>NC_140227.1:13859247-14286747 GCF_951802725.1 Rutilus rutilus
CTGTGAATCGTGAAGGTCTTTATTTGCTGAAGATGGTATTGAACAACATGCACCGCATGCCAAAAAAATCCTCATTATCATCTGCAGAAGAATTTGTTTGCTCTTCTCTGAAGATGTCAGTGTTGTTTCACCTCAAATATGTGGTTACAGTGTCTTTGTCCTTGTGTGATATTGTCCTGTTTTTCATAATGATGGACACAAATGGAGTTTTGACCTTGTTGATATGCATCTCTAAAAATGGAATGTAGATGGACAAATTGGCTTGCAGATAAATTCGTTTATGTGTGCTAGATTAACCAACTTTCTTTTACATTATGCAACTTGCACTTTAAAATTTGTCTGTTTTAAAGACATTTGAGGTCTCTGATAATATATATTTTTTAATTTGTATGGTCAAGGTAATTTATTCCTTTAAAAAAATGTACATACCATTTACAGAACTCTGATTTCTGTATCTAAGTCTGTGTTTTAATCATAGCAAAACATTTAATCACAATTTGCTGATTTATTCTTTGAAGGATGTAGGGTTCATTGCTGTCATTTCACAAGGGCTAAATCACTTTAATCTGTCCAGTCACTTTATCCTACCCACTGAAGCTCAGTCCAGTGTCACAAAGTACAGACTACTGTCTTACTTTCCTTAATGTTCTTAATTCAGTCAGTGACGTAAATCACAGCAGGCCTGAACCCCTTCTCAGGCCAGGTGAGCAGATTTAGCAGTGGCTCCGTCACTGGCCAGAGCTTGTGGAGGACTGAATGAAATAACACATGCTGACACTAATCATTATACGCTCTGCCACTGAACTGCTTTTGCTGCAGATTTTAAGTCGGACATCAAGTGATGACCAAACAGTATGAAAATGGTTAGTTTAAGTTTCTAAATGTCTTGACTTCCAGTGGTTTCATGCTATTGCCATCCAAAACACATTGTGGTTTGCACAAATCATGATTTTTGTCATTCCAAGTAAGCACATATTTAAATCATTAATAATTTATTTCATTTTTCCCTTTTGTAACATTTTCAAAACGTTCATTGGATGCATATTCAAAAAGAAAAGGTTTTTAAAAGGTTATTAGGTCTATTTGATTTGCTTTGCAAACTCTGTATATTGAATTGTCAATTGCATGTAATTATTTGCATTTAGCTTTGTTTTCTATCAGCTGCGAGCCAGATCAGATCTTTGTTATTTGACTTGCTATCACACAATTACTGCAGTGCTTTTCACTGTCCCTGGTGTAGAAGGTTAAAGCTTTATTAATGTGGACTCTTCTGAGCCAAGTCGTCGTTTGCAGAGCTGGGAACCGCTGCCAAGCTCTTATTTTAGCAAAGTCAAACACGTCACATTCCAGTTGAAATTTGATTACGCCTCAAGGAAAAACAAGAACCAACCAAGTGAAAATACCTGACTTGAAAGAAAGCAGCAAAATATATTGCACTCATGGTAGTGCTTTGCACAGATTTATTACTTATTAAAGTAAGCAGTGTCCATATTTAAAAGCAGCACCCAAAAATCCTGGCTCGGATCTGTGTCCAGGGAAGTGTTTCCCAACCTTTTTTGACATGCATCCTGACAGTTCCATCAAGTACCATTAACTATGTTTCCATCCACCTATTTGTATGTGCATTTTGGGACATCACATAAAAAACCGATGCATGGATACGTCAAGATGTGCAAAATTTTAACTTGTGTGCTCAATTGAGGCAGATACATTTTTAAGAAGACATGCGCATAAACTATGATGGAAACAAATTTACCGGATAAATCTCTTGATGCGCAACAAAAAACTGTGTGATGTTATTGGGTAACTGGACTAACCAGTGGACCAATTTCATTGCACAGCATCTCAAATATTGGTTTGATCATTCTGAAATACCTGAACCAAAGTCTTTCATCAGATTTATTTGGTATAATGACCTCCCAGAAGCGTCTCACATGATTGTGTTCCCGAACACCATCTGAATTTAAGATAACATGACAGACGCAAGTCATTTATGAAGTAGAAAAAAAAGAGCGCTTCCTGATTGGGATGAAAAGCATTTGCAAATGTTGTATGCGATATTCCAATTTTGAGCATAAGTTAAATTCGCAATTTTGGATGGAAACATAGCTGTTGTGGTCCTTTTTAACTCATTTTATTCTGAATATCTTTTAGCAAAATATAAATCTTGCTGGTTTACTTTCCTTTAAAAAAAAAAAAAAAGAAGAAGATAAGATTGTAATATTAAATAAATATATAATATTTATATTTTAATAATAATATAATATTTGTTATATTTATATATGTATTTTTAATTTATATTATATTTGAAATTGTCATTGTTTTACAATAAAAATATTCTGTAATATTCTAAGTCTGTAAGATATTTTAATATTTATTTTTCATTTATATTTTATTAATAATATTATATTTTAATATTTAATAAAAGAAAAATGTATATCCCTTGAAAAAGTATGCCTAGTGGGGAACTTCCAGGTCTGGAAAGATGTTTGTAAATGCAGGCCCGATCAGTATATTTATAAGTACAGATGAAAACGAGAAGGAATCCTTAATGAGGATCAGGCTAAGAGGCTCTTGTTCTTGACTGCCTAGACGTCTCTGTTACCTGTCCCGTCGAGGTTGGGTCACATTGACTCTACAGTGCTGTATAATGCAGTTCCGCATAGATCACACATTTATAAGCAGTGTTTGATCCATTTGAACAGCAGAGGTGTTTTCTGACACACACACTGTAGTGACATTATTCTGAAATCTATCATCTTTATTACATTGTTTCTGGTCAATTATCATGAGCCCATCAGCTATGTCTCTTTCTCACATTCATACTCTCTCAATATCTTTTTTTCCTCTGCAGTGCTGTGTTCAGAGAGAGTTGGTCAAATCACAAAGACATATCATGACATTGAGGCAGTTACACATCTGCTTGAGGAGGTGAGAGACAACATGCTTTGCTTCACAGTCACAATAGTCGGTGTAAATTATACCACTGTAGTACTTCCGTGATGACGTAATAAAAGTCCCGCACATGCTTGTCTTCCTCCGCAGAAAGAGCGGGATCTGGAATTGGCAGCCCGGATTGGCCAATCGCTGCTCAAGCAGAATAAAGCCCTGACTGAACGCAACAAACTACTGGACGAACAGCTGGAAATTGCCCAGGAAGAGGTTATAATTGCTAAAAAAAAAAATTGTTTTACTTGTTTTAAAAGGAGTATTGCACACACAATTTGAAATTCTTCATTACTCACTGAAAATATGTAAGCTTGTGGTATTTGTGGGACAAAAGTAATTTTTTTGAAGAATTTTTTATGCACCTCTTTCCGTACATATGTGTGCCAAGCATAATCAAGTGTGACTATATATATGTTTTGCTGATCATCATCTTTTTATGACACATTTATGGTGTTTTTTTGGTGTCTTTTTTAGAGCTTTATAGGTCTGGCAAGAGCTGTGTTAAAAATTCTTCAAAAAAATTGTTTTTGGTCAAATGAAAGAATAAATACAATCAGGTTTTAAATGAAGTGAGAGTGTACAAATACTGATAATATGTTCATTTTTGAATGAAAATACAAAATGTTCCTTTAAACAGTTGTATTAGTATTATTTTGTCTATATATATATAGTTTAAAAGCAGTGTACTTCCTAATTTAGGAATGATATAATAGATTTAATGCATTGTTTTGTGGTATATGGAATTTAACGCTGATTCTGGGTCTGTTCTTACAGATTTCTCAGCTGCGTCATGAGCTCTCCATGAGAGACGATCTCCTGCACTTTTATGCCAGCACTGAAGATATAGAGCATGCCTCAGAAACACTGTGAGTCTCACACACACACACACACACACACAAACACAAACACACACAATGAGTGATCAATGACTTCATTCTGATAAGTGTGTCCTCCTCCTTCAGGCTTATACGGAACGATTCGTCCACATCTCTCAGCAGCTATGTCAATTACGACTTTCTGCAACAGAAACTCAAGGGTTTGGAAGAGGAGAACTTCAAATTGCGCACAGAGGTGTGTTCTAACGCGTATTACATACATGCACAAAACAATATCAAAGTTGTGCTACAATTAGATACATGTTTTCACACCCGTCACTCTTTTTTTAGGCTAATGAGTTAACATTTGAGACCAACAGTTACGAGGAACAAGAGCAAAGGCTTATGATGGTGTGTGTAGACGAACTCTGTGAGTAAATTACCCACAATGACCATCTCATCATTCGTTATCTCAAATAAGTTAACAGGCTAAAGTTTCCTCTTCTTCCCTCTCTCACCAGCGACAGCGAATAAGCGGGCCGTATCTCTGTCAGATGAGTTGGCCCGGAAGGTGGAAGATTCGCTAAGACAACAAGAGGAGATTAGTGCCCTCCTGGGACAGATTGTCGACCTGGAGCAGCGCTGCAAAGGGGTTAGACACGCAAACCCACACACACACACACACACACACACACACACACTCTATTTAATCTTTCACACCATTTAGAGAATACGTTTATATAAATTATTAATACATCAAATTTGCTTCCAAATTCAGCTCACTGCTGAGAACGAGGAGTTAACGCAACATCTGAATGCCTCCCGGGAGTCCCAGGCGCAGGTTAAAACAGAGGTACAATCCTCACAATATCAATGTCATAATGTTCACAAAGCATTCTGCTGCTGTCATTTATTGTTTTCAAGCAGTGGCTTTTGTGTCGATTTATTATGTTCTTTCTCCCTCTGGTGGCAGCTGAAGGAACTGCAGGAGAGGTACTCGGAAACTCAAGACATGCTCCATGAAGCCAGAGAGGACATTAAAAACCTGCGCAATAAGAGTCTGCCCAACAGCACTGTGCAGCGTTATAGCACCCTGGCAGCGGTCTTCCCAATGGATTCACTTGCTGCTGAGATTGAAGGAACCTTCCGGAAGGGCCTAGACAGCCCAGCGCCCACTGAGTACAAGTAAGTCACCTTAGTACATGTAACAGCTGTTCATATATGGCAAATCAGCAGTTTTGATTCGTTTAACAATAAAAAAAAATCTAAATATCTGTTAAACAAGACATAATTTTATACATATTAATAAAATATGTGTAAGTGTGTAAGATTTTCAGAAGAATATGCAATGTTGTTTTTTATTGAAATTTTATTCAGTAAGGTTTTTATTCTGCAAGGACATATTCAGTTGATCAAAAGGGACAGTAAAGATATTTATAATGTTACAAAAGATTTTAATTTCAAATAAATGCTGTTCTTTTCAACTCGCTATTCAAATAGAAAATAATATATTACGGTTTAAAAATAATAATGTATAACTAATAATATAATTTTTTCTCATTCTACTGGCAAATTATTTTATAATTTTTGCATAAATGTTAAAAAAGTTTGCTTTATTATTATCTATTTGCTTTATTTATTATCTTAGATAAGTTTGCATCTCAAATAATATATTTTTTTGTTTTAACGTGTAGATATATTTTTGGGAAACAAAAGCGCCTAACATGTGTTGTGTACATAATGTATATAATTGTTGTAAAATAACCATGGACTGCAAGAACATGATGTGATTCTCTTGAATTTGCTGTGCAGGAATCATCCATTGCGGGTGTTTGAGACGGTGAAAGTGGCCAATCATGCGGCTCGGCTACGTTCCCAGAATCTCTCTCCTCATGTTACGGGTTCGAGCCCTGCATCATTGCGCTCTAGTCGAATCAGTACACCACGGACCAGTTATTATGAATCAGACAATGTTAGCGTCAACCTGGAGGATAAGCACTCGCCTCCAACACACACACAGGATCATGGGTCAGTGTCTGCTACAATTAGTTTCTCTTAAAATGTTCACAAAAATGTACTTTTAACAATGAATCAATTAATAATGAATTCTAACTTATTTCCTGCATAGGTTGCTGGAGTTGAAGCGTTTGGGCCAGCCTGGTACGCCCGGTGGGCAGGATTTAGAGGAAGCGCTACGGTCTCTCTCAGAGCGTCAGGAGAGCCACACATCAGAGCGTCCGTTCTTCGAGGTGGAGCGAGAAAGGAAACTGCGCGCCCTGCAGAGTGGAAGCAGCGGCAGTGGCGGCGGCTCCAGCGGCTTCCTGACGCCCAATGGCAGCGTTGCATCCACAGGAACTAACTACTCTGGCACCTCCACGCATTCGTCAGGCACAGGCTCCTCCCGCTCGTACCTGCCCGAACGGCTGCAGATAGTCAAGCCGCTGGAAGGTCAGTAGATACGCACACAAATAGTCATGAATGCTAAACATTTAGATCAACCCCAATTTTGTGGCTTTCCAAACCACAAATTATAGTCAAGTCAAGTCACCTTTATTTACAGGTATATTTATACAATACAGATTATTTCAAAGCAGCTTTACAGTGATAAACAGGAAAAATAATGCATTTTGGCTGTTGTTCAGCTGAATTTCTTCAGTTCATTGTATTTTTAAATATAGAAATAAATATAAAAATAAATATAAATAAAAAACAAAATAATGAGTAAATAATTAAATAAAAATAAAATAACACTAGATATAATCATATAATCATATATATATATATATATATATATATACATATACATACATCTTTACGGTTTAGGGGAGTTGCACAATTATACAACCAAAATGAATCTTGTATGATATCATTTCCAGTTTGATGTTTTTTTCCCATCATGTTTCTGCATGTTGGTTGCCCCACATGATTTTGATTAGGTAGATTTTCAAATATTAATAAGCAGTGAAACTTATAAGCATCTTTATTAAAATACAGAGTCCTTTCCCAGTTTTTTGATAAGTATGGAATTTGATTTGAGCAATTTCCAGATCTGGATAAGTATGGAAAAAAGAAAAGCGAGTATGGAAAAATATTTGTCTGACTATAAAAGATTAGGCGACTATTTCCCCTATTCAGTTTTCTAAAATATAAAATTACGAATTTCTACTAATAAATGTATAATACTAGCAGAGTGAATTAATGGCAAAAGTTTAGTGATCGTTTAGTGCCATTATAACCATTTATGTCAAATATGTTCTGCAAAGCCTTCCAGTAAATTTGACTGGAAAAGTATGGAATTTTGAAATGTGTAGGAACTTTTTTTGGGGGGGGGGGGGGGGACAAACAAATGAATTGACCCATTTACTTAATCTTTCCACTGTCCACAGGCTCAGTGACTCTGCACCAGTGGCAGCAGCTGGCCAAGCCCAATCTGGGGGGTATCCTGCACCCACGGCCCGGTGTCCTCACCAAAGACTTCAGAGAGCTGGACGGGGATTTTCAGCATGTCTACAGCCTCAACGACCTCGAGGAGGATGAGCCTGATCTGTCCAAATTCCCCAACCTCCTGCACGGCACTGTGGGTAAGAACCGCGTCACCTACAGCAACACATTTTCTTTTAAAAAGGGTTTAGATTTCAGTATATATGTATTTTTAAATGACCAAATTTATAATTTTCCTCATGCTTCAGTTCATAGCAATTCCACCCTGTTTTACTATAGTGCTGTCTTGCATAGCTGAGATTTAGCGTGTGTTTGCGTTTTCTCACCTAAACTTGCAGTCAGTTCATCCAGACCTAGCATCCCTCAGACCTCCCCCACGCACCCGACCGCTAGCTGTCAGATCCTCCATCCCTCTGCCTTCCTCTCCTCCTTCTCCACCAGGTAAGACAGCATTCACACAGTGCTTATTATAGGACTGTCACTCATCCATTAAAATTCTCCTGCTCTTGCTTGTAACGGACATTCGCATAAAACTAGACAATTGCTTAAATTCTTACATTTAAAAACAAAATTAGGCACTTGCCGGAATATTAGAAATGTCTGTGTCAAATTTCACAATCAAAAATTATTTTAGTATTTAGTATTTTCTTTTAGTATTCCTGCTTATTTTCCCTCCTTCCCTCTGTAACAGGAAACGCTGGAACCGGCTCTTTGTACAGTTATAATACCATCCTCCGTAAAGTAAGATATGTCAGGCATGATCTTTTCGATCCCTTTACTAGGATCATCCGTGCAATTGTGAAATCCATTCACAAACTTTCTTTCTCTCTAACCTTAGGTTTCATTCATGTGCTAGAAAAACATCGTAGCATAACAGAATCATGACGTTTTATTATTGATTCCGTCTTCTCTCCTGTTCAGATATAGGTTTAGGTATGAGCGCTGTTATGTCTCATGCATCGCACATCTGTTTTAACATAGCGCTTTTCTACTAAGATCATGTTTTATTAGGAAAATGAATGTACTGTCATTCTCAAAAAACGCTGAAGTTAAATACAGTTAAATTCTCCCATAAATGTTGGTGATATTAACATTTTGGACTATTTTATTTCAAGGTTTCATTTGTTAACATAAGTTAACATGAACTAACAATAAAGAATACGTCTGCAGCATTTATTATTCTTAGTTAAGTTTAATCTCAACATTTACTGGTACATTTTTATGATCGAATGTTGTATCTGTTAACATTACTTATTGCATGGTGAACATTTTTATTAACTAACATTAACAAAGGTTAATAAATGCTGTAAAAATATATCGCTCACTGTTAGTTCATATTAGTCAATACATTAATTAATGTTAACAAATGATTCCTTATTGTAAAGTGTCACTTTTTTTACAACAAGGATTGTAACACAGTGAAAAATTCCCATAAAAAGACAAATATACAAATTTGAATTCATTAAATCATTTTCTAATAAAATACTTTACATAAATAACATTCAAAAGGACCAAGTGGAAAAAAAAATACATTTAAAGGTATATTAATAATTTTCAACATCATGGGGAAATCACCTTTTACACATTTGGAGCAACAGTATGGAGCCCCTAAAGCAGGGATGTCCAATCCTGCTCCTGGAGGGCTACTGTCCTGCAGAGTTTAGCTCCAACCCCAATTAAACACGCCTGAACCAGTTAATCAAGGTCTTACTAGGCATTCTAGAAACTTCCAGGTAGGTTTGTTGAGGCAGTCTAGAGCTAAACTCTGCAGGACAGTGGCCCTCCAGGACTGAGTTTGGACACCCCTGCCCTAAAGAGACATGGTAATGGAAAGAATATGAAATGGGAGAAAAAAAAATCACAATTTCAATGTGTTTGTGTTCACTTGCAAAAGTTTTGCGTTGCCCTGAGAAACTTTGCGTTAGATTTTGTGGAAGCCTTGACAAGTATTTTACCTCCCATCTCATATATTTGTTCCTTCACCATGTCCCTTTAGGGGCTCCGTAGAGCAATATGTTCTTTCTCCAAACTTTCTGACTTTGAAAGTAATTTTTTAAACAAGTTTGTACCTTCAAAATACTAGTTTTTAACATTGACATAAAACATGGACATTCTTTTCTTAATTGTTTGCTCTTGTTTGAATTATTTTAACTCTTTGCACTTTGCTTTGCTTTTCTGTAAACTTTTACTAATGCTTCACCTGGAAAAAAAAGATTTATTCATTTAAATAAATTGGTAGCTAACTGTACTTTCATTTCATTGATATTCCAGATGAAGAGGACAAGGTTTTTTTTTTCAGGCACCTGGCAAATAACAATTTTACCTTATCATTAAGATGTCATAGGTATAGATAGAAACCCCTCTTTTTTTATATGGGGTTTCTTGAATATTTAAAATCCTTATCATGACTGAAATGTCTTTTTTTTTTTGAGAATGACTTACTAATACTAGACTGTGCATGTCAAGTCTTCTTCTAAATGCTGTTGAACCTGTTAACCAACTTGTTCAAGTCTCATCTTCACATCCATTTATTCATAAGCATAAGCACTTCTGTTCTGCCCTGTTCATTTCTGGTGTAGCTGCCTAAAGTTTCCCATGGAGCATCTGACATTGTTCTTCCTTGTTCTCTCCCCAGCCTTCGGCCCCGCAGTGCGTCCGCTTGTGGGAGCTGTGAGCATGTGAGGATGTCATCAGGCCTTCAGTGCGTCTCTGTGCCCACATCACACCTTCACGCGACCTCCTCCCTCGGCCTGCTGCAACTTGTATCCGAGCATGGCATCTCAGCCGCAGCCTATCCTCGCTCTCCTCTCGTTCACTCCCTCACCGCATCCTCAGAGGAAAGACAACGAGCCTTTGATACAAATGAAGTAAAAAGAGAAAAGGAACGGCAGGGAAACATTTTCAGCGTCAACCTTGTGGAAAAGCTCAGAAGCCTGGGCCTGTACAAAGTGGTTGCCAGAGGATTGGTGGATTATTGTCGAACAGAAAAACCAGACCCGTATAATAGTCCCCCATGAAACGGAGCTGTTCAAGCTGTTCATCATTGAAGGTGCCATTTCGTGCATCACGCTCATTTTGCAAGCAGCTAAACTTCCCCCATTTGTTATGGGACATTACAGAAGCCATACCAGTTGAATGACATAACAAATTTGCATGTCTGTGGTGACTTCCTTTTTAATTTATGCGTCACTAGGAATTTTAATTATGAACTGCACCGCAACATATTTCATGATGAAGTCAAACACATTTTTTTTGTATCATTGTCATAGGGTGTTTTGAACACTCTTCAGAAGAGAATAGCTGCACATTTGTTGACATTTTAACATGTCGTCTTTTGTTGAGACGTTGTCGTCATCAATCTTGAAATCACAGTTTTGTTGTTATGAAATTGTAGCAGCACTACAGAAAAATGCACTATGTGGCCTAATTTTTTGCTTGCTGCCAACCAAGCATCAAAGTCAGTAGTGCGTTCTGTTTCCTGAGAAATACATTTGTTCACAGTAGCACTTTTCAGGGCAATGCAGGGTACATTATGTGAGGTCATGTACTGTACCTGCTGTCTAAACACTGTAAAAACGAGAAGCTGTATTTCTGTTGGTGGTCAATTTAGGGAACATTATACAGACTTGTTGAGCGAATAGAAGTGATCTTGTGCTTTATTTTCACTGTGCTTTAATGCAAGAACACCTCTTGTGATGGTACACCATACACACACATGTATGTACTGTATGTAATGTAACTTTAATGTCACAGACACGTTTTCACCCAATTGTAAAGTTTGTAATGCATATGATTGTGTATTGTCAGAATCAGGGATGCAGTAATAAAGTCAATGGTGCAGTTTTGCTTGAATTAGGCTAAGTGCTCTAGAACCATAAATAGTAAATCTACAATCGGGTAATTATAATATAGAGTCGTCTTGGGAATTTATATCACTGGATACAAGATCACTTGGGTGCATTGTACATTTAACACAGCTTTTATTTTCCCCTCAACAACCTGTCTTTCCATCAACGTCTTTCATTGTGTCCACTAGAGTCTCTCAGCCAAATGAAAAGAAACATGGTAATATATCTATATGTGGAAAGCCTTCTATGCATTTGAGATTTTCAGAGGGACATAATGCAGTGTAGTATTTACTGATCTAGTGTCTCAGACAAAATGGTTTTTTAAAAAGTAATATATATATATATATATAAATATAAATATCTACCTGAAATACCACTCTGTACACAGAATGCCTGGTCATAATTTTGTAGAATATGTATAGAGTTGTTTTTAAAAAAAGGATAATGTAAAAAAAATGTAAAGATTTATTAATTTAAACAAGGACAAAGGCTTGAGTAATAGTTGTATTTTTACATTAGAACATTGTTTAGACACTGTTTAGTCACACAATGAATTGAAGCCCCTGAGGTCACTGTATCTAAAGTAACTTTTGGGGCACTGATACGATATTGTGTTACATGGCAATAAAGATTTCAGTGTATTTTGAAACATGTCTGCATGTTTCTATGTTTATATGTGTGTGTGAACTAACCTGGTTTTCTTTTATGTAAATTTAAAATTAATCAACCTACATTTTAATTTAGTAAAGAAAGTATAAAAAGTGTCCTAAAATGGTCTGAAAACAGCATAACAAACAGTGTGAAAAATAGAGCGCTGCAGGGATGACATACTTTTATAGGCCAAAACCTGGAAGCCTCTCTGGTTCCATAGTCCCAAAGTCAATGTATTATTATTATTTATTTTTTGGTTAAATGCCTAAATTAAGGTTTATGGTTAACACAAGCTATGTTCAACCCACTGCTCTGCACATTTTGTATGTCTCTCCTATCTGACATACTGACTGCATCCGAAAACTTAAAAATGCTGCCTTCGGAGGACGCATTCTAAGGTAGGAAAGCATCAAGGCACGTCCAAATTATCTTCACTTTCTGTCTCCTGACCTGGGGTACCTTCACCTGATCGATTTTTGAAGGCAGCATAGATGTATCCGTCGCTGCCTTTGATATCCCACAATCCTATGAATTCCATTCGGTGACAGTTGACTGTGACAGAAGGAATGCATTGGATTGTGATATCAGAGCGAACGATACATCTATGCTGCCTTCAAAAATCGATCAGATGAAGGTATCACAGTTTACAGGAAGTGAAGCTAACATTGGATTCAGATAATAATAATAATATGTTTATTTTTTATAGCGCCTTTCAAGAACCCAAGGTCGCTTCACAAAATAATACAAATAGTAGACAGACAAAAGAAACAAGCAATCAGCTTATTAGGCTATATCAAGCAAGCAAACAGAAAAGCAGATAAAACAAGCAAACACTACAAATAATGAACATAAGTCAAAGATAACAAACATATAAGCCTTTTTAGCAACATATACATTTCGGCAAAGTATGTAGAATAAAATAACGGTGAGAGAGTGGTAGACAGAGAAATGGAATTGAAGATTATTTATTGAGCATGGTAAATATATGAGTTTTAAGTTTTGATTTGAAGATCTGGAGGTTGTCGATGGCACGAAGATTAGGGCGCAGTTTATTCCATAGCTTAGGGCCTACAACACTAAAAGCCCTACCACCCACAGTAGATAGTTTAAACCTGGGGACGACAAGCAAATTTTCGTTGCTAGATCTAAGAGTCCGGGCAGGAAGGTATGGTTGCACTAACTCAGCAAGGTATTGAGGTGCGGGACCGTGACAGGCTTTATAAACTAAGACTAATAGTTTAAACTGGATGCGATTGACCACAGGAAGCCAGTGAAGTTGATGAAGGATAGGGGTAATATGTGCAGATTTTTTTTTATATGTAAGTGCTCGAGCAGCAGAGTTTTGTACCATTTGAAGGCGATGTATTGCTTTGGTGGGTAGGCCGCTGTATAAGGAGTTACAGTAGTCCAATCTGGAAGTTATGAAAGCATGAATAACAGGTTCAGCATCTCCAAAGTTAAGAGAGGGACGTGAAAGAAGCATGATTTAACAGATGTGGCTTTATACCTTTTTACCTTGTAATGCATCCTGGCGCATAGCTGGCGGCACAGGGACATGGGGGGGTATGTCACCCCCTTAGTGGTGCCCTGTTTCCAGACACATAAAGAGGCGCTGCAGCCTCTTGCCTGCTGCGTAAGCGGGTGGCGGGTGCTTCCAGCGGTATCAGAGTGAGTCATCATGATTATACAATTTTTACATGCAGACAACCCTGTTTTAGTAGCGTACTGGTGTTGGAAGTGTCAGATTGGGATGTGCCCATATTGTGTGCAGAGATTCATTCTCTCCTAGCAAAACAGGCGATAGAAGTGGTGCCAGAGCACAGGGAAAGCGGTCTGTACAGTCGCTATTTTCAAGTCCCCAAGAAGGACGGGGGTCTTTGCCCCATTTTGGATCTGAGACAGCTGAATCACGTACTGGCGAAGCGCCCATTCAAAATGATTACTGTGAAGCAGATCCTCGTGCATAATCAACCTGGGGACAAGTTTGTGTCGGTGGATTTAAAAGACGCAGATTTTCATATCAAGATAGACCCTTGTCACAGGCACTTTCTGAGATTTACATTCGAGGACACAGCTTGTCAGTTTAAAGTCCTTTCTTTCGGGCTGGCTTTGGCTCCAAAAACGTTTACAAAGTGTGTGAATGCAGCTCTTTCTCCTCTCAGGCGCATTCTGAAACACATGGACGATTGGCCCAGTCTCAATATGTGCTAGAAATCCACAAGAAATAGCTTCTAGATCACTTGTTGTGCCTAGGGCTGTCTATCAACATGCGGAAGAGAATGCTCTATCCCTCGCAGATTGCGTTCTTGGGTATGATCCTGGACTCGCATTTGATGCGAGCGTGCCTGTCTCAGGACCGTGTACAATCGCTACTCAGTGCTCACGACATATTCAAGCTGGGGAAATCGGTTTCTCTGAAGTGCTTTCAGAGGTAACTGGGACTGATGACGGCTGCAGCAGTAGTGTAGTGCCGGCTTGGACTCCTGCATATGAGGCCACTTCAGCTTATGCTGAGAGCCTGTGAGCAGTGCTTTGTGTGCGCATCTTAGTGATTCACTGCTGTATGGGCATGATGACCCCTTGGCTTGAACGGACCATGTACGAGCAGGCCCAGACAGCAACATAGTGTCGGCCCAGATCCGGACCACATCTGGGAGGAAAATCGTAATGACGGATGTATCGTTGATGGGCTGGGGAGACCTTTGTGATGGCAGGCCCTTAGACAAGTGTGCAGTCCGTCAAAGTGGTACATAAACTGCCTAGAGCTGAGAGAACTTTAGCTTTGCAGCCCTTTTTTCCATTTGTGAAGGATCGTCATGTCCTGGTTCGGATGGACAACGTGGCGGTGGTCTTGTACATTAATCACCAAGGGGATTTTCCTTATTGCCTGCTTCAAAGGCTGGTGGAACGTTTCCTTTTGAGGGCGGACTGGAACCCCATATCGATACGGGAAGTCCATGTTCCCAGCCGTCTGAATTGCAGCGTGGACATACTGTCCAGGGGTGACACAGTTCACGGAGAATGGAGGCTACACCCTCAGACAGGCCAGATGATTTGGAGCCTGTTTGGAGAAGTGGAGGTTGATTTGTTTGCCTTGGAGGAGAACGCGCATTGCCCGCTGTTCTTTTCACTGATGGACACTACAGGACTGTTTGGATAACGGAGCACACCATCCACTCTAAAGTGTAAATTGCTGCCTTTTCATTTTTTGACTCACCCCTTTATTGTCGCTCAGTAGGTAAGCACAGTTTGGTAGCAGGGATTTCGAGAGGAGCATCCCTCTCGTCCTATGGTACTTGTCTGGGATTTGTCTTTGGTGCTTAGCGCACTTTTATGGGCCACCTTTTGAACCAAAAGTGATTTTATTTGCTTTGGCAGGTGGGAAGAGAGTAAGTGATTTACATGCTCTATCTACTGACACGGCTTGTATGGTGTTTGGTAAAGATGACTGTATGGTCAGGTCCCAGATGTAGATATCTGTCCAAAGTATTGTTTACACTGTTTACACAGGTTACAATGCTGCAAGTGCTTGCTTCTCAGGAGATTACGTCTCCGCCACATCCTTTATGCCATGTTCACGCTTTGTGTGCATATGTGAACAGGTCGAGGCCCCGTTTACACGTACATGGTTATTTTGAAAAACGGAGACATTTCCCTTCGGTTGTGCCCCTCGTTTACACGCAAATGGAGAATTCGCCTCTGAAAACGATTCTTTCTAAAAACTCCAGCCAGAGTGAAGATTTTGGAAAACTCTGTTTGCACGTTTGCATGCAAACTGAGAAAAACTGAGTTTTAGGCAGTCGACGTCACAGTATGTGACAGAACTTGCACTGCGTCAAAGGTGCGACCTATATTTGCGGGATTCTGATTGGCTAACATGGGCTTGAGCTTCTCGTTACACTGCCACCTACAGGTTTGGCATGCTCTTGACGGCATATACACGGGTTTGTGTAAACGAACACTTTTCTGAAAACGGAGAGGGTGAAATGTCCGTTTATGAAAATAACCAGCCACGTGTAAACGTAGCCCTAGTCATTTTATGATGTTTTATTAACAAAGTTCGGGAGGAACACGTTCAAATTATCTATCCAGTCATCACGTCATTCCAATCATCATCATTCCAATCATCATCATTCCAATCATCACATCATTCCAGCCAGCTGTCAACTATATGTAATCAACATGTCTACCCAATCAGCAAATGACTGGAGGCCTATATAGTCGACTCACCTATGTTTCTCCACAGGTTTCAGCATCCCTCCACCACCCCATCTCCTCAAACTTGCCTGGTTACTTTCCTAACCAGAAATACAGGGGGGAGTACTCTGGGTTTGGTCCAAATTCTGAGCTCGGAGCCCTAATACACATACAACGTTACTCTGATCTGATTATTTGTAAGTGTGAACTCGTTTGTCTGTTTTCGAGGTTGCACTTTCGATCTGCCACTTTCGAAACAACGCTTGTCTCACTGGATTGTGGAAGCTACAGTGTTAGCATGTGCTTCTAAAAATTAGACTTGTCCCATTGGAGTTTATGCTCACTCAACTAGGAGTAAGGCGTCTTCATGGGCTTTCAGATAAAGGATGGCGATTTGTTTGGGGTTTGGTGGGAGGTTGGTCATCCCAGAACACCTTTGGTACATTTTACCTGCCCAAATGGTTATCAAAACTAGCCCACTCACGGCCAAATCTAGCACAAACGCTTTTCCGAGGGGGTCCACCGGTAAAAATCTTGCGAGGTCATTGCCTGATAAGGCAGCTGAGAAACAAGTCAGTGTTTCCTATGTCAGGTAGGAGAGACATAAAAAAATGTGCAGAGCGGTGGGTCCCCAGGACCAGGATTTGAAAACCGCCGCTTTATTCTACGACATAAATTAAATCAATAATAGTCACATGACTGTGGTCTAGTTTGTTTACAGCCTACTTTGAACTTTATCCTTCTGGCGATTATGTTTAGGCTTTTAAATTCATAAAAGTTGTGTTAATTTGTGAAGGCTATCATAATGAACAAAACGTGAAAGAATCATAAACCTTTGTTGGTCACAGAGCTTATTATCTGCAATAATCCACTCTATTCACTGACCATCAAGAGGGCAGACTTTTTAAAGGAATTGAATCTATTTTTTTAATGCCAAATCGGTTGATGCTTGTTGTCGTTATACTGTATGTTATTTGCAGCCAGCCATTTATAATTAATCTAGAAAAATTCCAATAACAGGAGGATTACTGAGATAAAGTATGGCCACCCACTCCATAAAGTAAGGCCACCCACTCCACACCCGCTACTATTATGACTGTCTTGAAGACAATGTCTTCATCTTAATCTCATGTGAGTGTACATCATTTTTCAAATTAATTCGCAATCTGACGACACAAAGACATATAGTTGCAAATATATTTATTGACAGATCACAGTACAGAGTTTTTACTATTTTGCATGCAGTCTCAGTTTGCACTTCGGCGCCCAAAATCTACCCAGCCTTGGTAATCTGTAACGCAGTCCTCTCGTTGGATGATTTCTGCCCAAAACACGAAGAACAGCAAGTAAGAGCGAGGCTTTGTTTCTTCTCATTTTTTTATCTTCAGAGACACGCACCTGATAGTGCCTGTAAGAGCTGTCGGGACATGAGTTCGCGCTGATCCTCCGATAATTGCAATGAACGCCTCACAAGGGCCTGCAGTCTCTCAGGTGTCTCAGGTGATCTCTCTGGAAGCCCTGCCATTGCCTCTGTGTTCCCAGGTTTGTCTTTGGACAGAGGAGAAGCCACACACGCCACTGCCAGCATCGCTACAGCGGTCAATACAATGCACTTGGCCATCATTTCTGTGAAGAATTATTGCAAGTATTTAAAAGCAGTATCTGTGTCAAACAAAAATAAAATAGAATAAAATAAAAGCGACCCATTCCTGCAGGAAATCCGTGTTAGTATAAAACAAATTTGGAACATGGTAGATGGTTTATAGCTGGTTCAGACAAGTTATTAGCTGGTCATCCAGTCACCATGTTCCAAAAACCAACTAAAGTGACCGACTGGTAGCTTGTTTGTTGCTAATCCAAGGTGGTGTGCCAGCAAATGACCAACTTAGATCAGCAAAATACAAATTTATTCCAGCTAACGACCAACTTGAAACCAGATATCATATTCCAAACACAGATAGGCTACTATCGTAAGATGGTTTCTTTAGCAAGGAAATATTAAAAGTAAAAATAGATTTACAGTACCTGAATAGTGCTGAGCCAGAGACGTTTTAACAGAGTGTAAGAATGAAAACCTTGTAATACAAAATATCAGGTCAGGCCCCTTATATTTCATTTTCAGGGAAAAAACAAAAGTGTTAATCAATGGATTTGGATAATTATTGTTCAGGAGGAGGAGCATGCTTAAGCCTAATACGTCAGACATGACAGTAAACAGAACATGGCATGGGAAATTCAATAGTTTTTTATGAGAATTTAACATAGCAAACATTCACGGCACTTAACTAATGGGAAACAACATTAACATGTCAAGGCCTGTGAAAATGAATTAGCAATGGTTTTTTTATTCATGTCAGCACCCAAGTTCTCATCTAATCATTTGTTCTAATGTAATATTATATGATGTGCCATCAATAAGTGATTTTTTTTTTGTAACTATTGTATTGATTAAAATGAACTGATTGTGAAAGGCTGTGATGCAGTGCTTTTGATTTTATTGCTGGAGAGGAGTCTGTAGCTTCCTCTCAGGACCATTAGATGTATGTACCTAAAGATTTTACCCAAGATCACAATCCTCTGCCATCATGTGTCTGAGGTGAACAAATAATTGCCAATCCACCTTTGAAAGCATAGCCTATATTGAGGTATATGACATCAGATGATGTGTTGTATCATTCTTTATTACCAGTATTCCACTTTTCCATATCTTCAGTATTAGCTAGTGATGACATAATGGGACAATGATGTGATCTATAAACTTATGTTCAGTATACATAGAATGACTTAAATGCACCCATTCTATGATAAGCATTTTTTAAATTGAATTCTGATATGTTATTTTGATATTTATGGGGGGACATAAAGTAAGAATGTCAGGCTGATGATACAAGTATCCCTATATCATAATAAAGAAAACAGCCTCATAACAAAGATGAAACTCTTTAAAAAAAGAATAACTATGAAAGGAATATTACATTTTTTTTTGTTTTACACAGACTTTCATTGTATGGACGCAAAACTGCAAAGTAATGTGGTCCAAACAACATGAAAAGGAAAAAACAACAACATCAAAGAGTGAGTATCTATACGATTAATAATTCATATTAACAACATTTTTCCTTGGAAATTGTTAAAATCACATTAGACAAAATGATTTTCGTTCTCAAAAGAAATTAACATTGTAATGACAGATTTAGGAGATCTGCCTAAAGGGACTACATGTAGCTACACGCAATTACAAGGGAATACACTTAGTGAAATTCATCAGAATGGGTCGGGCCATGAATTTGCATGTTCTGTTGAAGTCAGAATAGCCTAACATCATGATTGATTTCTTAAGAATGTTCCCATTCACCCTCTTGAAAATGTCAACATGTAGATCCCCTTTACTGTCAAACACACCAGCAAAACTATTTCATTACAAGTTACGACTACATTTTAAGAGACGGTGATCTGGTATTAGGCTACTGATGGAGAAAAATGTACTGAAGAGATGTGTTTTTACTACATTCTGACACATGAATCCATTCATCATGATTGATGGTTATAGTTCAGGTACATAGCATTTGAGTGCAAGAACAATGTTTGTCATAAGAACTAAACGGAAAAGCAAACCTGATGAATGTTGTGGTGAATACACAAAGTAAACAAACATGAGAAAATTGCTTAAAGAGTTCAATACTGTCACGTACATGTGTATAATTAATGGTTGCATTTAAAAGAATAAAAAGTTACAGGTTTTATAAAAAACACTGTTAATACTTATAACTGGCACATGACCAATACAAACAATCAGTTTAGACATTACACCAGTTGAAGAAAGATGTAATCTCTTTAAACCACAAATCATTTTACATAGTTTTGAAGGTAGGGTGTGTTAGCAGGTTTTTGAAGTCAATGGTTTTGATAAGCGTCCGGGCACAGGTCTCCACTTACATTCCATCTATTCACTGGAACTGGAACCTGACACCATGGGATGCAGCAGGGCTATATAAGTCAGTCTTTAGTGGAAATTAGTTTAGATGTTTAATTTCGACATTTGAAAGACATCCTTCCACAGATCTTCTGACTTAGCCATGTCGGTCCGTCGCAGTAGTAAGACGTTCACCACTCAGAGCGTGCTCGGGTCAGCTGGCCATGGTTCCTCTGGTGGACTGGTCATGAACGGATTGGGGAGTTCAAGGGTCTCTTTGTCTTTTGGTGCACAAAACTATGGCAGCGCTGGGGGCTACGGTGCCCGCCTCTCCAGATCTTTGTCCACTTCATTCTTGACGACGGCTGTTAACGAGGTCAATCCGTATCCCAGCGAGAAGCAGACCATGCAGAACCTCAATGACCGACTGGCATCTTACCTGGAGCGGGTAACATACCTTATTTTGGTTAACTTGAAAATGTAACAGAAATTACATGAAGACAATTGAATCTTATCTTCTTCTAATGAATCCTGATGAATGCTTTATAATATATATATATATAGAGTATATAGAGTATATATGAAGAGTTCAGATGCAAAAGCCTCTAAGTGCCATCTGAAATTTTCTTCTAGAATGATCATTTTTTATCAAGCTTGTATGTTTAAGTTCAGTAATTTCACTTTAATGACAATTAGTAGGTAATCTTCATTCCCATTTAAGTGAAATTACTGAACTTAAATATACGAGGTTGATAAAAAATGAACATTCTAGAAGAAAATTTCAGATGGCACTTAGAGGTTTTTGCATCTGAACTCTTCATATATATATATATATATGTTTATTTTATAGTTTAATATAATATATTAAAATAGTCATTGTCTAAGGTTGTTTATATATTAATTCATAACTTTTACTTAATAAATGTTATCTTGTTAAATTCTGGCCAGAATCCCTAAAATCATAAATAATTGTTTAATAATTGTATAACATTGTATATTCACATCACTATGCACATTATATAAATTTTCATAAATTGAAAGTAACAATTGTTAAACATATTCTTCTTTTTTTTTTCATTGCATTCTCTGTGTTTTTATCAAACAATTTTTTGAAAAGTTTTAACAGTAAATTCAGTGTTTAGCTGTTATTTTTACTATTTAGTAACACAGGAATGCATTTGGGTTATGTGGAGTTATTGTTTTATTTTCATATCCACCTGAGATCCAGAAAAAAATTACATTGTTTAGAGTATAAGAAACAAATGGAAAAAAACTTTTTTGAAAAATGATATTTTATTCATATGCTATGTGATATGTTCTTCACACGTTATGCTATGCCCACTGTAGTGGACTCCAGGACTCAGTGGTTTAAAAAAATAAAATTACATGAAATTACATGTATAGGCAAAAACAATGGGATTTTTTTTTTTTTTTTCACCAATCAATTTTTTGGTTTCATGATTTTTTTCAACTAAACTCTGTATAAAGATGATTCTCAGCTATGTTATGAAATATATAAGGGAATTAATTAAGATACCATTTGACTTTATGCAATTTGTAGGTAAAATGGCCATTAATGTGTAGTCAATTTAATACTGTGAAGCTGCTTTGATACAATCTGTATTGTGAAAAGCGCTATACAAATATACTTGACTTGACTTGACTTGACTTGACTTGACTAGTCCCATGTGTATCCATACACTGTATCTAATTTGCATATTAATGTTCTCAGGGCAACATGTAATGAAAAAAAAAAAGTGTGATAATGGGAGTAATAATTGGCAACATTCTCATGATTCTCTTCCAAAATGCCTGATAAACATGCTTTAAGTCCAGGTGTCCTCTAGGTGGACATGTATGAAATAAATGCCCCGTTTTATAGGAAGCCAAATTTTGATTAGAAAGCCTGAGATGTTGATTTATGACAAACAATTTGAAAATAAGAGAGAAAGTTTTGTGATTTGGACTTTGTCTAATTATCTTTGTCTTTAATTATTGTGCACGTTTTGTGTTTTAGGTGCACTCTTTAGAGCAGGCCAACAAGAAACTCGAGCTGCAAATTAAGGAGTTTTATGACAACAAGAGCCCGATGGAGAGCAAAAACATGAGTGCTTATTTGACAACCATTTCTGAGCTCAGCATTCAGGTAGAGCTGCTGTCACTCAACAGAAAGATCACACCCCTGAAATAACCGAAATGGCATGAGGTGAACCCTGCCTCACCTTATGCCATTATGCCATGTTTTGTATTTCAAATATCACAAATACAACAGGGCAGTCCTGTTTAGAGCTGTTTAACATCAGTGTCTAGCTGTTAACAAAACCTAAAATCTAGTTTCATTTCAGCTAGTAATTTTTTCTCTCTTTTTTAATTCATCCAGATAGTCAGTTATTATGCTCATTGAAATATTAACATCCCTAGATCAACCACACATTCTCATTTGTCTTTGAAAGATTCAAAGTCGTTTTGTGGAGAACGCAAAGCTCCATCTGACGCTGGACAACACCAAGTTCGCCACTGAAGATTTCCACTTGAAGTATGTGATGTGTAAAGCAATATTGCATTTAGTATTGAATGTTTACTGTTGGTTGAAATAGAATCCCAGACAGCAACATAGTATCGGTCCAGATCCGGCCCACATCTGGAACGTGTGGAATCCACGGTAACACTTTATTTTGATGGTCCCTTTTGAACATTCTTTGCAACTACATGTCAACTAACTCTCATTAGAGTATTAGTAGACTGTCTGCTTAATATCTGCAAACACTTTATTGTGATGGCCCTCTGAAAGACATTCTACAGACTATAAGTAACTTTACAAGTACATTTAAACTTATAACCCTAACCCTACCAGTCTACTAATACTCTACTAACACTCTAATGAGAGTTAGTAGACATGTACGTGCAACATTACTTATAGTCAACAGATTGTGTTAAAGGGACCATCAAAATAAGGTGAAACCGAATCCACATGTACCAGATGTGGGCCGGATCTGGGCCGACACTATGCTGCGGTCTGTGATATGATCTTAAAATAGCATATGATCCTTGTCCTCCTTGGCTGTGGCAGGTATGAGACTGAACTGAACTTGCGTTCAGCTGTGGAAGCAGATTCGGCACAACTGCGAGTGGTTCTGGGAGAGATGAAGCTGTCCATTGGAGACCTGGAGAACCAGCTAACTGGACTGAATGAGGAGCTGCTGTATATGAAGAAGAGCCATGAGGAGGTCACCTTACCATTTCACTGCAATCTTTTGGTCTTGAATTATTTCACAAGAAGGATCAAATGTGATTTTTGGAAGACTTAACTGCTTGTTTCCCTCCTCCTCTTTCTCCACAGGATCTTCATTTGTTGCGAGAGAGGCAAAGCGGCTCTGTGAACGTGGAGATGGACTGTGCAGCTCAGTCAGATCTTGATGAGGAACTGCAGGAGATGAGAGCTCAGTATGAGATGCTTATTGAGAAAAATCGCAGGGAGGCTGAAAGATGGTTCCAGAGCAAGGTGAGCCAGTAAGACATGTCTTCCTCTGCAAGAAAACAATATGCTAGACCTAGCAGAGGCGGGTGAACTTCCTCAAAGGATTTTAACATATAAAAAGAGTGGAATGTCATTCACTGTATCGTTGCTTTAAAAAAAAGAATAATCACCTAATAATGATTGAGATGCTAGCTGTCTGATGATATGCTTTACAACAATTATATTGTCAGTAGGAATGTTATTGCGACATTCAAGTAATCGTTAAAGTCTTTCAGCTGTCAAAACTGTTGACATATTTTGTTTTTGTCTGGCTTAGTCAATTGTAGGGGCAGGAACTGCTAAAGCAAAGGTATTTTAATTCAGTCTATTAGATGTCAGAAGATTATCCAACACACTCTCATAGCAATTCAAACCTACTGGCAAATTAGTCAGAATTTTTATGAATTCATACGCTTGCATTCAAATGTTTTCGTACAGTCTGCTTACACCCGTCTGAGGGTTAGGAGTGGGGTCTCGAATTGTATAAATTCATACAAATTCGCCACCAATTCTAATGTAAATTAGTTACATTTTCTCATGAGTTCGCCTTGGGTCATCAGTTCAGTCTGCAGTAATACAACAGTGATGAACTGAAATGTAGCCACACACAACATCAGGCAATATTCAGATTCCAACTGACCAGAACTACCTATTTTTTTTTTTTCTGTCATGTATTCCTCATTACTTTCTGGGTTTCAATATTTTAGGCGGAGGTGTTGCAGACTCAGGTGACCACCAGCTATACTGAAATCAAGACATCTCAGACTGAGCTCAGTGATCTGAAGAGAACATTCCAGAGCCTGGAGATAGAACTACAAGGGGTTCTCGCCATGGTAAAATCTTGTTCTTGCTCTTTCTGAAGCCCTACCTTTCTCTGGCAGGAGATAAACAAAGATCTCTGCTTATTTTTCATGATACAACAGTTAGTTCTGGTCTTCGAATGTGCTTGACTGAGCAGCGTTCCACAAACCCTGATATATAACAGTCCAGCAGCACTGTGACTTCTCACTATTTGTATCACTCCACTTGTCCGTGTCAAACCAAACAGCTTTCTGATGGTCAACGCATGTCTTTCGCCCTAACACAAAATTCCTGATCGCGTAGATTTCTGTTCAAATGAAAGGATGTTGTCACCAAACAACAGTAGGCCTATGTGACAGCACTTTAAATGTGGTCACGCATTTTTGCTGCATTTCTGTCTGGAAAGCGTAAAAAGCTGTGCTTTATACATTGCTACAATACTGACAAAAGACAAGTGACTTTTTCTAGCCATTAAATTCTGCCCAAATTTTACTCATGTGACTGCACCTAATTTTGTGAGCGAAATCCAGACATTTCATTGACCATTTTATGAACGAGTCATTGAATCATTCAAATGATAAGTTCAAAAACTGATTAATTCCAGAAAGAAACAAGTGACTCCCAGTGTCTGGACATGCCTGCACTCAAAAAAAAAAAAAGGTTCTTCAGCGGTTCTACAGGGGTTCTTTGCGGTGGTTATGGAGCTATATAGCACCACTACCATTTAAAGAACCTGTTAAGCCCAGTTTGGTTCTTCAGCGGTTCTTTGGGGTGGTTAAGGCGCTATATGGCACCACTGCCATACAAAGAACCCGTTAAGCCCCTATAGTTCTTTAAAGGTTCTCTCTCTCTCTTAGTCTCTTAGTTTAGTTGGTGATAGAATTAGAAAAACAACATTAAAATGATTAATTATCCATCTTTTAAGTAAAATTGTCATTTAGAAGCATATTGACTCATCAATTGTAGTATCTGGCATGATAATGGGCCCCACTACCTCAAAAAAAAAAAAAAAAGGTTCTATGTAGCACCATTTGACAAATGCACTATAAAGCTTCTTAAGTGCCATATAGTACCAAAAGAGGTTCCCCTGTTATTACGAGCCAAAGAACCCCTGTTGGGTACTGTTGAGCACCATTTTTGTTGAAGCAGTTGTAAACAATCAATGTGCTATATGGCACCTCGTATGGTTCTACGTAGCACCATTTGACAAAGGTGCTATATGGCACTTAAAGTGGTTCCCCTATAATTACAAACCACTTTTAGTGCTATTTAGCACCAGTTTTGTTTAGAGCGTGGTTCAATCCTATAGTTTGTAGGATTTTATGTCCCCATTAAACAATACTGCATATTTGACATAAAATGTTAATCAACTTTCCTACCACATGGTTTTTCATGCATAGATGATCATGTACCCCTATTAACACAAATTCATAATAATAAAATAATAAAATCAAATAATAATAAAATACTTAATATACTTAATAAATACTTAATAAAAACTTGTCTCACGACAAGTCTTTCGTCCTTTACAAAAAAGAAGTACACTTAAGTAATGTTGAAGTATATTTTTAAGTATACTTTATGTATTAAGTATACTAATATCAATGTGTACTTGTAGTAAACTTGTAAGTGTACTATTTCAATACTGCTTGGGACTAAATTGGCCCACTTTTAGTATATAAAAGTATACATTTAAGAGTACTATAATACTAAGTGTAAGAGTAGTAAACTTTAAGTACACAACTAGGTTTCTTATTTATAATGCATCTGTACTAGTATACTAGTAGTTTACTATTTTAATACAAGTAGTACATTTTTTAGTTTATGAAAGTACACACTTAAGTGTACTCTCCGTAAACTACAGTTTAGTAGATTATACTGCAAGTATACTTGTAAGTTTTCTTTATGTGAACATAACATTATACTTATAGTTTACTATTTATATATTACTTTTGCACTTGCAGTATACTATGTTCAAATGAAGATATTATTTTTGAACTGTACTTTAATTTAAAAAATATTTTATTAGCTTCATGCATTCTTTTTTATCAACACTTGAATGTCGGTAAGTTTCAAGAAAAGGCAACATTTTAAACAAAAAAGTTGAGAAAGTCACATTTTTGTCAAAGACTACGCCCTGATCAGATTCAGAACGATGATCAAAACACAGATGGAGTAGATCGAGTCCAACACCCCTAAAGCTTCACAGTCGTTTTCTCTTCATGGGTTACGCTTCATTTCTTTGGTAATATTAAGCATTTTTGATTTACACGCTGTTAATGTTTGATGATCACATTATTTTACATTTGTGTGAGCAATCTTCTATCACTTGTTTCAGCTTCTCCTGTGTTTTGATCCGGAGATTCAGTACTAGAAGATATGTCATAGCGCCCCCTACCGTATAACAGTGAAAACATGGATAGCTGGAAAATTCTGTCAATGGTGGGGAGAAGTAGAATTAGAGTAAATTCCTATGTACTCTACCAGTGGACTAGCCTACACAAAAATTCAGATACGCAGAATTAGAAACATATCTGTTTTATATCAATATTCTAATCAATATTTTCAAACAATGTACGTTTCATAAGATTGTATATGAAAACCTATGCAAAAATAAAAACTTTGAATACTTCATTATACTTTTAAGTATATCTCGATAAAAAGATTGAGTACAAGTACTGGCCAAATATACTTGGACTTTTCTGTCAGTATAAGTCAAGTACACTTAAGTGTAATTTTAAGTATGTTTCTGAGAAGTATATAAAATGTAGACTGAAAGTATACTTTCTTAAAATTAGTTTAAAAGAAGTAAGACTTGAATAAACGTCTTTTTCGTAAGGGAATCCCAATTATGTTTTCTCAACTTCACTTTGAAATAACGGTTACATATATAGTTCTAAATAAGCCATTTTTAGTGTTTAGTATTCTCTTTGAAATAAAATATAAACACAAAATGAATTACCTATTTTTTAAATCTGTAAATCCATTAAATTAGTTTATGTCCCTCAAACTCCAGTCCATCCTGTTGCATTGGTGCTATTTGCCCTTTAAAATCTTGAGCATATGCCCCAAATCACATGACTGCCTAAAAGTGACATCATCTCCTTGGAGGTAAAGCAACTCCAAGAACAAAGAATCAGTCATAAACTTTTCTGTTTTCCTCGTTTTTAGAAGATAGACTTAGTCTTTAGTCTTTTAGTAATTAGTCTTATCTAATAGCGTAAAAAAACAAAACATATCCATACGTGTCGATTTATAGCCTACTGGATGACAATGTTTATGTGTTTAAAAAAAATATTTTATATCTATTAAAATTCGTCCTAAATGTAAATCTTCTGCTAGCATATTGTTCCTTTCTAGCTAATAATGGGCTTAATAAACGTCCACCCAAAAACGTCCACGTGCACCGTTATTGTAAAAATGTCATGTAACAGGGTGGACAAACTTCATAGAATGTAAAAGTGAATCTTTGGTCAAAATTATTAGGTTATACTAGCCTGAGCTTCACCAGTGTGTTGATAGACCTAAAAATAGTTGCATTTTAACGTTTTTATCAACGAACCATGGTCAGTCCAAAATCCACCAAACCGTAGGAATGATCTTCCCTACAGGCAGAAAACAGTATGCGAGACAAGTAGTATGTCTGAATTCATAGTATTCATAAAACAGTATGCGAAAACAAGTACCTGGATGACCTACTTCTGGCAAGATTTTGATGTGGGCTTCTGATGAATACTTTAATATCTCACGAGGCGACATAACTGATGCTGGGACAGTAGATCAAGTGACAGTGACAGCGTTTCATTCGCAGACGCTTTTATTTAAAGTGACTTACAAATGAGGAGAACAATAGAAGCAATCAGACCAGCAAGAGGACAAGTGCTGTAACAAGTCTCAGTTAGTCTAAAACAGTAACTACACATAGCAAGTTTTTTTTTTTTTTTTTTAAATCAGAAAAACCAAACAAAATAGTCAGAGAGATGGAGAAGAAACGCAGGGAATGTGCAGAGAAATAGCGCAAAAATAAATAAATAAACAGGCCCTTCAAACAGACGCTGTAGGTTATAGAAGAAACGGTTGCAAAGTAAGTTTCAAACCAAAAGTAGTAGCCTATCTGACAATATGCAATTTCAAACACAGCCACTGTCTTTGTGAGTGAGTCAGTGAATTATTCATTCAATCAATCTGTTAAAAAAAAAGTAGGTAGGCTACATTCATTGTCGTGTGTTGCTCGGGGATGCTACATTTTTCATTCTGCTGTGGCAATATTGTGTTTAAAATGTAAGTTGCTCAGTGTTCATTTCTTGTTTGTTGAACGACATAAAAGCATTATGACAATCACAATTGTGCTGTTAATCTGAATCATTTCCTGTCCTCTCTCTCTCTCTTTCTCTCTCTCTCTCAATATCCTAATCAATAAAAGTAGCTTTAAAAAAAACATTTCAACCACTTAACATGGTTTATAATATGCCATTTCCCCTTGAGTATTTAATCTCCCCATCCGATGTTCAATAATTTTCTCCAGAAACAAAACCTGGAGCAGAGTTTGGCTGACGTGGGCATACACTATGCTGTTCAGCTGAGTCAGCTGCAATTGCAAATAGACCACCTGCAGGAGGAGCTACAGAGACTCAATGCCAACATCCAACAACTGGCTTCCGAGTTCCAGCTGCTGCTGGACATCAAGATGAGGCTGGAGATGGAGATCGCTGAATACAGGAGGCTTCTGGAAGGAGAAGCTCAAACGTACGTAGAACAGATTTATTTAAATTTGCTCTGTTCAGGTGTATGTGGCTTGTTGTGAATGTCAGTTCATTTGTTGAGGTTATGTACTGTATCAGCTATGAGACCCAGGGTGTATCCTTGTGTTCTGTAGGACCGTCATAAGCACGTCTGATTCTTCCATGACTGAAACCATGACCGAGACAGTGACCAAAACAGTGGAGATAAAGGAAGAGGAAGAGGAAGGTGAGTGAAATGAAATGTTTTATGTTGGTCCCTTCATTCAATCAGAACATGAACATGGAGCAGAAATGAATGGAACTAGTAATAAATGTGTCTTTTGAACCCTTACAGAGTATAACCCTCACGTCCAGCGCAGAGTGAAGGTCATTGTGGAGGAGCTTGTGGATGGCAAAGTCGTATCTTCTTCTGTTGAGGAGAAAGTCCATGAAATTAGCTGAGAAGATAATGCAATAACAAAACTAATCTTATATGTATACTCTAATGACAAATGGTGTTTGATTTGCTGTGTTTTGGATACTAGCCACTAGGCGTCGCTGTATATCAATTAAACGATCAGCAATAGTCTAATTTAACTCAAGGTGAGGGTTGAAACTAAAGTATGAGTAAGAGATTTAGATAGCGAATGGTAGCATGGTCAGTGTGAGGCAAAGAAGGGTTTTTTATTAAACCAAAATCAAATGTGAACATTGACACTTAGGAAATTGTCTTATTTGTGCCAGTGAAAATAATGTTTATTAAAAAATACATAGGCCTACCCTGTTTGAATGTAGCAAGGCTTAGAGTCAGTGCAAAACATGTTTAATAATGGACTTCTTAGCAAATAATACCTTTTTTTTTTTCTCTTTATGCAAATTGTGCTATTGCTTACATTGCAAACTCACACTCGCACACACTAAAGTTTTAAGGAAATTATTCTTTGCATTTGTTATATATATATAAAATAAAATAAAGATTGTTCATGGCATCAGAACATGCGTCAGAGATTCACTTGAGCAGCATGTCTAAATGTCTGACATATTACTGTAAAAAATGAATCATGGGTCTTGTTGATAATTAACAATATTGTGTATATTTCATTAAGAAAATTGTGGTTCAGTGTTGTATGGAAAATATTGAGACCATTTCACTAATAAAATCAAGAGACAAATTTTCCTTTTTTTTTTTTTAGGAAACGTACACAATTTTGAGGCTTGAATTGAGGAACCGATTAAGCTGATAAAATAAAAGGAACACGCCAACTTTTTGGGACTTTAGCTTATTCACCGTATCCCCCAGAGTTAGTTAAGTCCATACATAGCCTTTTCATCTCCGTGCGTACCGTAACTCTGTCTGCCGCACCCACCGCTAGCCTAGCTTAGCACAAAGACTGGAGGTAAACGGCTCCACACTACTACTTGGGCGGAGTGATTTGCTCGCAGCACCTAAGAAGCCCCGTGGTGAGGAGCAGAGAGTTCGCTCAGAGTTGGAGTAAATCACTCCGCAGAAGTAGCAGTGCTTCGCCTTCTGAGAATATAGTTCCCAGTATGTATATGGTTAGAAGATGGCTGTGTCTCACGTGACCTTGTTATTTGAACACGCTGTGACTATACAAATCACAACATGTAAATAGGAAAATGTTGGTGTTATTTTGTCACTTATTGGGAGCAGTATGCTAGCTGGAGCCGTTTACCTCCAGTCTTTGTGCTAAGCTAGGCTAGCGGTGGGTGTATCAGATACAGAGTTATGGCACACAAGGAGATGAAAAGGGTATGTATGGACTTATCTAACTCTGGTGGATACGGTGAATAAGCTAAAGTCCCAAAAAGTCGGCGTGTTCCTTTAAGGAAAACTGGCTACCTATTTATTTTAAGAGAATTAGCTCAATTATGCGGTTTTATTTAGAGACACCATTGTTAGTTCCCAGCATGCTTTGAACATGGCTGGAAATGGAGAGGAAATATTGAAATGAAGTTTTATTTTATGTGTATTTAAGTAAAGGGACACATCTGTTAATGTTCAGATCCCTTTCAGTCAGTCACTACGAGTTACCCAGAGACTGAAGAATGGGGGTTTCGCTAGAGAGCCCTATCACCTTCGAGTTATTAGAAAACGAGCCAATGGTATGAAAATACCATGGGTCTGCGGAATTTGCATCGCAAACTCCGCCCCACCGCGTGGGTATAAAAGGAGCCGCAAGTGCAATCTCGCATTATGTTTTTCCTTCAGAGCCGAAGTGTGAATGTGCTTCTCCTTCACCTTCTTCAAGCAACGAGTGCTCTTCAGTCGGTGTTGGTGTGATGGCGCGTTTCAGCGGATTCACGATCCTGCTGCTGGTCTGTGCAGTGGCTTGCACGTGGCTCGTGTTTCTCCCCTGGGTGCTTCAGCACTACTAAAAGAGCTTTTTCTTTCTAAAAGAGCTGCACGTGCACGTCTTTTTAATGATGTCTCGCCTGTGTGTTTCTGGAAGTGGGCGCATGGTCCTTCCGCCTGACGGTCACGAGTGCTGCGTGTTTGGGCTTTAATCACGCTCAGGCAGTGCTCGTGGATGAGTCATGTTCTCATTGCGGGAACATGCCCATGACGGTGATAAGATCAAGACTCAATGACCTCCGTGGAGGTAGAGTCCCCTCTGCCACACCCCAATTTATCTCCTCCTCGAGAGGGGATACTTTGGCTGCTGGCCAGGGTGATCTGAGAGTTACAGTGTTGAACAACCCGACGAATTTTCCTCGGGCCACACGCCTGGTTCCTCTTGAGGACCTAGTGTCTTATTCAGGGCTCCGGCGGATGATGCTATGTCACTCACGGCATCACAAGGCGGGCTTGATTCCTCTGGGGATGAGGATTTGGCTGCGTTACCTCCCTGGGGAGTGCCAACGTTGCCCAAGTCGGATCCAGAGCTGACGGCCATGCTTGCCCGGGCAGCTGAGAGCATCGGTTTGGAGTGGTGCCCGCCACCCTCCCCCGAGCGCTCAAGGCTGGATGATTGGTTCCTGGGGGCGGCGCGTGCTGGCAACGGGTACACTGGGGTCCAGTGTCTCCAGACACTGCAATTGTGTCTCCAGAGCGCCTCCACGTGGCGCGGTGATCCAAAGCACTCCTCCAAGGCCTGTAGGTTTTCGTCAACTCTCGAGGCCCAAGTCTATAGAGCTGCGGGGCAGGCCGTCTCCGCCCTGCATGCCTTGGCCATCCTTTAAGTCCATCAGGTGAAGGTGCTCAGGGACATGCAGGAGGGAAGGGCTGACCCGGGGCTCATGCAAGAGCTGCGCACTGCCACCGACCTCGCTCTACGGGCGACGAATGTCACTGCGCGATCCCTGGGTCAAGTGATGTCCACCTGTGTGGTCCAGGAACGAAATCTATGGCTCAACCTGGCTGATTTGCAGGAGGCTGAGAGAACTCTTTTTTTCAACTCCCCTATATCTCAGGCTGGGCTCTTCGGCGGTGCGGTCAAGGCCGCCCACAAGCAGACTGAGGCGATAAAGCATATCCTGCCCTGACGGCCAGCTGCTGCCTCCACCCAGCCGTCGGTGCAGCCCCCTCAGTTTGCCTGGCGCTCCAGCACCTCACCCGTCTGGGCCTTCGGGTGAACTGGGAAAAGAGCAAACTCTCCCCCGTGCAGAGGATCTCATTTCTCGGTAATCTTGGAAATCGACTCGGCCACCATGTACATGCAGCTTACAAGTGAGCGCGCACAGTCACTGCTGAATTCCCTGAGTCAATTCAAGGGCAAGAGTGCGGTTCCACTGAAGTTATTCCAGAGGCTCCTAGGGCATATGGCATCCGCAGCAGCAGCACGCCACTCAGACTGCTTAATATGAGACCGCTTCAGCACTGGCTTTGCGATCGAGTCCCGAGATGGGCATGGCAACAGGACACGTTCCGGGTGCTAGTCACTCGGGCCTGCCGTCAAACCTTCACCCCATGGTCGAACCTCTCTTTTCTATGTGCCAGAGTTCCCTTAGACCGAGTTTCCAGGCATGTTGTTGTGTCAACAGATGCCTCCACCACGGTTTGGGGTGCCATGTGCTCTGCGTGCGCAATTTTACTTTTAATGGAGATGAGTTCTCCATAGACTGTAGCTCCATAGTTCCTCCTGCACTGTTGATGCCATCACCAGAGTGCATGCCCGGTTGGTCAGCCCTCGTGATCGGTTAGGTGCCTCCATGTGCATGGTTCCCCGGTTGGGCAACCCCCACATGTGTATATTCCACAGTAAGTCTCCTCCGAGCACATGTTTTCGGCAAGACCCCTCTTGCCATCTTGAGGTTGAAACATTCCACCCTGCGGGCTGGATACCTCTGAGTTCTCCATATGCATCCCATACTCGGGTCATATGTGTATTCTAAGTGTCACATATTCCATCTGGGATATGCTACCCAGTGTACCTTGGTATTCTTGCGTTAGCCTGGCCCTTCACTCGTGCTAGCCTCACGACAAGGAGCTGAGGCTTGTGCAGGACACTGACAGCCGCATTGGCGAGATTAGATTGGGACCCCCATTCGTCAGTCTCTGATGTAACTCATAGTGACTGACTGAAAAGGAACATCTCGCTCGTTCCCTGAAGGAGGGAACGGAGACGTTATGTCCGCATGCCACTGCCACTGTACCGCTGAAACGGCCGGGGCGCACAGTCTCGGCTCCTCAGCAGGTAACATAATGCGATATTGCACTCGTGACTCCTTTTATACCCACGCGGTGGGCGGAGTTCGCGATGCAAATTCCTCGGACCAAGATATTTTCATAACATTGGCTCGTTTTCTAATAACTCAAAGGTGATCTAGCAAAACCTCCATTCGTCAGTCTCTGACGTAACGTCTCCATTCCCTCCTTCAGGGAACGAGGGTTACATATGTAACCGAGACGTTATGTTTGACATTTGAAAGAGTTTCTATTTTGTTTAAGTTTTGATCGTTACCATTGTGCAGAAGAGTAGGGCTTATGGTAAGGTTGTGAATAACTGCATGTAATGACACTGACACATCTTCCCTTGATCATGATCCTTGAACACTTGGTAACACTTTATTTCGATAGTCCACTTTAGACATTCTACTAACTATAAGTAACTTTGCAGCTAAATGTCAACTAACTGTCATTAGAGGATTAGTAGATTGTCTGCTTAATATCTGCTAAAACTTTATTTTGATGCTCCCCCAACAGACATTCAACTGACTATAAGTAACTTGGCAACTACAAGTCAACTTATTCTCCTATCATGAACCCTAACACCAAACCATAACCTAACAGTCTACTGACAGTCTACTACAGCCTACTAATACTCTAATAAGAGTTAGTTGACATGTAGTTGAAAAGTTACTTATAGTTAGTAGAATGTCTAAAGTGGACTATCGAAATAAAGTGTATCTGAACACTTTGCTGCAATGCCTGTGCAATAACAAGTTTGAATCTGTGCTGTTCTAGCAGTAAAGTCTTTTAATAATACAATATAACTCAAAGTCAAATATAAACAGGTTATTTCCATTCACTCTAATTCACACACTTTAGAGCGTGTAGAACAACTTAAAATAAAAAAAGCATATTTCACTAAAAATATTAAATTCATTGTGTCATAGACTAAATAATTTAGGGGATTTTACATGATGTATTTAGGCAGATTCCATGAAAGAAATCGAGCCTTAACTACTCTACATTGTTACCATAATTTTTAAAAGTAAATATCAGCAAATTTTTTTACATGCACTTCTCTACGAACGCACTAGGTGTCATAATACATCCATTATATGTACTGTGATAGTAATGTAATTTCTGTCATACAGTAGCCTACATTTTCATATCCTTATCGTATATTAGATAAAATACTAAATTCACAGTTTGTAAAGATGGAAAACACAGTATCATAATTAAGTGTACATGAGTTTAAGTGATTTAAAATCACTATTTTAATTTGAGTGAATGTTGCCATTTTTGTCATGCAAAAATAGGGTGCTTTGCCTATGACAGGAAAAAACGACAATTTACTAATAAATATTTCAGTTTTTGCACCCTTTTTAATCAAAATGTTTCAAACACAAAATTTGTGATTAATTGTTTGTGTGTGTGTGTGTGTGTGTGTGTGTGTGTGTGTGGTGTTCAGGTAGGGGGACAATATAGGTTATGGGGACAAAATGTAAAGATATAGCAATATCCCTGTCCTTGTAAAGACATTATTTGGTCCCCATGATGAAAGCTTATCATAGTAATCAAATTAATGATGTGTTTTGAAAGTGTAAAATTGTGTAAAAATTTTCTATGATATGTTATAGGTTTGGGGGGTAGGGGATGGAAGTTTGTACAGTATAAAAATCATGTCTGAGGAAAATCCCCATAAAACATGGAAACCCAACATGTGTGTGTGTGTGTGTGTGTGTGTGTGTGTGATCCTTAATTTCACCTTCCATCTTATTACAGTCTTATCCTGTAAGTAATATTCATTAAACAAAAACCTTAATGACAGTATCATCCAGGAAGTGACTTTGGTTGGAACACAACAGCACAAACATCAGTAAGTACAGTGTGATGTTTTGTGGTAATAAGGGTTATTTTACACCTTAAAACATTCCTTCTGCTACAGTTAAAGAATATTACCAAAATCTCCAAAGATGGATAAAAAATATCAACATTAAGTTGACACCCTTATGTAAGCTATAACTGTAAAAATCTCGCTGGGCTTTTTAAATTACACATGTTAAAAATGAAAAAAGTCGGAATGTTATGTCATTTTAACATGCTGTCAAACACATTATGAAGAATATTATTAAACCATGTAATTTATAGTATTAAAGGATGTAATATAAATGGGCTAATTTAATTAAATACCTTTTAAGTCCATAATATTTTAATGTCCTACATATTAAGGGAATAAATCCAAAGGATTACACAGAGATAAAGGGTTTGGATGGTGGTTAAAATAATACGCTTTAGATAATATTTCTGAATATGTGATAGAGCGGGACCAGGTTTCATTTTGCATTCACAACATGCTTGAATTCAAGTAAATCATTAAAGGTAAAAAAAGAAAATAACATTCTTTTAAAGATTGATGAAGAATTTATTTTATTCTATATATATCATGTGCACTGGTTAACTGTTTTTTTAATAAATGAGGCAGGAATAAAAACCTTTTGCACAATGATTAACAAGTCTTCTAACCTGCAGTTTTTATAATTCATGAAGACTTTGAGGTATAGAAGAGCTCTTGTGACTATTTCTCTCAAATCATATTTTAGGCATGTTTTGGCCCTGGCCTTTGTTATATAATCTGGTGAGATATTAGAGGCCAGATGTTCCAATGTCTCTTCCGATTTTTTCTTTCACAATGAGCTGAATGGCTGTCAAAAGAATAAAGCCTTGTGGTTGACATACTGAAAAGAACTTTTTAATCTTTTTAAAAAGTTGTCAATTTTAAATGACTTAATGAACATTATCAAGAACATAAAGTGACTTATCTTAAGGCCCTTGGCTAAAATGCTCTGAGATGGCATCAGATTAATAAATGAGTCACCAGTGAAAACTAGTTTTGTCAAGCTCATTCAAGCTCTCACACTTAGTAAGAGGTAAGATGCCACACCTATGACAGACTCACTATCAACACAGCTGTTCTGCCTCACAGGCAAACCAAAATGATCTATGAAGCCATGGAATTTTCTCATAGTCCTCAACAGAGGCGATCCTGACTTCCCTGGGGCCCTAAGAAAAATTCTGTTAAGGGGCTCTCCTACCTGACCCATGAGCCATGTAAACTATTTACCATTACCACACAGTCACACCTGACACCCCAGTGCTCCCACTACAATCCTCCCTCCTTTAACTAGTACTAATGAAAATGTAATTCCTGATATCAGAAATAGACATTGTTACTGGAAAAAGTACATTCTTAATATCAAGAATTTACATTTTAAATAGTACAAATGTAATTATTGATATCAAAAATGCATCCTGTGAATGAATAAAAGCTAGAATGGCTTGCCATAGTATGTCACTGTGTTTTAAATGATAAAAGCAATACTTTATACTATTTACTGAGGGGATGTACATCCATATTGACCAGTATGTCCAGCCAATCAACATTTTAAATGCAATTTAGCCTATAAATCAATAGTCAATGTCAATACATTGCTTTCCATCTTGCTTTGTTGCATTGGAGACTAGATAATCATTGTATTGTTTTAAAAGTACAGCGGGGGAAATAAGTATTGAACACGTCATCATTTTTCTCAGTAAATATATTTCCAAAGGTGCTATTGACATGAAATTTTCACCAGATGTTGGTAACAACCCAAGTAAGCCATACACACAAAGAAACAAACAAAAATAAGTTCAGAAATGAAGTTATGTGTAATAATGTGAAATGACACAGGGAAAAAGTATTGAACACATGAAGAAAGGGAGGCGCAAAAAGGCATGGAAAGTCAAGACAACTGCTGAAAACTTATTTCCCCCGCTGTATGTGCGCCTATAATGAGGAGTGCCATCACGCCCATATTGTACTGGTCCCCACTGATGTTTTGCTGGAAAGTGTTTGTTTCATTTTGTGCACGTGCATATGAACGCATGTTAACGCGCGACGCGGTTCCCTTTCATGAATGGTTCACTCATATTGCATCGCTAGATGCTATGGGAAAACTCCTTTTCTCGAGAATATTGAAGCCTTTATTTTAAAACGCAGTGCAGCTGCACAGCCAGCGCAATGCAGAGCTGTATAGTGTGCTGATTGGCTGGGCTGTGGGAACTGCACGAACCTATGGTAAGGTGGCAAGGACGCGCAAACCTATCAGGGCGCTTCCCACCCGCGTGGCGAAAACCCGCCAAAATGGGCGTGGCTACTGACTATATAATCGGCCCATTTCACCATAGGAATCAGATTCAGTCTCCTTCAGCGACGACTCACCTCTTCGCTGATCTTCTCCTGCTTGAAAGCCTTCTCGCCGTCGAAACGAGCCCAGCAGCGGAACGCAGCAAATCTGCAGCAGCAGTTCAGCGGACGGCGGCCTCCTGCTCAGCACTTCTGACTCGATGCCCTCATCTGCTGATTCGCCGTTTCCCTGCGGCCATCCGGCGACATATCCTTTTAATGACCAAAACCGCCTAAAGGGCAAATTTCCTTCTAAAAGAGATGTGTGGCGTTGTTTCAAATGCCGCACCCCTACTGTGTCACATGCAGAGCCCCTCTACAACGCACAGATGAACTCCGTGAGTGCGTTTCCTGCCTGGGCAAAAACCATGCAGAAACTGCACTCACTCAGGGCGGCTGTTCTCATTGCGAGAACATGCCGTTCTCCTCTCTGCGCTCACGGCTAGCTTTCTTTTTAGAGAGCGATCCCACCCCCATGCCCTTCTGTTTCCCGCCTCCCAGGGACCTCGGAGGAAGACACGGCGGGGTCAGAGGACACAAGAGCGTATGGAGACGAGTGAGTTCACGCTAGCTCAGTCCCCGCGTGCCTCACTCTCTCCACATAGAGAGATTACGCCGGTGCTCTTCACCAATGCGGGCGTCCTCTGATGAGACCGGCCTCGTCTCGTTTGGTGGACAGGAGGAAGACCTCGTCAGCGATCAGCACCGTTCTTCCCTGAGGTTCATGATGAACTGACGAAGTCATGGCGCACTCCCTACTCGGCCCGCCTACACACTTCCGCCTCTGCAACAGTCTCGATACTCGACGGCGCAGAGGAAAAGAGGTATTAGAAGCTACCCCCCCTAGAGGAAGTGGTGGCCTCGCATCTCTGCCCGCCCACCGCCGTTGGATGGAGGTCTAAAGTGAGTCACTCATCCAAGCCGTGCAGAACCACTTCAGCTCTTGCTGGCCGAGCCAATGCGTCCGCTGGTCAAGTTGCTTCAGCCCTGCACACTATGGCGGTCCTCCAAGTCTTCCAGGTGAAACTCCTCCGCTCCATGGACGAGTCTGGACCGGACCCTGCGGCCTTCTGCAATCTGCACAGCGCCACTGACCTGGCCCTGCAGGCCACAAAGACCACCACCCAGGCCATTGGAAGAAGGAAGTCTGGTAGTGCTCTAGCACCACCTGTGGCTTAATCTCACGGAGATAAAGGACGCAGATGAGACTGCCTTCCTGGACTCCCCAGTTTCTACCACCGCCTCTTCGGCCCCGCAGTGAAGGGCATCGCTGAGCATTTCACAGAAGCACAGAAGTCTTCGCAGGCCATGCAACACTTTCTGCCCAAATGCTCCAGTTCTGCTTCAGGTCACCCCAGGAACGCGCCGACCCAGCAGCCAGCCAAACCAGCGCTGCTGGTCTCTCAGCCCCGCCCAGCGGCTGAAGCTAAACAGCGCCTGGCGCCAGCTAAGCGCTTTCCATTCCCGAAACGCTAGGGCCCCTGGTCAAAAAATTACGCTGGACCCTGAGCCTCAGAAGCCTTCCTAGTCCAAGGATAGAAAGGAAGAGGAGGGGGCTGAGGGGTGGTCTCAGCCGGAAAACCCCTAAAAAGAGCTTGCGTGCTTTTTCCAGCCCCCTTTTCAGTTCAGGCGGCTGGAAATGTTCTAATTGCAACCAAAGGGCCCATTCACGCACCCTTGCAAACAAACGCTGTTTTAAACAGCGACAAAAATAAAGCACAAAAATTCTCAGAAAAACATAACTTTTCCTCTTCAAAACACCTGGGCGGCCTTGTCCCCGACACACGGCGGCCCGCCCCCAGACTTTATTCAGCCCCTAGTCACTCGGGTCAAGGCCTGGGAAGCCATCCCCAATATGTCAAAAATGGGTAATGAACACAATAAAACGAGGCTACTCGCTCCAATTCGCTCGCAGACCTCCGCGCTTTCATGCCGTGGTCAACACATTGGTAAGGAGCAACGTGGCTCACGTCCTCCGCACCGAAGTGTTAAACCTGCTAGCAAAGGGGGCTGTTGAGACAGTTCCCCCTTCACAGAGCGAGTTTTACAGCCATTACTTCCTCGTGCCGAAAAAGGATGTCGGCTTCAGGCCTATTCTAGATCTCAGACACCTGAACAAGGCCCTCATGAGATGGCCATTCAGGATGTTAACGACCAAACAAATCCTCTCGCAGATTCTCCCAGGGGATTGGTTTTTGTCAGTGGATCTGAAAGATGCTTACTTTCACATCCAAATAGCCCCCCATCACAGGTCATTCTTGAGATTCGCCTTCGAGGGGCAGGCTTTTCAGTACACAGTCCTGCCATTCGGTCTGTCACTGGCACCTCAGTGCAACTACAAAATGCATGGATGCAGCTCTCTCCCCCCTGAGACAACGGGAAATGCGCATTCTGAACTACCTTGACGACTGGCTCATTTTGAGTTACAGACTCACAAGTCCTGGCTCCTCAGCCATCTAGAATGCCTTGGGCTCAGGATAAACTTCTCCAAGAGTGTACTGTCCCCCAGCCAAAGTATAACCTTCCTGGGAACAGTTATTGACTCTGTTCAGATGAGAGCTTGGCTCACACCATCCCGCGCTCTCTCCATTGAACAGCTAGTGGCTTTGTTCAAAGCGGGCTCTTACCTGCCCCTCAGAACATTTCAAAGGGCACTGGGCCTTATGGCCTCCGCATCGTCAGTACTCCAGTTAGGCCTACTGCGTATGCGTCCCCTCCAGCACTGGTTGAAGCTTTGTTGGTCACGACGGATGCCTCCAACCTAGGTTGGGGGGCTCTGTGCGAGGGCAGGCCAACCTCCAGCCTCTAGTCGAGCTCGGAGAAACGCCTACACATCAACTGCCTCGAAATGAGAGCAGTCTTTCCAGCCCTAAAAATCATCCTCCCGAGCCTGGCGGGACACCACGTCCTGGTCCGGACGGACAACGTGGCAGTGGTGTCATATATAAATCACCAGGGTGGTCTCAGGTCAAGCAACCTGTACACCATGGCCAAGCAGCTTCTGTTATGGGCACACGCCAACCTGCGCTCGCTAAGAGCGGCGCATGTACCGGGCATACTGAACCAGGGAGCAGACATGCTATCTTGAGATAATGTCCCCCCCGGGGAATGGTCTCTCCACCCTCAGACGGTTCACTTCATTTGGACTCTCTTCGGGAGGGCAGAGGTGGACCTCTTCGCCTCAGAAGACAACTCTCACTGCCCAACATTCTTTGCCCAGTCGCCCTCTTTATGCATTTCCTCCAGTCTCGATGCTCCCTCAGGTCATCGAATGGATCAGGGAGAACAAGTGTGCAATCCTCCTAATAGCCCCTCTCTGGCGGACCTAGACATGGTTCCCCGAGTTGATGCAGCTGCTAGAGACAGCTCCTTGGCATATACCACTGAGGAAGGACCCCCGCCCCGACTTGTGGGCCCTCCATGTATGGCCCCTCAACGGGTACCCAGGGACCTCCCGGAAAGAGTCCTAAGCACTATCGCCGAGGCTATGCCCTCAATTGGTCAGTGTTCACCAGCTGGTGCTCAGCTCGGAACCTAGACTCCAACTCATGTGAAGTACCACTGGTACTTTAATTTCTACAAGAGCTACTGGACACGGGTCGTACCCCCTCCACACTCAAAGTATACGTGGGGGCCATAGCAGTCTTCCATGCTCCTGTGGCCGGCTAATCCTTAGGAAGGAACGACCTGGTCGTACACTTCCTCAAGGGGGCCAGGAGGCTGAAACTGCCTCGTCTTCCCTCTATACCCTCATGGGACCTATCCACGGTCCTCAGGGCCCTGAGTGGGCGATTTGCAAGCGCTCTCCATGAACGTTTCCCTGCCTTGAGTTTGGGCCCAATGACTCCAAAGTCGTCCTCAAACCAAGACATGGCTATGTACCCAAGGTGCTCTCAACTCAATTAAGTCTACTCTGCCCCGTCAGGGCTCTCAGAGTTTATATAGAGCGTTCTGCTCCTTTCAGACAGTCGGAACAGCTCTTTGTATGCCTCAGTGGCCGCACCGAAGGGCTCCCGGTCACGAAGCAAAGATTGTCACGTTGGATAGTAGATGCTATCTCTTTGGCCTACGCCTCAATGGGCCTTCAATGCCCCATAGGCGTCAGGGCTCATTCCACAAGAGGCATGGCCTCTTCATGGGCATGGTCCAGTGGTGTAGCAATTGAAGACATTTGTGCGGCGGCCGGCTGGTGTTCGCCGTCCACATTTGTGAGGTTTTACAACCTGGAGGTGCCGGCTCTGCAGGCACGAGTCCTTTCTATCTAGGAGATCTTGGCCCCTGAAGGGCCCAAGCCTCTAGGTATCCCTCAGTGGGTTCCGACATTTGTCCGGTCCCCGTTGGTTTTTGACTTTTAGTTCTACTATAAGCCTCGGGCTTCACAGCCCCAGACGGTAGTTCAGAGCAAAGTCGTCAGCTAATAGCACAGCATTTTGAAATGGGTTCCCTGAGAGTAATGGGAACAAGTATTGCATAGACGGCCGTGAAAAATACGAGACCGGTGCGTCGCGCAGGTGTTGCTCATCAGTAATCATGCCACCGGCCTCGTGCCGCTCTCTCACGGCCCTCGGCCTCGTCCTGCTCACCACAGTTATCTTTTCTGAGCTGCAGTTTATAAACAAACACCATTGCCCTTTGTCGTTTATCAAACGTAATAAATAGTTGAATTTCACTCTCACTTTTTTTTGTCAGGCACAAAGTCACAGAACACAGCCCTGGAAGTGGCTGGCATTAGCAAGCAAGACACAGAAAGACCAAAAGATGCTCTGCCCAGCTGGGTTAGACAGACAGACAGACTAGAGAGAGATGCACATCAACATAACTTTACTGTTCTTTGCTGACATCAAACTTGGAGAGGAGAGAACAGAGTCTACCTAATTGCTGTTCCCGCAATTCACTCTCATGGTGTGTTTTTTTCTCTCTTTTCGTGACCAGAGGGATGGTTCCGCTTAATTTTCTCATTGATGTTTTAAACTTTGATTGACGCGCTTTGCCACGGCCCACGAGGGGGAGTGCTGATCGGGCTGATCGGCTCTGGTCCTCAAAGATCATTCAGTTTACAATGGAAATCAATCATTTTGGTTCAGATTACAAATCCTTTGCTTGTGTAGGTCATAAACAACACACATTTATCACCCAATATTTGAATTATCACACAGTGGGTCATTTAACCATATGGAACTATGCATTAATTTAATTTATCTTAGCCATTCTTGGTGCCCAGAACATGGGAAAAGTAAAAATTTGAATACACTTGCTTCAAATTATCTAGTCTTTAATCATGCACCTGAACAGTTAATCCTCTCAACAACAGATTGAAAAATCCACCCATGATTCTTGCATGAATTGTGCTTGTTGTGCATGACAGGTCAAATCCTTGACGAAACATGTTCAGAAGATCATGAGAAATGAAAAATTCTGAGACCAGTTTTCACCAAAGGTTTTGTTAGGCTCATGATTCCAGTAGACAAATCTTAATGCTAGTAAATACAATGTCATCCATGGGCTTCCAACTGTCAATGTTTTGTTTCACAACCCTTACGAAAAAAAAGTATACTTCAAGTTCATTTTATGAAGTATACTTGAGTAATGTTCAAGTATATTTTTAAGTATACTTTATGTAGTAAGTATACTAATGTCAATATGTACTAGTAGTAAACTTGTAAGTGTACTATTTTAATACCGCTTGGGACTAAATTGGCCCACTTGAAGTATATAAAAGTATATGTTTAAGTGTACTATAAGTGTAACAGTAGTAAACTTTAAGTGCACAACTAGTTCATAATTATGTTTCTCATTTCTACTGCAAGTGAACTTATGGGTATACTAGTAGTTTACTATTTTAATACTTGTAGCAACTTTGAAGTATACTCTCAGTAAACTACTAGTTTAGTAGTTTTATACTACAAGTTTTCTTTAAGTGAACTTAACATCATACTTATAGTTTACCATTTATATATTATTTTTGCTCTTTTAGTGTACTCTCAGTAAACTACTAGTTTAGTAGTTTTATACCGCAAGTATATTAGAAAGTTTTCTTTTAGTGTACTCTCAGTAAACTACTAGTTTAGTAGTTTTATACTACAAGTTTTCTTTAAGTGAACTTAACATTATACTTATAGTTTACTATTTATATAAAATTTTTGCACTTGCAGTAGGCCTATACTATGTTCAAATGTTATTTTTTATACTTGAAAAATACCTTTAACTCTACTTTAATTTTAAAAACCTTTTATTAGCTTCATGCATCCTTTTTCATCAACACTTGAATGTCTGTAAGTTTCATAAAGAAAGGCAACATTTTAAACACAATCACATTTTTGTCAAAGACTACGCCTTGATCAGATTCAGAACGATGATCAAACACAGATAGAGTAAATCGAGTCCGACACCCCCACAGCTTCAGTCGTTTTCTCTTAATGGGTTACGCTTCATTTGGAAACATTAAGCAGTTTTGATTTACAAGCTGTTTAATGTTTGATGATCACATTATTTTACATTTGAGTGAGCAATCTTCTATCACTTGTTTCAGCTTCTTCTTCTCCTGTGTTTTGATCCAGAGATTCTGTACTAGAAGATGTGTCATAGCGCCCCCTACCGTATACCAGTGAAAACATGGATAGCTGGAAAATTCAGTCAATGGTGGGGAAAAGTTGAATTAAAGTAAATTCCTATGTACACCAGTGGACTAGCCTACACAAAAATTCAGATACGCAGAATTAGAAACATATGTGTTTTATATCAATATTTTAATCAATATTTTCAAACAAAGTTTCATAAGACTGTATATGAAAAACGATGTAAAAAAAGTATATTTAATAGGCTACTCGATCAAAAGAGTTAACACAACTACAAGCCAAGTATGCTTTGAGTAATTTAACTTTTAAGTATATCTCGATCAAAAGATTGAGTACAAGTAGGCCAAGTACACTTAAGTGTAATTAAGTATATTTTTGAGAAGTATATAAAATGTAGACTGAAAGTATGCTTTCTTCTTTTTAGTTGAAAAGAAGTATACTAATAGAACACTTGAATAAACTTATTTTCCATGCTTATTTTATTTACTCTATAAGCTATTCCACTCGAAAGTTTGTTACTATATAAAGCTGAACATGTTAGTTTATACAACAGTGTGTAATATTATGTTTTTAAAAAAGTATTTAATAAGCTACTCAATCAAACACTAGTAAACACAAGTACAAGCCAAGAATACTTAGAATACTTAATTATACTTTTAAGTATATCTCGATCAACAAGTAGAGGTCAAATATACTTAGACTTTTCTGTCAGTATAAGTCAAGTATACTTAAGTGGAATTTGAAGTATATTTCTGAGAAGTACATAGAGTATATTTCTGAGAAGTATATAAAAAGTAGACTGAAAGTATACTTTCTTATTTTTAGTTTAAAAGAAGTATACTAATAGCACACTTGAATAAACGTCTTTTTCGTAAGGGAAAGCAATGTCCCTAAAATCAAGAAGAACTTGTCAGGCCTGCATAAATCCCACACCTGAACCCAGTTGATCACCTTTGGGATGAAATGAAACACTGACTGTGAGCTGTCACAAAAAAACAAAACAATGCCTGACCTATATGCTTTGTGTCTCAATGGGAGCAAATCCCTGCATCCATGTTCCAACATCTATGTAAAGCCTTCCCAGAAGAGAAAAAGCTGCTAGGGAGGAGCTACTCCCTGTAATGCCCATGTTTTCAAATCAAATGTTTAGAAAGCAGATAAGGGTGTGGCCGGTGTGGTGATCAGGTATCCACTTTGATTCTAAATCTATGGTATTAGAACAGCCTCTTGTGTCCTTACGGAGCCTCTAAAGATGATGGTAAAAAAAAAAAGCGCTTTTGCGTTCACTCACAACTTTTGCATTCACTTGTGAGAACACAAATATTTGCGAGGGAATGCAAATTTTCTCATGGAAACGCAATGCAGAACCTGGTTTCTGAGTGTGTGTCCCAATTCACTTACAGTACTTATGCACTATTCTGTGCAGTTTTGTAGCATAAATAGTGTGAGTAGTGTGTTCACTGAAAATTACAAAAAGAAAAAGTACACTTTAAATACTTTATGCACTAAAATGTCGCAGCTTTAGTTACGTAGCGGAGGGGCTATCAGACTCCGATGTTGAATGACAAAATAACCGTATAAAATAACCACTACACATAGTAGCCTACATAAGTACATAGTATAGTGTGTCATTTGGGACACAACTTGAGGCACGTATGAAATCAGTGTGATGACGTCACAAAGTGAACCTATAGCGTCAGCGACTGTCTGACGCAGGATTGAATTCCCTCGAAAGGGAACATCTTAGGGTTACGTATGTAACGAGATGCTGTGTCATGTTGCCATGCATAATTGTTATAATACTGCTGGATCTTATGCTGCAGTAACACAGGGTTTGTAATATGAATGTATTAATGGAACAACATAATTGTTAGATTAAAAAAACATCAGTGTATCAGGCTATTTCATGATGATTTTAAAGCCATCAACAGATAACTACCATCACCTGATCTCGTTTCACTTTAGCTTTCTTTGCTGCTGCAAATATGTTTTACAATCACAATGTCACAGCAGCCAAAAAAGACGAAAGCTAAGAGTTAAGAGCCCTAATGGAAACACTAATCACTGTTATGGTGACTTCTAATGAAATACATTAGAGTTAAACCCTTGTTAATTCTCAATAAAAACTTTTGTAGACGTCTGACAGAAATAAAGTCAATCTGGTTAGTAATAAGTGAAGCTTAATGCTGTTTGTGGAGTTGTTTAATCATCCTCTGCTGAGATCTTGAGAGATTTAATGTCTTCTTTTATCTTCAGTTGATTTCATCTAAGACTGTTGCTGAAGGTAGTTGTAGTTCTTGTGTTTCTGCTCGTCTCTTTTTCTGTTCTCTTCTTTCTTCAGTGATTCTGCTTGTTAACAGGCTTATTAAGGCTGAGATGACTCCATATTTAATATACACAGATTTTGTGGCTCAGATAAGGTCCAGTTGTGGTTTATTTCGTTGCTCTTGGCTGACATGTGGCATTGCTATGGCCTGCTTGTGGTCCAGATCTGGCAAACAGGAGTGAGCCACCCAAGGGCCGTCATTCCACGCTGCATGTGGGCCAGATCATCTTTCCATGTGTGCCAGATGTGGGCCGGATCTGGGATGTCACAATGTTGCTATGTGGGCATTTATATAGCGCTTTTCTCGGCACTCAAACATATAATTTGTCCTCCCATCACATATTTTTTTTCCATCGTAGGTCCTCATTATGATGATACAATACCCATGTTCTTCAATCATCATCTGTGTCTGCATTAGTAATGTCTTATATTTACAGATTAACTGTAATAATGTGATGCCCTCAGTAATGTGGCACCAAAATGCAGTGTGACATTAAAGTACTCTGGCAATTTTTACAGTATAAGATGATTATACTTTTCATGCTATAGCCAATAACCACTGTGTGTGATTATTAAAGTCTCTGAGTGTGGATTTAGATTTGAAATGAATTTGCATAGAGTTTTGCCAGTGCTGCAGAGAACAACGAGTATTGGCACGAACTTTGCTGGGTGAACAAAACAGGAAGCTCAGTCTGCGGTGAGTCATGAACATTTGCATCCTGCAGGCGATAATAGGGTGGATGCCTCAACAAAAGGAATAGCTGTCATTCAAACAACAGAATCCTAGATATGTGTAATTCTAGGCACCAGTGCTTCATTCAGGGTAGGTCAGATAGAGTCAAATTCCTTACTGCACTCTTAGAAGAGATATTTGAACTGTTCAAAGACATTTAAACCTGTTTTCTGACCTAAGAATTAATGCTCAAAGCAGAGTTTTGCAAAATATGCCTTTTTATTCTACAAATTTAGAAAAATTCACATTACTAATCAACCCACAAGTTATCAGAAAGAATTTTTTCAATTAATTTTTAAAGCATATTTCAAACTGGCTTAATACAAACTACAATCATCACATATTTTCTTACCAAACCTAATATTTACTAATTACTTTTTATATCGTTTTTAAACATTAAGTTCAGAAAATCAAAAAGAAATTCTGTTCTCATTCATTTTAATACACCTAACCATCATTTACAGTAATACAACTGCTTTTACTGTAATGGTACCAATTTTTAATGCTATGGTTCACAAGTAAATGTATACACATTTAAATTAAATACGTGAAACAGGAAAACCAAACACATTATTTTTACAGTATTAGATTTATCTAGCATGGTAACCACAACTGTTTGCTATTTACACACAAGATGTATGTAAGTTAAAAGACTGCAAAGAAGAGGCGTGAGCAAGGAGCATATACAAATATATTGTTCTTTTATGGAGTCTCTGGACTCATTCTTCTTCTTTTTTTTTTTTTTTTTTTTTTGCTATACTACAAGGCAAGAAAAACCAGTTTGATTCTCTAAAGTTTGGGTTTCGGATGAATCCCTCTTTGTGTAATGACAGTGTTTTCATTGTCTGCTTTGAAACTATGACTGTTTATGTAAGTTTTAACATCCCATGCTGTACAGTCTATAAACCAAATAGGATGTAATTGCTTTTCTCAATTTAGATATCAAAACTCCTGATGTAACATTGGTTTTGACTGACACTATGAAGTATTGTTTTAGTTTAAATACTATAATGGTGTTAAATTAGTCCAATAAAGACAAGTTTTCACGATTATGTAAGAAAAAATATTAATATTAATAAGAAAAAGAATATAAAGTGTCTGATATAAGCGATGCCACTATCTAAAATAGATTTATGAAAGCAGATTTATGATTGCGCCACACCCTGCAAAAAGAAACACACTGAGCTTCTGAAACACATTCAGCAAGGAGCAGAGAAAATATATGAACACGTTTAGAGCTCCTGTTTACACCTGGTATTAAGATGCGTTTTGGTTGATCGGATCACATGTGGACGACACTAAATACAGGTGTAAATGGAGTCTAAAAGTTTGGAGCTTGTCCACTTTCAACCACTTCCAGAGGTTGTTCAAAACACATTCGACCGGATTACTTTCGTAGTGTAGACGCGTGGCCATGTGGTAAAATGTGTTCAAACAACCACAAAAAACCACCTACTCTCCGCCTACTGACCTAACGTGTAAACATTATGGGAAGTGAGGTAGCCAGATGGGATTTAAACTTATTTGGAGCAAGACCCAAGTTTGGTTTGAAGAAACACAGAAACGAAAGCTGCTGCTCTCAGTATGTTTTTCCATCATCTCCGGGTGCATTCATATCATATGTAATTTATGTAAGCTTATTTTGTCCATTAGATTGAAAGATATAAAAAAAAAACATACATTTACCCACCCACAGATCCTCCCCTTGAAGAAATCAGGACAGAAGAGGTTGAAAGTGGACAAAAGAGACGGATTAAAACACCAGCTGTAAACGGGAATGTGTCTCCCTCATCTACTTGTGATCCAGTCGACCAAAACGGATCTTAATACCAGGTGTAAACAGGGCCTAAGTCAGACAGTTGTGTTCATGTGTGAATTGTATATTGTGTATATTGTGAATACTATTTTGAAAAGGCAGTTTGAACTGTTGTGTAATAATGTAACGTATGTGAGAATGGAAGTGAATGAGTAAACAAGATGGATGAAGTTTGCTAAGTCTTGTCTCATGTGCTTCATTGTGCTCCTGAGAGACACCACAAATGGGTGTTGAGGATTAGGCATTATGAGTCGATGCTCACGAAGATGGCTGTTGCTAACATGCCTTGCCCGAGTTTTTTCCTGCCTTGCCCTGGTGAGCCTGCTATGCCATTCAACACATGGCAGTGGATCTTTACAGTTATTGATGCTACAGGGGATGCCTGGCCTTCACTGCCTTAGTACAGAGGAACAACGGATTTCTACTCATTACCTAACACAGGTACAATGTCCTCATTCAGCAGCATCTTTGCCCAAACTTTGCCTGTCAGAGCTGGGGTAATAGATCGTAAAGTCGCCTCAGCATGGGTGTCACCAATTTGTGTTACGCAGAAAAAGTTAGGTAAAATTAGGATGTGCGTTGACCTCAGAGAGCCGAATAAAGCAATGATCGTGGACTCTTTCAATTGCCACACATGGATGAACTACCCTCTGCTCTAAAAGGTTCTACTGTTTTCTCAACCATCGACCTGACTAATGCTTACTACCAAGTGCTGCTGCTTGAGGACAGTTGAGACCTCACAGCCTTTATTACTTTTGGTAATACAACTTTTGGATTGGTTTCAGCAGCCATGGCATTTCAGAAGATGATGACCATCATCCTGACTGGCTTATCAGGGGTTGAAAATTAGCTGGATGACATTACCATCTACGAACATGACATGCATGACAAAGCACTTCAAGCTGTCTTCCAACTAAGCTGCTGGCTTGCAGCTCAATAAAGACAAGTGTTGCTTCCGGCAAACCAGCCTGCTATTCTTAGGTCATACTGTTTCAGTGGAGGGTCTTCACCCCAGCTTAATATGTCACATTTGCCATTAGCTGCTTTTCCTGCAGATAATGCTGTGGCTCCAGCTCCTGTTTATGTTGTTGGTGAGGAATTTGTTGCTTTTCTGTCTGCTGCCTGTAATTCTCTGTCTGCTGCTGATGTTGATGCTGCATGTGCTTTTCGCCCTGCTCTAACCAAACTTCGTGTACAGATTTCTTAAGGTTGGCCTCTTTCACACAAGAGACTAAATGTTGAGTTTAGCATGACTATAAACTGCGACTGGAACTGTCTGTTAAGGATGTAACGACTGAGACAAATCACAAGTATTTGTTATATTTAACAAATAATCTTTAAAAACCCTTGCGACCCCAAAACAAGGTGTCTGTGACATCCCCCCAAGAGTAATAAAACCAGGCCTCTGGTTGCCATGGTTTTATGACTTAAAAGAATGCAGAGCTCATTTGAAGTCATTTGAATCAGTTCATAGGAAAGACCCATAGCCCTTAAAACAGACTTTCCTGCATTCATTTATAGACGAACTGATATACTACAGTGGGGGAAATAAGTATTGAACACGTCATCATTTTTCTCAGTAAATATATTTCCAAAGGTGCTATTGACATGAAATTTTCACCAGATGTTGGTAACAACCCAAGTAAGCCATACATACAAAGAAACAAACAAAAATAAGTTCAGAAATTAAGTTATGTGTAATAATGTGAAATGACACAGGGAAAAAGTATTGAACACATGAAGAAAGGGAGGCGCAAAAAGGCATGGAAAGTCAAGACAACTGCTGAATACTTACAGTAATTAAAAAGCAATCCAGCCCCCTGTCAGTGGAAATTAATAACAGCTGGTTCAGTCCCAAATGATGGCCTACAAAAAGGTCTCATTGCCAAGGTGTCACACAAGACACATCTCATGATGGGTAAAAGCAAAGAGCTGTCTCAAGACCTTCGCAACCTAATTGTTGCAAAACATAATGATGGCATTGGTTATAGGCGCCATTCTAAGCTTCTGAATGGTCCAGTGAGCACTTTTGGGGCCATAATACGGAAGTGGAAAGACAATAATTTCACCATAAATTTGCCTCGACCAGTGCTCCTCGCAAGATTTCTGATAGAGGAGTGAAAAGAATAATCAGAAGAGTTGTCCAAGAGCCAACACCAAGTTGTATGGTGTTTTTAGGGTAATGTGCACTGCCATTTCTCCTCCAAATATGGTGTGTATTATGGCATCCAAACAGTTCAATTTTGCTCTCATGTGACCACACTATATTCTCCCAGTATTTCACTGGCTTTTCCAAATGTTGTGCAGCAAACTTTAAATGAGCTTCAGCATGCTTTTTTTTCAGTAATGGAGTCTTGCGTGGTGAGCGTGCATACAGGCCATGGCGGTGGAGTGCATTACTTACTGTTTTCTTTGAGACAACAGTACCTGCTATCTGCAGGTCTTTTTGAAGCTTTCCACAAGTGATCCTTGGCTCTTGGACAACTCTTCTGATTATTCTTTTCACTCCTCTATCAGAAATCTTGCGAGGAGCACTGGTCGAGGCAAATTTATGGTGAAATTATTGTCTTTCCACTTCCGTATTATGGCCCCAAAAGTGCTCACTGGACCATTCAGAAGCTTAGAATGGCGCCTATAAGCAATGCCATCATTATGTTTTGCAACAATTAGGTTGCGAAGGTCTTGAGACAGCTCTTTGCTTTTACCCATCATGAGATGTGTCTTGTGTGACACCTTGGCAATGAGACCTTTTTGTAGGCCATCATTTGGGACTGAACCAGCTGTTATTAATTTCCACTGACAGGGGGCTAGATTGCTTTTTAATTACTGTAAGTTTTCAGCAGTTGTCTTGGCTTTCCATGCCTTTTTGCGCCTCCCTTTCTTCATGTGTTCAATACTTTTTCCATGTGTCATTTCACATTATTACACATAACTTAATTTCTGAACTTATTTTTGTTTGTTTCTTTGTATGTATGGCTTACTTGGGTTGTTACCAACATCTGGTGAAAATTTCATGTCAAAAGCACCTTTGGAAATATATTTACTGAGAAAAATGATGACGTGTTCAATACTTATTTCCCCCGCTGTATATAAATTAACTCTATAAATGAACGTGCATCCCAGGACATGTGTGTATGTGTTATTACAACCCGATCTAACGGCAATTCGCATGAATTTTACGAGGTGGCTAATTCGTGTGAATTCATATGACCTCACTCGTATGATTTTTGCTAAATCGTACACATTTTACGAGTTGCCCAATTCCTAAGAATTCAAATGAAAGACCTACCCCTGACCCTGCCCCTAAACCTACCCATCACGTGGGTTTAGACAAATCGTACGAATTCGTACAAATTGGTTGTGAGATAGCGTTGTTTATTACTGTTTTGTATGGTGTCTTATTGCATTTTCGTTCTATGCATACTTCATGATAGGATTATGAGGTAATGTACTCTATTCCTACTCCGTCGAATAATCACTCGAGACATGTGCAATCATGCATCCCATTTCCATATGTGGTCACACATTCTTTTAAAGTGCTTTTGCCTATGTATCAATCCTGTAATGAATGTTTCATTATTATTCGATAAATTAAGGTCGCAAATGTATCATTCTGGGTATCTACGAACTGGTATGAGCTGCATGATCGTGTATATCATATGTTGATACCTGTGCAACATATTAGTATTACAAGAATCTTTAATAGTTTCTTCATCTGCACCCAATCCAGTTACATTTGCATACGATCTGTTTGAGACAAAGGATCGTAAAACCTTCCTTTCGAAAGCTTAAGTACGATTGGTTCACTGACCCCTAGGAGGAGAGGACATCCTCAGAGGTTAAAAAGGCCCTTCTCTATATCTTCGGGTTGCTGTCCTGCATGGCCTCACCAGGCCCCAGATCAGCAGGCCTTGACTAACAACCAGCCATGTTCTCATTCAGGAAAGAGAGGACTCTCTTAACCACAACAGAGTCAAGGACGTCATTGCTAGTTTGTCACAATTTCTTAATTCAATGCAGAAGAAGTCAATCGAACTCCAACCACATCGACTCACAGAACCAATGAGATCTTCTTCAAAGGTGTCACACACTGCTTCCACTGCAAAGGAGATGCAAGTATCGCACATTTTAAACAGAGGTTAACCTCTTAATGAGGTGCTTTGAAAGAAGAAAGCTGATGGTTCTTTTCATAGCTAAATTAATATTTTACATAGTTTCATTCCCCTGTTCCATTTCCGGTTTCATTCTGTCACTTACCGTTTTACCCATGTATGTATGATTGTGTGTATGTGTGTATTAGTTGTGTTTGTGATTTAGTTATTAATACTCGTGCACAATACGTATTTGGTTCTGATTCTCTGCTTGCAACAAAGTCAATTTAATGATTTCTTATCTTGTGACACGCTCTAAGCACTGTACATGCTAAGAAATAATTATTTTTATTTAAAATAATTATTTAAAATACCCTTTTCTTAGAATCAATGAGTAATCAAAAGTGTTCACTGGACGAACTAATTAACTGATTGTAATATTAATTTAGCTACATCAAGTTAATCCGATTAACAAATATTCATCCGATTCCAAATATTCATAATTAATCATAATAAGTTATGATTTATTATTAATATTTCCCCTTTGCGCTAATTTGTTACAAGGACAAGATCTGTGATAAGATCTGTGCTGGTCTCCATAGCACACGAAGGACATGAGGGAGAGGTAAGTACCAAACAACGCCTTTGTGATCTCTATTGGTGGCCAGGGGTGGATGCTGTCCATTCCTGCCATGTGTCAGCTCAATGACACATGGTTGAAAGAACATCCTGGTTCATGGCAGAAACCAGGGTTCATGGCAGAAAGTGGCTGTGGATATAGTCGGGCCATTTGACACTGCTAACATCTGACTGTAGGTTTTATATAACATTAACTGATTATTACAGCAAATGGCATGAGGTCTTGAAGGTGGTTGAAGGACCTTGTCACTTAGATCTGATGTGCTGTTCTGGATCTGACACATCGTCTGTGTTGTTGATGCAACTCTGATGTAATATTCTGTTCTTAAAAAAGGTGGAAATGTTGTGTTCATGCGTGAACTGTATTGTGGCTACTATTTTGAAAAGAAAGTCTGAACTGTAATGTGTGTGGAGAACAGAAGTGAGTAAACAAGATGGATGTGTAAGTATTATTAGCCTATATTTAAATGTTTTTGCATTCATTTATAAAAAAGTTCTGAGAAACTTTAAATTTACTCTAAAGGGACATGGTGATGTAAAAACATGTTATATATATATATGAAAAAATATTTAAGTGTTTTTGCATTGTATTGCAAATGTTTCTGTTCCCCGAGAAACCAGTGCATCCACCGGCCAAACCTTTGTGTTTCCCCAAGATACTTTGCATTTGCTCACTCTTTTAAGTATAATTTTTCCTCCCATCTCATATTTTTCTCACACTCTGGGAAATACAATACTTTTGCGAGAGAACATAAAAGTTTCTCTGAGGAACGCAAAAGTTTTGCAAAAGTTCCACAACTCTACCAGTGGACTACACAAAAATTCACATACTCCTTTTCCTATTTGGCTTGATGTTTTGTAATGAGATTTAAAATGGTATCTTCTGGTAATGGCTTATTATAGAAGCCAGTATGAATCAAGTCTGTTACAATACTCTTACACCTGGGAAGAACTGTCAATAAAATCAGCCAAATTTGTATCTGTGGGTTATTATCACTGTGTACAAAGAAGATCATGTTCAGTTCCACACGTTTTATTTAAGCTATTCCACCCCAAAGCTGACTTGACTATATAAACTTGAACATGTAAGTTTACAAGACATTATGTAAAACTATGTGAAAAAAGCGTAAACACAACTACAAGCCAAGTATACTTACAATACTAAATTATACTTTTTAAAGGAGAACTCTGATCAATTTTAACATTGAGCTCATTTTTTTGTACATTTGGAGTGCTGTCAGTACAGAGAACAACGACAAAAATCGGTGTTGCCTACAACGTGTTATCCTCTTTATAAATTTGCATTTTTTGCATTTGCATTTTTGCATTTGCAAATTTGCATCCTGTTTTCGGTCGAAGTCCACAGTAGTCGATTGTCAAGTTACTAAAGGTACTAAACCTATGCGCGTGAACTCGACAATCGATTACTGTGGACTTCGACCGAAAACAGGATGTAAATACAGGTATGTGCGCTGGCTGAATAAACATAATTTTTTATATATTTCTTTCACATCTACTGCAGTCAGATTCACCCGCGTTCACTCCGAAGGAATCACTCACATGACCTGTGCACTTGTAATGACACATCAAGGATGTTAAGAGGCTAAAAGCAGGTTTAAAACTTGCCCCATTGAAGTCAACAGGGTGCAATTTTTAAAAAGAGGATAACACGGTGTAGGCAACACCGATTTTTGTCGTTGTTCTTTGTACTGACAGCACTCCAAATGTACAAAAAAATTAGCTCAATGTTAAAATTGACCGGAGTTCTAATTTAAGTAGCCTATATCTCGATTAAAAGGTCGAGCAAGTATTGGCCAAATATTACTTAGACTTTTCTGACAGTATAAGTCAAATATACTTTAGTGTGATTTTAGTATATTTCTGAGAAGTATATGTAAAAAGTAGACTGAAAGTATACTTTATTTTTTGTTGTTGTTTTAAAGAAGTATAGCACACTTGAATAAACATCTATTTTGTAAGGGTTGCTGCTTTTGTAGGCAGTATATTACCACAGTGAAAGTATAAGGCTGACTACTGTTAAGTTATTAATAGATTAACTCCCGCATGACATACTCACAAAAGCGTGCACATAAATATGTCCTTTAAATCAAAAAGCTAGCGGTCTAGCAGTAACAAGGTGATCGTTTAATCCAATTTTTTTTTGGTGTGTGTGATTTGAATAAAACAGAGCTTGCAGGAAAGCAGGTAAGAGCTTGTTTGGAACCAACAGATGGATCAGATTTATCTTGCCATTCACATCATTCATCACCTTATAACCGCAGGCACATTCACTTAAAATTGATGTATTACTTGATACATACACTAGATACGTGTTCAGTTATCCTTGCTGCATTGTTTTCACTTGATTGTGTAATGACAGCTATACCCAAATACAATGTAACCTTGGTAAACGCATTCAAACTAGCAATTACTCTACTTCATGCGGCAGCCTTTTTTAATGATGCTTCATTAACTGAAGATAGAACTGAATTAGTTGAATTTCATGGTCTTGCTTTCCAAAGCAAAGCTTCAGCCCTCAATTGAAAGTTTCTTATGCATACAAGAACTTTCCTGAAATAAAAGTAAAGCCTTCTGGAGTGGCGGATATCTGACTCATTTTTAAAGCTCTCAGAAAAATACTGTTACGCAAGACGAGCGGTACCACGCTAGCACGTCTCCAGATGCCTCTTGAGTAATTTAAAAGTTCACTTTGGAAAATGTTTTTCTCTCTCTCTCTCTATTTTTTTTGTTCTGTTCATGTTTAAAAAGACAAAGGGAGGTCTGTTCTGGGGAAGCTGGCAGCATTCCACGTGCAAGAGACCATTTCACTGTGTGCTTTTAGCTTGCTGTTTATAAGTGTTTATCACATCCAGCACTCTGTTGTCCTGGAAACCCCGCTGGCAGGCGCAGGTCATCCTGTCAGCACACATGTTTATGAAGCCTGTAACACAGACTGTATGGCTGTAACATGAGATACTATGCAGACATGCATGGGAAAATCTCATTCCTCACATCAAAACAATCGCGTCCTGTGAAAACATTGTTAAATTTTATAGGCGTGCATATTTTGAGATAAGATGTGCATATGTCTTGCCTTTTGCACACATCCCTGGGCTCTCAGAGATCATTCCAACAATGCATGTCATTTCACCTGCCAGATCCTCTGCCTCAGGGCATGTGCTGGGCGGAGAGTGAAGTTTTGAATTCATGTTGTCCCCTCACCCCCTCCTCCATCTCTACCTCCACCCACCCCTTACCTCATCTCACAAACATATAAAAATCAATCAGCCTCTTCTGTGAACCACATTCCCTCTCCTTCCAGCAAAAAGACTCTCTTCTCCGCTCCCCAGCAATGACGTCCTTCAGCAGCCGTAGTTTTGTGTCTTCTGGAGGGGGCTTCGGTGGAGGCTCCATGAGGGGTGCATCTCTAGGACGCATGTCTCAGTCTTCATCGATGGGCATCGGAGGCGGTGGCCGCTTAGGTGCTATGCGTGCTGGAAGCATGTATGGGGGTTCAGGAGGCCAAGGTGTCCGTATCTCCTCTGCATCAAGCACCTTTTCAGCTGGTGGTGGCAGTGGTGGTGGAGCAGGTTATGGCTTTGGTGGTGGCGCTGGTGGTGGAGCAGGCTTTGGCTTTGGTGGTGGCTTTGGTGGTGGCGCTGGAGGGGGCGATATGGACCTCAACGTGACCGTCAATGAGAAAGCAACCATGCAGAACCTGAACGACCGTTTGGGATCTTACCTGGAGAAGGTGCGCTCTTTGGAGAAGGCCAATGCAGATCTCGAACTGAAGATCAGACAGTTTCTGGAGAACAAAACCTCGCCTTCTGCAAGAGATTACTCTGCCTACTACGCCACAATCAACGACCTGCAGGATAAGGTACTGCTACTGTAAAACTTTATTTGCACATCTCTTGCACAAGAAATGCATTATTTCATAGCTGCAGGATGATGGGTGTGGTCATGTCCTCATTGAGTTTTCGCATGTCAAAATGAAACAAAGCCATTCAAGTGCATTGTACAGATGTGTATGTCACGGTTGCGTCCCAAAATGTAGCATAAAAGGGCACAATTACATGGGTGTTTCAGACAGTATTTGCATTTTGTGTCTATTTGGAAGCTAAATGTGCTGTGCATTTGCAAAAACCTCATTGTTTGAATCCCTCTCTTGTCTCTGACAGATCCAAGATGCCACCCGTGTCAATGGAGGAGTCTACCTTGGCATTGATAATGCAAAATTAGCCGCTGACGACTTCAAGACAAAGTAAATCCAAGCCTACAGTTTATGAAACTTCTTTTGCTCTTACTTTGGTGAAAAGTTGCTAATAATCTTCTCTGGTTTGACCCATTCAGGTATGAGAATGAGTTGGGCATGCGTCAGTCTGTGGAAGCAGATATTGCTGGGCTGAAGAGACTCCTGGATGAGCTGACATTGTCAAGATCTGACCTGGAGATGCAGATTGAGGGCTTAAAGGAGGAAATTATCTTCCTCAAGAAGAACCATGAGGAGGTAAATCACTGAAAAACCTGTCCAAATCAATCTTTTGATCTGCCAAAACAGACATGCTCCTTTGACCTTGCCATGAGATGAACTAACAAGGCAGTCAAATGTGGGGCTGAGAAGCACTGTAAATCTGAGAAATGTGCCTCAGGGGCCATATAAATCATCTTGAATTCTTCTTCTCTTTGTAGGAACTGGCAGCCATGCGCTCTCAAATGACTGGTTCAGTGAACGTGGAGGTGGACGCGGCTCCTCAGGAAGATCTGAGCCGTGTGATGGCTGAGATCCGTGAGCAGTACGAGGGTGTCGCTGCCAAAAACCGACGTGAACTAGAGTCCTGGTTCAAAACCAAGGTAAATCTGTATTTCCTGAACTAACCAAAACTAGAACAACCAAGTTTTATTCTTTAGAGATGCTTGACTAAACTCTGAATGTTATTTATCTGCAGTCAGAGACGGTGATTAAGGAGGTTGAGGCCAATACAGAGACCCTACAAATGTCCAAGTCTGAAATCACAGAGCTTCGACGTACCCTTCAGGGCCTGGAGATCGAGTTACAATCTGAACTCAGTAAAGTAAGTGTGTGCAAGTGTGTTGGGATACATCTATAGCAATATGGTAACGGCTGCTGAAAGAATCATTTTAAACCATTCTAAGCAGGTCTTAGCTGGTTTAAGCTACATTGGGCGAACTGGTGTCCCAGCCTGGCCAAGACAGTGTTCTGTTTGTTTAGTAGGCAGCCAGGTCGACAAGTGCCCAAAACCCCTCTGAAACCCGCAAATCAGATAATCCTGACCATTCAGGGAGACCTGAATATAATGTCAATTCCATCTTTTGCTGGTTAATACAGTTTTTTGTCAGGTTGAACGTCTACCATTTTCTACCAAACATACATATTCCACTCTGCACTAATAAATACTAAACACCTCCACTCTTATTTTACAGAAAGGGTCTCTTGAGGCAACTCTTAGGGACACAGAATCTCGGTACTCCATGCAGCTGACTCAACTGCAGGCTCACGTAACAAGTTTGGAGGAGCAGATTGTTCGTCTCAGAGCTGACACAGACAGACAGTCTCAAGATTACATGATGCTGTTGGACATCAAGGCCCGGCTGGAGATGGAAATTGCTGAGTATAGGAGACTGATGGATGGAGAAGCAAGCAGGTAGGAGGTGGTGGAAGATTGATAGTGATACTGTAAAATGAGTGTGTGTTTGTCATTGGGTTTTTATTATTTCTGAGGAACATGCATCAACATATTCTCTCTTTGCCACCATTACTAGTTACAGTGGAGGAGGAGGAGGAGGAGGAGGAAGCAGCAGCAGCAGCAGCTCTACCAAAACCGTCATGGTGAAGACCATTGTTGAAGACATTGTTGATGGGAAAGTGGTGTCATCTAGTACACAATAAACACCAAATACCATCAAAGACTGCCCATCTACACCTGTCACACCAGTCTTCAGGCCTTGTGCTGCATGCACTATTGTTAAGAATAAAATCATTGATGGAGCAGAAACACGACTGTGATTTGTCTCATGTTAAATCTCTTAACTGTTTTAAGTCAATATGAAATTATTGTTTCTTGATCCCTATTTTATTTCTGAAAAGATTATGATACATTTTGAGATTTGTTGATGCTTGCAGTACATCAGGCATATTTGATTGTCATTTAACACTGGGAAACAAAGAGCTGAAAGAGTTTGCACAGGAAAAAATAAATCACATTCACATAATCATGTTCACAATCTAAGGTAAACTTCCAAATTCTTCATTAATTGTGTAATTGTGCATTACAGTAAGGCATTATAAGACATGTGACGTCGTCAGTTGAAGTCAATGTGTTTTTGAGCAGATTAGTCATTTTTCTCATTAATATCCAAGGTCTCGGTGCTCTCCACAACCTTTCCATTCACAACAGTTTCCACCACTGTGGTCATTTTGGTGACAACTTCTAAAAACAGACAATGAGAGATAGTCAATTAGCAGTGCACTACAAAGCTTCACAGTGATGCAATACATTTATACAAATAATAATAATAATAATAATTTATGTAAAATAGTCACTTACTATTTGTAGGTTTTACTCTGTAAAAACAAGAGAGAGAGAGAGAGCTGGTGTCATTAAAGCTTTCTAACTTCTAAATCAGTCTATGCACTAAATCACAAGATATCAAAATTAAGTTAATAAAAGAATAAATGAATTCCACGAGCAGCACCTTTCATCTCCATCCAGCAGTCTCCTGTACTCAGCGATCTCACGCACCAGTCTGCTCTTTACGTCCAGCAGCGTTTCGTAGTCTTGTTTGTTGTTGCCAATATTAGCATGAAATTGACTAAGCTGGTCCTCCAGGCCTGTGACAGTGACCTGAAGCCTAGCCAACTGGTCCCCGTAACGGGCCTGTGTGCCCTCCAGTTCCCCGACAAGAGCTGACCTCTGTGGATAATCATATATAAATTTAGATATAAATAATTCAATATATAATACCATTAAATACATCATATATTTGATATATTATGTTATATTAAATTATATTATATTATGTTGTATTTTATTATTATATTATATTAGCCTATATTATATTATATTATATATTTGTATTTTATACTATTATGCATAATATATTATTTATAAATGTTATTGGGTGCACACTGTAAAAAAGAAGTTGCTGCCTTAAATTAAGTACAATCAACTTGGATGTTTAAGTCATTTCGACTTAAATTACTTTGAACTGACTTAAAAAAAATTAGTTGAATCTTGTATAACTTATAAAAAAAGGTTGAAAATTGCTTGACTGATTTTGATGAGTTAAAGTAATGTAAAAACATGTTTTCATAACTTTTGATCATAATTATCATTTTTTACAGTGCATTAGGGCAGAATTATCTATAAACAGTGCTAATAACCCACACTTTTGAGACGCTATCTTCTATTTAAACAGTCTATCTTTTGTTCTTCTGAATGTGTAAGCATAGGAAATTACAGGACCTTTCCCCTGACTGCTCTTAAAGTCTTAAAGCTGGCAGAGTGCTGGTTGGTGAACTAGAGGGGGAGAGGCTGGAGCTCATGGACAGAAAAAAAAAAAAAAACAGCCTGGCACACATGTTCTGCCTAGACATGTTGCCACGGATTTTTTCTGCAGTGCTTCTTCACTTTAAACTACAACTAAATTTTTTTGCTATAAAAATGAATGTGTTTGTAAGGGCGTGTAGGTTTACCGTGCTCTGATGGGTCTGCAGTTCTATCTGTAGCCTTTGGAAGGAGCTTGTCAACTCCGTCAGCTCTGTTCTGCTGTTCTGAAGCTCTTCATTATGAGTGACCACATCCTGTTGCACTGTGGTGATCTGTAAACACCAACACCAACAAAATCAACAACTATGACATCGCATGCATCCTAGCATCCCACTATGAAATGATATTTTATTGTTTTAATGGTATAGTTCACCCAAAAATGAAAATGCTGTCATCATTTACTCACCATCAAGTTGTTCCAAACCTGTGTGAATTCTTTTTCTTTTGCTGAACACAAAATAAGATATTTTGAATAATGTCGGTATACAAGCAGTTGATGGGCCCTATTGACTTCCATAGTATTTTTTTCCATACTATGGAAGTCATTGGGACCCATCAACTATTTGGTTACCCATATTCTTCAAAATAACTTATTTTGGGTTCAGCAGAAGAAAGAAGAAAAAATAATAATACATTTTTGGGTGAACTATCCCTTTAATCACAGATGAGCTATGCGATTAAAATTGAAATCAGTTTTTTTTCAGACATGGGTATTGTGTCAAAATTTCCACATTAAATTGTACTTAAGTATTTAAAGGATTAAAATGATGCCCCTTTTCTTATAATAAGTAATTTAAAGTCATTATGACCTGCTAAATATGTAATCTACATTGTAATTTGAATGCATACCAAATAAGATTATTTCCTTGGAATTGTAGTTGAGTAAAAGTGCAAGTATTCAGTTTTATAGTAATCAAGCACAGTACAATTCCCCCAGAATAATAATTAATCATAATAATGAATTTACTCAAGAACAAATGCATTTGTGGTTTTAACTTCACCTTGCTTTCATACCAGGACTCCAGCTCCTGACGGTTTTTCTCAGTCATGGTCTCATAGTGTAGTCTGATCTCGTCAATGGCCTGGTTCAGGTCCATAGAGGGCGCTGCATCCACACAAACGTTCACCTGAACTCCAACCTGGACACCAGCCTGGGACATCTCCTGTGAAAACACATATCAAACAGTATGTGATCTGGCACAGAGACAGAGATGGATTGTATTATGATGCAGACATGGTATTAATTAATTAATAGATTTAATGGGAATAAAAAAGAAGTGGGAGTGGTGGGTAAGCCTATAGTCTTTTAATCCCAAACATGTCTGAACGATTTCAGGAGAAAGTGTAGTTTTCCCTTGTTGATTCTGTTTATTACTAAATAATTTTACCTGTTAGGATGTTTTTAAAAAGTTTTTTAGGTGTATGTGTGCGCCTAGTTGTGTTTATACATGAATGATGACCTTTTGTAGACCCAAGAAGAGGCCTAGTGAGATTACTGTTTAGTTTAAAATGATGTAATGGGACGGAAAATCCCCAGCAGAGCTGGCAGCAGAAGAACTAGAGGAAAAAAGAAAAATTGAAGGAAGGAAGGAAGGAACACTCTTATGACCCTGTGTGTTTTGGTGTGGAAACGGCTATCTCTAAAATGATACAGCGTAGCTACAGCAACCTAACCTCTCATTTTCAGAATGTGCCTTTCAATTGTTTTTAAGTAAAAGATATCAAAATAAAATACTTTAAACAGACTTTCTTTCCATCTAGATTAAGTTTAGAAAACATGTACATGAAATGTTGAAAAGTTTGGGATCACTATGATTTTAAAATCGATGACAACAAAGAATTTTTTTGTAATTTTACAAAAATACTTCTATTTCAAATAAACGCTGTTCTTTCAATTTTATGTTTATCAAAAAAAACCTTTAAAGAAAAACCACTATAGCCTATCATGGTTTCCACAAGCAGCACAACCATTTTCAACTGTGATAATAATCATAATAATAATAAAGGTTTCTTGAGTACAAAAATAAACATATCTTCTAAAAATTCATCTTTGTCATTACAGGGAAAAAAATAAAATAAAATAATTTTACAATTTACTGTATTTGTGATAAAAAAAGCAGCATGGGTGAACTTCCTGGAAACGTATCACTTTTTATATATATTTACTGTATATGGTATTTGAAGTGTGTGTGTCACTTTTAAATATGAGGTAATTTTATATTTGGATATCAGTCCCAGCCCTTCCACAGGTTTTAGCTGTCCTGTGTTCAGTGTGTACCAGGGTGTGTGCCCGTCTGTTTGTGGGAAGGCTGGAATGTGAGGAGTGGTGGAATCTCACACTGGGAGAAGATCCATGTCTTTACTTTTGAATTAAATGGGCCTTTCAGAAATGAACCCGTATATGAAACAGAATCCTTATATGTTTCCATAATGACTTACAAATCTTGGAGCAGCACAAGTGTCTTAGGGACGGTCCCCCTACAGAAACTGATGTTGTATATGGGGTGTTTACACTGACCATGATTTGCAGCAACAACGCAACTGAAAATCATTCATTTTCAAAGACAGATACTGTGCAGTATTGGTAGCAGTTCAAAACACATCACCTTATGCAATATCTTCTTCTAGATATAAAAATAGTAGGGCTGTCCCCGACTATGGATTTTCATAGTCGAATCAGAATCGTCATGTCTTGCCTATAGTCGACTAATAGTCGAATCATGTGTATGGGGGCGGGGCTTTAACGTTTCAAAGCCGCGATGTACAGAAAATCACACAAAGATATAGAAGAAAATGTATAAAAACATTTTGGATCAGTAAAAGTAAGAAATAACATAACTCCAGAAAGGCCACACTGCAGACAGGATTTGCATTTCACATGCAAATCAAATTAAATCGGCTAAATTACCTGTGCGAGCAGGCCAGCCTACAGCACAACATCGACGCACCGAAAAAATAAACAATTAATTTACTAAAATTAAATTAGAACAGAATAGGCCTATACCTTTCTAATAAATAAAAAATACAAAACGAAATAAATTAGAATCAAGTCACAAGATGAGGAGCAAATGTGTGCAAAATGCCTAAAGTGCAGGGGAACATATAGGCTAGGCCTATTCAAAACACAAGCCACAAATAGTTAGATTAGATAACCCTGACAGATTAATAAATAAAATAAAAATAAAGAAATTATTAAAATAACGATAGTAGCCAGAATTTTCAACTTTGTCTTTTTAACTGCAGAAACAACAATATGCTAAACTGAGGCAGTCTTTTAGCTAAAAATGTTCACAGCATCCAGAAATGAAAATAGAACCGGCTGAAAAGTTTTGAAATCACTTGTACCCTACCTGATCGAGAGAACAAATCCAGTCTTTCACTCTGTCTGTGTCCGTTGGAGTCTTTTCAAATTGTGCGCGCGGATAAAATACATTCTAACGTGAAACCCAGTCTATGCGTGAAACGTGTTAACGCTGGCCGGCAGAAGTGCGATAATGGTTTTCCTGATGCTAAATCCAGCCTTGGAGAATATCCTTTCTGATGGTGTACATCCACACTTTAGATTTTCTTATCCCAGACATTGTTAAAGATTTAAATCCTTGCCGCGAAGACGCTCCTCTGTCGGTCACGGATCGAAAGTGAAACTTAAATCTGTCGCGGGGTGTTTGGATTTATTCACGCACGTTAAAAAATATTTATTAAAAGCTTCTTTCTTTGCACATTTTTATATACAGCATTATCATAATAGGCTGAATGTTAACGTATTGAAATAAAAGCTAGTTCTATGTGAAATTGAGCGCCCTCATGTAGCCAAAGTTGCATGATCCTCGTTTCATAACACCTCTGCGAAGATTCGACCATGAGATCGGTAGTCGAATCAGGCTCCTCCTATCGAAGCATCGAATCTTCGACTATTCGGGGTCACCCCTAAAAAATAGTCATCAATTTGTAGCAGTGGTAGCTAGGGTATAGTAGTAATTAGGATAAATCATGGTGGTGAAGTAGTGTAACTTGTATATGCTAAGCTAGCAGGCTAATCAGCTAGCCGTATGCAGACTAACCAGTTAGCTATGCTTTATTTGGTCTTAATCACACCCCCATACCACATAACCACCATGGTGATATTTACTGTATACAGTTCAGTGGAAATGTTGGGCTTATATAACAGCTTTGAGTAAAACAGGAATCAATTTGTGGGTGGAATATCTGAATGGCCAGTCTCATGGGCAAAGCCCTGAATAGAAATCCTGTCATGGATATATCATTGCTGTTTACAAGCTAGAATGTGCTGTTTTAGAATATTATAATACACTATGGAGCGGAACACCAATCGACTGTGTTTTGTCCATTTTAATGAAATGAAATAAGAATTTTCACTAAAATAAGAGGCAGAACAGGCGTAACCCAACTGAAGATTCTTCAATGAGACAGGTTAAGATGGGAAATGTGTGTCATCTATTGTACCTCCTCATGGTTTCTCGTCAGCATGATGAGCTCCTCCTTCAGAGACTCAATCTGCATCTCCAGATCCGAGCGACTCAAGCTAAACTCATCCAGAATGTTCCTCAGATTGGCGATGTCAGCATCAATGGCCCTTCTCATAGCGAGCTCATTCTCATACCTGAGGCGATGGTTCACAAAATTAAAAGCCGATAAATTACCAATTAAATCAATCATTCGCAGGATTTCAATTTAGTTTCTCACTTTAGTTTGAAGTCTTCAGCAGCCAGTTTGGCATTGTCCACAGTCAGTACGATTGAGGCATTGTCTTGGGAAATTGATCGAATCTGCCATTTAAAAAAAAAAGGTATTTTACAGATGATTAAACAAATAGTAGGTGTCAAAGATGTCAGTCTTTTAAGAAGGTTGCAGAAAATACGCCCCCAGAACACTAAATTCCAAATGAGAAGAAAAAACAGATTAGTCTAATTGCTCAATAAACAGTCTGGCACCTGGAGTCATTTTCTTTTTAAAACTAGTTTTTGGTATCTGTGGAATTCACTACAACCACAGTATGTGGAACATAAGGCAGATATGACAACAAAACGTGTTCAATCTGTTTCAGCAGGACCACTTCGCCAAGTATACAAATGTGTTACAATTATAGCATACAGTTAGTGTTGGCGGTATGGTTCTGTTCTGGGCAAAACTGAGAGCAGCAAGTCAACCCCCCCTGGGGTACAGAACAGTATATGCATACATTATTACAATTCTCAATTACATGAGTTGTGGAAATACAAATACATGATAGAAAATGCTTGCAATGTAGTGACCTGTACAGAAAAACAAAATAACAAGTCAGATTGATTAAAGGTTCAATTGGGTGGAGTTGGGGTTGGAGGAGGGAGTTTGAAAAAGTATAACTTATACTCCACAAATCCCCTACAAATTATAAATAGCGTAGCCATTCATCAAAAGTGCTGAGATGAGATTTTGTGCCATCCATTATGGCCAGGAGAAAAAATTGAAGTGGAGTCGTCATCGTATTGTGGATCTGACCCCATGTTACCCTAATTTTTACCCTAACATAACAACGTTGCATTCCCTGATTTATCTTTTACGCACGTCTTTCAAAATAAAAGTTAAACATAGAATTAAGTTTGTTGTTGTTTCTTTGACTACTCACTCCGTGACCACTTAAAACTTGCGTGCGACCTACCAGTTGAGAAACACTGGTCTAGATCCCATCACACCCACAACCCTAACCCTAACCCTAACCCTAACCCTAACCCTAACCCTAACCCTAAGCCTAACCCTGACTTGTCAATTAGTGTTAATAATGAACGTTTTAGTAATTGTAATAATGTTATCTATCTATATATATATATATATATATATATATATATATTTTTTTTTTTTTTTTGGTTCCTATTTAGCTTTAATTTATTTTTATTTCAGTTTTAGGTTTACATTTACATTTAATCATTTAGCAGACGCTTTTATCCAAAGTGACTTACAAATGAGAACAATATAACAATAGGGCAACAATATGCATGTGATATGACCCTACCCAGTTTAATCTAACGCAGTAGGCCTACATGTATTTTTTTAATATATTTTTTTTAAAGTAATTTGGTTTAGCAATTTGAATAGGTCTACTTCAACTTAAAATTCTGACATTTTTTAAGTTTGAGTTCTTAATATTTATTATTGTATATTATATCACTAATATCATGTCTCAAATAGCATGTCAGGTGATCCACTCTGACCCTGAGATCCCCACTCCACTCAACTCACCTCGTTTCTCAGGTCCTTGATGGTGTCCTGGAAACTGGAGTGGTCGAATGTGACATCAGTGCGACTGTCATACCATTCCGTGATGTTGCGTTCCAGATCAACGTTGGCCTTCTCCAGTGAGCGCACCTTCTCTAGATAAGAGGCCAGGCGGTTATTCAAATTCTGCATGGTGGCCTTCTCGTCAGCGGACGAGTCTAAAGCATCACCAAGGTTGAAGCTCCTTGGAGAAGAGTAAAGAAACCCAGCGGGGGACGAGGATATCCGGGTTCCTCGACCACCGGCACCTCCATAAACACTGATGGTTCTGGAATTAGAGGGGAAAGACATAGTTCTGTCCTAGACAAGTGGAGGACAAGACACAAAAGCAAATGCTTGGCCGTGACTTTGTCAGATTCAAAGAAATCTTTAAATACTTGCCCAGGACGGGGGAGGGGAGAGGACATTAATTTCCAATGAACAGGTGAGCATGTACATTGCCCTCTAGAACCTGAGCATCAACATTTTTTGTGCTGTTTAAAGTCAAAATGTGACATTTCCTGCCTGGACCGAATGATCAAGGATTCTTATCATAACATTTCCATTGAACTGAAAACCAAATGCGTATCTAAAATAAACACACCCAGTTGTAGGGAATAAAATGATAGAACTGGAGGGGCAATACAAAATTATGAGAGGCAAATTTTACACATCTTTATGAGCACTTTGAAATGACAAGAATAATAAGAATAATGTATAATATGTATTAATAGATGTGCTCATTGTCGAGTTGACTAAACACCTTTCCTCTTAACACTAAAAAACAGAAACAATTTTAAAAAGGTTAATTTTTTACACATATTTGGGCAGGCCATATTTATGCACAAGTTTACTCTTGAACCATCCTCAGATCATATTATGACTATATGTATGTATGTTACACCCACAAGGATTTTGTCTTGGAGCTTCCAGTGCAGAAGAAAGTACAGACATACAAATTAGGCAATAAAACACATTAATATTATTATTTAAATTTAAATTGAATACAGTACAGTAATATAAATAAAGAAATATATATAATAGGTATAAGACTGTACATACTGTTATTTACATGACACGTTTTAAAAAATGGGGCCATTTATAAGAGAGAATGACCAGTTATGAGAGTATTTATTGTTCCGACTGAATATAGCTTGAGGGAAGAAGCTGTTCTGGTGCTCTGTAGAGCTGGACAGAGGACAAAAGCTCAAAAAGAAAAATGTGGGGACCAAAGGGATTTTCTAAGTCCTTTTTCTCACTCTGGAATTGTAAAGATCTTGGTGGTTGGACAGGGGGCACCAATAATCCACTCAGCCTTAATACTGGGCCAACACCAGTCTCTCAAACAACATAAACATCTGAGCATCTGACTGTGTGTGCCAACAGTGGTATGCTCAAAAGGTAAATAAGCATGTGTGTTTCTTTTTATGGGGAAGGTGTGTGGAATGTGTGGTTTCACACTAGAAGTTCATGACGTTCAAACTGATGACAACTTGTCATCATCTGAACCGGTTGGTTTACTCTATTATAAAGTTAAAAAAATCTTCTTTTCTTTTCTCTATTAGACAAATGTGAATATTATTATTTATGTACCATATAAATGTACTGTATTTTGTTACCATCCAGCTTACATGCTAAAAAAGCACATGGAATATGATACATCATAAATATATAAAACAGTTTTAAAAGTTTTTTTTTTTTTTAAATGATAACCATTCCCTTTTATAAAAAAAAAAAAAAAAAAAATTATACTTCATACTTCAGAATGCTGCTTTACCAGATATATATCTTCTCATCTTGACATATCTTATGTTACGAGAGCCCAGGTACATTCCTACGAAGACATAAGTACATAAAGAGATAAGATTTAGATGACTGTAAAGATATCTACACTTAAAAGAGGTGGAATATCTTATGACATAACCTGTGCTAGACACTGTGATTTTGACATGTTTTGAAGAACATTTTAATTTTGCAAGCAACATTTCAGCTTCAGGGTTATGCTCAGAAGAACCGTCATTGATTTTGTAATGACATTGTTAGCTATTAAAAAGAAAAAAATGTCATTCCAAACTTCTATGACTGATTTTCTTCTGTGGAAAAAAAGGAGGAATGTTGGCACTGGCCACCTGATTTCATGCGTGTCAGCCCTGAAACGGCATATATTTTAATGGATGTGAACAGGAGTTCATCATACAAAACTATGACTTCAGAAAGAAAAGAAAAAAACGTAGGACAAACTAATATTTACAGTCCCTAAATAAAAATAAAATATATTTAAAACTACACACGGCATTTTAAATGTAAAAATACAATTCCACAACTTTTTCTGGTAAGATCTTATTAAAGAGGCCATATTATGTGTCTTATGTGTTTTGGGGTCTAACAGGTTTTCATGCTTGAATGTTCAAAAACACACTATTTTTCACATAGTTTGCATTGTTGAAGCACCTATATAATTCCCAGTCTGTCAGTAACACTCTGTTTAGTTTAATGTTTCGGACTGTGTCACGCCCCTTACCATTAACATTGTATCAGAGTATCTTGGACATCACTACGCAACTCAACCAGGCCTCACCTTTTTTTGTGTATGTCTAGGGTGGGAATTTAATAATGAGGAATATTGTGATGTGCTTACTGATATAGATAATAACTCCTTTTGGAATGACTTCGTGCTTTGTAACCTTTCTATTGGTCAAACAGCAACATTACACACTAAAGAAAGTTGAAAATGAGTCCTCTTTAAGTGAGCTTACCAAGTAAAACTGTTGTCTTGAACTACAACATGATCTGTTTAAGAGAAAGGGGGGTTTCATTCATCAAAATTTCTCATATTGGTTTGAGTAAAGGATGACAAAATAATTTTTAGGTGAACTATTCCGGTAAATAGGTGTCAACAGAAAAAAACATGACACATTTCAGTGTGAACAGACATTGATCATAGACCAGTGTGAACCTGAGGTGTCGCAGTGATTCATTGTTGGATTTAAGGTGGGTGCAACTCAATGGGAGTGCTTGAATTTAAACAAAAACGCTTCCTCTGTAAACTACGATCACACAACTACTCAGACATGAATAATGAGAAACAAACAAGTGAATGAAACTGAAAATCAATCTCAAGTCTGAGGACAGAAAAAAGGTGCTTGTAATATAAATTCAGAATGTGTAAAATGTTTGTGAATCAGAGGCGCTGTGTTGCAGTGGCCGTGTATATGGGTGTGCCTGATGCCATGAGGTGTTTAGCCACCAGGTGATGCTATGTGACAGTCATTCATTTTGTCTTTTGAAGCAGGTTAAATTGAACCATTGAAAATCCATTTTCCATTGTTGTCAGTGTACATTGCCATCAATGAAGAAAGATGTTTTTTAGGTTCAGATGGTACGGTGGTTATGTGTCTACCAGATGGGGTTAACTGTAACATGCTAAGCAGCAAAACATTGACCCATTGGGTCCAAATTGCTATATAAAAAAACACATTCACATCAGCTGGTTTAATCGGCTTCTGGTGGTCAAGTTGGTTGCTGAAATATTGCAGGTTGTTGACCAGCTACAAGCTTACAATTTTGAAACACAACTACCAGAGGTGAATGGACTGGTTTGTCTTTAATCTGACATTCTGTGATATTTTATATAGAGTGACATACACCGTAAAGGTTTACAGTGTCCTTCATAATGGCAGAAGCTGCTGGTTTTACACCCAGTTCAAGTGCAACTGTAGTTTTTCATGTTAGTTAAAAAAAAATCAACAACATCAACAACCAAAAAAATCACTGGACTTAATGACTACAGACCTGTCGCTCTCATTTGAGAGACTGGTGTTGGCCCACCTGAAGGACATCACTGGACCGCTGCTGGATCCCCTTCAGTTTGCTTACAGAGCAAACAGGTCTGTGGATGATACACTCAAATTGAGACTTGCACTGCATCCTGCAACATTATGCAAGGATCTTATTTGTGCACTTCAGTTCGACCTTCAGTATCATCATGCCTGATCTTCTCTCAGCCAAACTGACCCAGCTCTTCATGCCAACCCCAATCTGTCGGACGGTTTCCTGCATAGACAGGCAGCAGCTGGGGAAACTCACATCCAGGACCCTCACTATCAGCTCTGGTGCTCCCCAGGGTTGTGTTCTCTCTCCACTTCTCTTCTCCCTGTACATGAACGACTGCACTGCAAGTGACCCCTCTGTCAAGTTCCTGAAATTTTCAGATGACATCGCAGTCATCGGCCTCATCCAATGCGGTGACGAGTCTGCTTACAGAGGCTGTACAGCTGGCTGTCTGGTGCAGTCGTAACAATCTTAAATGAAAACGCTCAAAACAGTGGAGACGATTGTGGACTTCAGGAGAGACCCCTCAGCGCTCCCACACTCACCATCATGAGCTGCACAGTGGAGTCATTCAAGTTCCTGAACACCAGCATCTCTCAGGACCTGAAATGAGACACTCACATACTGTAGACTCATATAGTGAAAAAGGCACAGCAGAGGTTGTACTTCCATCGGCAGCAGAGGAAATTCAACCTGCCACTGGAGATTCTGACACAGTTCCACTCGGCCATCACTGAATCTGTCCTGTGTTCATCTAAAGCCAGCATATCAGACATCAGGAGACTACAACGGACTGGCTGGCACTACAGAGCACTGAGCACCAGAGCAGTTCTTTTTTTTTCTTTTTTTTTTGTATTGCCTAATTCTTAAGTATGTCTGCACTTTGTCTGTACTTTCTTCTGCACTGGAAGCTCCATGTCACCAAGACAAATTACTTGTTTGTTTCAACATACTGGGCAATAAAGCTCTTTCTGATTCTCATTAAATTACTGCACATGCACATGGAACAGTCCTGACTTTTCCTGACGCATGTCCTGAGTTAGACGCGTTCCTGGGTCAACATATTTTGTTGATCCTGGAAAAACATTCCAGTCCGATAATGTAACCATATCCTAAACCTAATAAATGATCCCTAAAATCAGTGGGAAATATTAGTGAAATCAGTGGTGAATAAACTTGACAAACTTGTAAACTTGTCCCTTAAATGATGGTTAATTGGAATTTGGTTAAATGTTGTACTTGGTGAAATCAAGTGCATGCCCTTAAGCAACCGTTTACAGGAATAAGGTCACAGTTACAATAAACACTATAATAAACTGCAATGTACAGTACCAGTCAAAAGTTTGGAAACACTACTATTTTTAATGCTTTTGCAAGAAGTCTCTTATGCTCATCAAGCCTGCAGTTAAAAAAAAAAAAAAAAAAAAAAAAAAAAACAGTAATATTATGAAATATTATTACAATTTAAAATAATGGTTCTCTTTTTTAATATACTTTAAAATGTAATTTATTTTTGTGATGCAAAGCTGAATTTTCATCAGCAAGTACTCCAGTCTTTGGTGTCTTATGATCCTTCAGAAATCATTCTAATATGATAATTTGATACTCAGTTATTATCAATGATGGAAACAGTTGTGCTGTTTAATATATTTTTTTGGAATACTTTTTTCAGGATTCATTGATGAGTAAAACGTTAACAGCATTTATTCATAAAAACAGCATTTATTCAAAATAAAAACATTTCTAACAATATAAATCGTTACCATCACCTTTTATCAATTTAACGCATTCTTGTTGAATTAAAGTACTAATTTCTTTAAAAAAAAATAGTTATTGTTCCCAAACTTTTTAACGGTAGTGTATATTGTTACAAAAGATTTCTATTCTAAATAAATACAGTTCTTTTTAACTTTTTATTCATCAAATAATCCTGAAAAAAGTATCTCAGGTTATAAAAAAATATTAAGCAGCACAACTGTTTCCAACATTGATCATAAATCAGCATATTAGAATGATTTCTGAAGGATCATAAGACACCAAAGACTGGAGTACTTGCTGATGAAAATTCAGCTTTGCATCACAAAAATAAATTACATTTTAAAGTATATTAAAAAAGAGAACCATTATTTTAAATTGTAATAATATTTCATAATATTACTGTTTTTTTTTTTTGTTTTTTTTTTTTTTAACTGCAGGCTTGATGAGCATAAGAGACTTCTTTCAAAAGCATTAAAAATAGTAGTGTTTCCAAACTTTTGACTGGTACTGTATGTAATGTAAAATGCCTAAGACAGTGTTAAAGGGAGACAGGAAGGGCAGCTGATCACCCTTGCAGCGCCAAACCAAGTGTAACTATGTGTGTGCTCCCAACCTGACCCCCCAGTTACTGACTTCCATAGTAGGAAAAAAAAATACTATGTATACTGTCAACCGTCTGGTTACCAACATTCCATTGAAATGTTTCTTTTGTGTTCAACAGAAGAAAGAAACTCATACAGGTTTGGAACAACTTGAGGGTACGTCAATTTAAATGTTTGGATATCCTTTTAATAACTGCAGCCAAAACAGATAGACACAAGGTAACTGTCTGTCCCTCAGGGACATCCTAGTTTGTCAGCCAATAGTACATATCTATAGAAAGTCTTTCTCAAAATAAAATAAAATAAATAAACCCTGCAGATTTAGTCAAAGCACATGCATAATGCTGCCAGCTAGAGAACAAGACCTTCCTTTGTCTTTTCATGTCACACTCTCATTATTAGTCACACCTTTCACAACAGGTGAAAACATGGTTATAGGAAAAAGTAATCAGATGTTTGACATCGTGAGAAAAGTACATAGTGTCTGTCTGCATGCCAGAAATCCCTGATGAAATTTGACTTATGATAGAAACCTGTAAAGCCAGGAATCTGATAAATCCTGAACGAAACAATATGAGCGTTCATATAGGACAGAGATAGATAGAGGGACATCAGGAAGTACACACCTAGAAAAACATCCACTAGCAAATGTTTACACTTTAGCTTGTTGTCATGGCATTAGTGCATGAATGGGAGATGATTACATGGACAAGTTCAAGCCACGGTTTCTCAGGACAACATGGGTGTTAACATTCACTTCATGACTGTTATTCATTCAGGTGATGCTCGCACAAGTATTGAGGGTGTTACACAGTGAGGTGATGGAGGGAGGTATCTGAAAATTTACACTGAAGTAAAGCAATGTAAGATGAGCCAGTGGGTAAGTTGAGTCACCCCAACTATCTCAGGAGTTCTTTTTTTCAAAGAGTTCCCATCATATGGCTTTCTGTGATTGGAAGTGGCCTACAAGACGATGTTCCTATGTGCCAGATCATTTTGCATGTCAAAGTGATTTTTCAGTATAGCATTTACGTTAGGTCACACTTTACAATAAGGCTCCATTATTTAACATAAATTCATTAGTTAACATAAACTGACAATGAAAAATACTTCTAAAGCATTTATTAATCTTAGTTAATTTCAACATTTAATAACACATTCTGAAAATCAAAAGTTGTAACTGTAGCCTATTATTTAATGGACCTGAGCTTACTTGAACTAATAGTCGTATTTCTTAAAGCAGCACTCAGTAGCTTCGGGATTTCGTCGCTGTATTCTCGCTTTTTGCTCGCAGGTTTCTCTCTAGAGCTCCCCCCACAGCTTCGGAATAGATATTTGACAACACTGTTGTAAAAACTCTTTGGTGATTCTCAGACACCAGAGGCTAGTAGATCAACGACATCAAAGCAGATGGGACATTCTTTAAAACGTCTTCTTCCTTCGGGTTCGGACAGCGTGACGGAGCGCAATAATGACAGTATTTGAGCAGATTTCTTTTGGCCGTAAAGCAATTGTTTACATTGCGAGACCTGATATCACGCGATACTTCCTGCCGCGGCGGCGGGCGCAACTCTCAAAGTTGCAAGTGCGAATTTTCCGCTCACGGGCACCAGGGGGGTGCGAAACGACCACCATTCAACCCGAAATAAGTAATATAACCATTCCAATGACTCCGAAGCTGTTCAGTTAAGGTAAAAAAGTTACTTCGTTAACAAAGAATAATAACAAATGTAGCTATTGCTCATTGTTAATGTGTTAAAGGGATAGTTTACCCAAAAATTTAAATTAGCCCATGATTTACTCACCCTCAAGCCATCCTAGGTGTATATGACATTCTTCTTTCAGACTAATACAATCTGAGTTATATTAAAAAATGTCCTGACTCTTCCAAGCTTTATGATGGCAGTGAATGGCTGTATATTTTTTTAAGTCAATCAAAGTGCATCCATCCATGATAAAAGTGCTCCACACGGCTCTGGGGAGTTAATAAAGGCCTTCTGAAGTGAAGCGATCGTGTAAGAAAAATATCCATATTTAAAACTTTATCAACTAAAATAACTAGCTTCCGGCAGATGGCCTATGCAAGTCGACTTACGCCAAAAGAGTAACACTTGACGGTCCTCCGCGCTTCCACGTTTGTCATTTCGCTGTGCGTCAAGGTCAAGTGACACTCTTTCGCCGTTAAATGATGTGTACGGCCGTCTGCCCGAAGCTAGTTATATTAGTTGATAAAGTTGTAATTTAAATATGGATATTTTTCTTACAAAAAGGAAGCTTCGTTTCAGAAGGCCTTTATTAACCCCCCAGAGCTGTGTGGAGCACTTTTATGATGGATAGACTTTGATGGACTTCCAAAGACATACAGCCATTCACTGCCATTATAAAGCATGTAAGAGCCAGGACATTTTCTAATATAACTCCAATTGTATTCGTCTGAAAGAAGAATGTCATATACATCTAGGATGGCTTGAGGATAAGTAAATCATGGGGATCAATTACATTTTTGTGAACTATCCCTTTAATGCATTAACTAACGTTAACTAATGAGACCTTATTAAAGTGTTACCTATTGTTTTTTATAATTTTTATAAATGCACTTTAATCTGTTTGAAACATTTGTGTACTTTATACATTTTTTCTGTATACTGCTTTATTAAAAGTTATTAAACCTGTTAGTGTGACAACACATTTTTTTGCAACTTATTTCAATATCGTGATAATATCATATACCGTGATAAAAGCTTCAGCAATTATTAAAACATTCAAATTGTATGCCGTCACAGCAGGCATTTACTCATCATCTCACTTGCACAAAAACAGATTCAGTATTCCTCAAAATGGATAAAAACAGTGAAATACAAACTTAGAATATTACGCAAACCTGCAATAATGAAATATTTTAAAGAACTTTGTTTATTTAATCTCGCTTTATTAACCAGTGTCTTTGCTGCTAACCTCCTATGATTCAATTCAACCAAACAAGCAAAAATGACTTTAGATAAACATCACATTTATAACTAATTCTGTTAAAACAATAACAATCGTGATTAATCAACAAAACTATTAGTGAAAATGTCTTCAGATAATTTTTTTCTTTTTTTTTTATGATCCACAGACGTTCCAGAGATGAAGCAGCCTGAAAACGCTGAGGTAACAGAAATGAGGGAGGAACACATCATATTTCCTGGCATTCATTGGTGCCTTATGTTGTTGATTGTTCAGGCCAGTAATAGATCTTTTGTATCTTTTTTCCTTTTCCAAAAATATCCATAGAGGTAAGTAAGAATGTGGTTGTGTTTGGAATAAAAATAAGAAAAAATAAACTTTCTAAGGTGCTGAGGTAATGTACCGGATAAATGGATTTGAACACAAAAAGAACAATCCAGGAAACCAAAAAAGAACAAGCCGACAGCATAAGAGATGAATCAAAGTTTGAGCAAACATATTACAATAAGAATGCAATATCCTCATGGGCCACCAAAAAAAACTTAGCTATATACACATAGTAAGCATACTGTAAAACATTCTATACAAAACTATTATTAAAAGGGATTTAAGGCTTTTCTGTTTAAAACGTACCTACCCATTAAACAGGGGCCTTTAATTCCCCCAAGGAGGTGAGGGAGTGGCATCAAAAAAACAAATTATATTCATTAAACGTGTTTTTGTCTTATTCACTATAGCCTAAGCCTATTATAAGTGTTTATATTTTAGACCTGGCGGGATGGTTTTTGTTGGAAATTACACATAAGTCACTCACCCATGCGTGTCTCGTCATTTTCATGATGGTGCGGGAGTGGCATAGGTTAGTTGTCATACCGAGCAAGAAAGTTGACTGCTGGCAAAAAGAGAATGTGACAAATCTCGTAATAAAATGAGAATTTGGCATGGCTTTTCAGAGATTTAATGTTAATCAGTCACCGTTAGAAAAAGATAAAATCACTCGCTGCTTTTGACTGAATAACTTTTGTAGCTTTAAGGATTAATGTATACTTCATTTAATTTCAGTATTTCTTACCGGAATAGCTACCTACTGTTAGACCTAGGCCTACCTGAAAAATGTTAAACTTTATATTTGTTAGGCTAGTAGTTTTTGTTTGCATACACACATAAGTTACTCACATTTAGTAAAGGAGACACAATTCTCTACCTGACACCCATTTCATGACCTATCTGTTGGCACTTATCTTACATCACCGTGATATCAACTATTAATCATAGCTCAACATATTAAACTAGACTAACTAGACCAGATGAATAGTGGCATTAATAAAGGAACACGCCGACTTTTTGGGACTTTACCTTATTCACCGTATCCCCCAGAGTTAGATAAGTCCATACATACCCTTTTCATCTCCGCACGTGCCGTAACTCTGTCTGACGCACCCACCGCTAGCCTAGCTTAGCACAAAGACTGGAGGTAAACGGCTCCAGCTAGCATACTGCTCCCAATAAGTGACAAAATAATGCCAACATTTTCCTATTTACATGTTGTGATTTGTATAGTCACAGCGTGTACACATGTCACATGAGACACAGCCATCTTCTAACCATAATACATACTGGGAACTATATTCTCAGAAGACGAAGCACTGCTACTTGATGGAGTGATTTGCTCGCAGCACCTGAGAAGCCCCGTGGTGAGGAGAAGAGAGTTCGCTTAGAGTTGGAGTAAATCACTCCGCAGAAGTAGCAGTGCTTCGCCTTCTGAGAAAATCACCCTAATTCACCCTAATTCATTCTTGTAAACTATTACAGGTAAACATATAATACATATAACATATATTACAGGTTAGCTTAATGGAAAATATTAAATAGTCAAGGTTACAATAATATGTATCTCCCTTGTGGCAGCAGGCCAGCACTGAGTCAAAGCTGGTGCTCGCCTGGACAGAACAGCCAATTTCAGTCATTTTTATGAGTAATTACAGTTATCAACTCTCCCATGAGCTCTTTGAGGACAGCTCATTCAGCAGAGAGAGAGGTGAGGTGGAGATCTGTTTGTTTATACAATGAGTCATGAATGAGAGTCAACCAGACTAATGCCCTCACAACAGAGAAAGACCTGAGCACAAAAAGAAGAAAAGATCAAGCAGATCTTAAGTCATGTAGATACATGCTAGTGGTGAAAGCTATATATATATATATATATATATATATATATATATATACAGTATATGGAAAATGACTGCATATATATTGAATAATGGAATATTCTGTTATTTAAACAACATTATGCAAAACTTGATTCTGATGACTGTGATATATCTGTATAATGACCCTGGAATTGAATAATTCTCCCAGAAAACTAATTTCATACTGCAAGTTGTATGTCTCTTGTATACAAGATGTCTCTTGTATGCCCCCCCCCCCCCCCCCCCCCCCCCACACACACACACACACACACCACTCCCCAATTCTCTATTGTTGATCAGTGAGGTATCCAAGTTCATGCAAAGTTCCAGATGTGACCTGTTAAGAGGGTGATGGTGAAATTATCAGATGATGTCACATCCCCCCCAGGGAGCCTACAATGAAAGCAAATCTTCTGCAAGCATCAACTGACACAAAACACATGCTTAAAATCTTACAAATGGCACCACCCTTAACATCAAGTGCATGTTTTAAAAAGCTGCTAAATTACAAATCTTAAAACAAGCACACGATGTAATTTTGCACACAAATCTCTCTCCTGACCTTTTACCAATGAAAACACTCCATTCATTTACCGGTGCTAGCTTAGACAAACATAGCAATAAACAAAAATAAAATCAAAACAATTTGAACACCCTGGCAACTGGATAGCAACACCTTGTCAACCAACACAACATCATAGAACTTTGTCGGAAAGAACACTGTCATGTCAAATAGCTTGAGCGTGTCCTTGCTCAGATAAACAGCCGCTTTTTCTAAAAATTGTATGAACTTCATACAAACATCAAAGGATGTATTTAAAAATTCCAATGGTCTTTTTTCAATAGTCCACTTTAGACCTTCTACTAACTATAAGTAACTTTGCAACTACATGTCAAATAACTCTCATTTAGAGTATTCGTTTATTAAAGTACATTTTGATATTTAGATTTTTTTTTCATACATTAGGAGAATGAAATTTGTAAAAAACTAAAAAACAATTGCATTTTGCATTTAAATTTTATTGTAACTCAAAAAAATCGAACTGTTATACAGCTTAATAATATTTGAAAAACATCTTTTGTCCACAAAATGAAGTCATCAGTACAACAGACAATGTAATGTGGTGCGACAAACATGCAGAAAAAAAATTATGAAACCAACATGAATAAAAAGAGTACATTTAACTTGGCACATGTGTGTAAAACACTCTTATTTGTCACTGACCCATGAGTCTATAGCAAACAGGACCCAGCACAAGTGTCCTCTTGGTTTCAAATTATGACTTTCCTTCTCACAGCTGCAGCCTGAGAACAAACATTTGAACTCTGAAACTCTGATGTTTGATTGCTTCCAGGTTTATATTTACTGCTTGATCAAAAATAAATACTGAATTTAAAACTACTTGGTATCGTCACATTACTGGTTAAGTGTCTTTGTTCTATTTCAAGCTGACAGAGAAAGGAAAACTTGCCCAAATCACTTGCACAGACACATGCACACACACACACACACACACACACACGTGAACACACGTCTATGTGTGTGTGTGTGTGTGTGTGTGTCAAAGTGCTCATAACCCCACTGCACTCCCTTCATTGAAATCTCAAGGGTGAGAACATTGCAGTAGTTCATACAGACACAGAGACATTCCTTTGCAGTTTCCTCACTAGGGTGGAAACCAAACTCTGGTCCTCGAGTCTCAACATAGCTGGAGATTGCAGAGGGGTCTGGCACACACCCTCCTCCCCCCCTCCCGTCCCCAAAGAGCAGGACCCGCCCTCAAGCTCCATCTCTATAAGAGGACCGAGCTCAGCTCGAAGGCACCAATCCTCTTCAGGATAACTTTAGCAGTTTTCTGCAGTGTCCTCTCTGCATTCTTCTCATCTCTGCATCCATTCACCATGTCGATCTCTTACCACACGACATCCTCCAAAGGTCCCAAGACTGTGACCTCAAAGTCCATAATCACCAAGACTCGGAGCAGTTCGTCAGCCTTTCCACATAAAGCCTTCAGCGTTCATGGAGGTGGTTATGGTGGAAGCACCCGCATCTCTTCCTCCAGAATTGGAGGCGGTGGAGGATACGGTTTTGGTGGAGGATACGGCGGAGGATACAGTGGAGGATATGGTGGAGGATATGGTGGAGGATTCAGCTCTGGACACATGGTTGCAGGGGACTGTGACTACATGCAGGTGAATGAGAAGGCCACCATGCAGAACCTGAACGACCGTCTGGCGTCCTACCTGGAGAAGGTGCGCTCCCTGGAGACTGCAAATGCCACTCTGGAGAGGCAGATCCGCGAGTACTATGAGAAGAAGGGGCCGATCGCACAGAGGGACTACAGCGCCTACTGGAACACCATCAAGGACCTGAAGGACAAGGTACAGTGATCTCTAAATGAATGACACATATAGCAAATTCTAGTGTACTGACATTTCTTTGCATACAGCAGCTGAAAAGCAGACTGCAGATAATCACTTCAGGTTTTAATGATCTACAGCAATGCTCCAGATTTATACATTCTAATGTAATAAAATTGTACATCAATATTCTACTTTCAGATTAAAAACGCTACCATCAACAACGCCAACATCCTCCTGCAGATCGACAACTCTAAACTGGCTGCTGATGACTTCAGGATAAAGTAAATTCTCTCAAATAATAGTTTCTCTGTTACTATACTGTTACTCTGTTACTTTAGCTTCTTAAAAGATCATACTGGTCATGTTTAAAACATGATGGGTGAGTTTATTCCCATTTCTGCCTCTCCACCAATCAGATTTGAGCACGAGTTAGTAATGCGGCAGTCTGTGGAGGCTGACATCGCCAACCTGCGTCGCTTGCTGGACCAGACGACCCTGACAAAGGCCGACCTGGAGATGCAGATCGAGACTCTGCAGGATGAGCTGGCGTTTATGAAGAAGAACCACCAGGAGGTTTGTAGTAGCTTGCATGTAGTTGTTATCAGAACTTGTGAATCCATTCAGTGAACTGATGCTTGAGCCTTGTGGGTTTACAGGACTTGGCAGCACTGAGGTCTCAGCTGACAGGCACAGTGAATGTAGAGGTTGATGCTGCTCCTCAGCAAGACCTGAACAGGGTTCTGGACGAGATTCGTTCTCATTACGAGACCATCATAACGAAACACCGCAGAGAACAGGAAGACTGGTTTAAAAACCAGGTAAGACCTCGTCTGTCTCTTTAAATCCTTTGGTTGTGAATTCTACCATTATACATACTGAAAAACTGACTATTCAGTACTTGAATTCATATTGTGTGTTTCTGTCTTTCTTTTAGACGGCAGGATTGACCAAAGAGGTGACCCAGAGCACAGAAATCATACAAACAACCAAGACACAGATCACAGATCTGCGACGCACTCTGCAGGGTCTGGAGATCGAGCTACAGTCTCAACTCAGCATGGTGAGAAACAAGTGGAATGTAGGAACTGTAGGGTGGAGAGAGAAAGAGAGATTTCATTATCTGAACCAAAGGCAGGAACATTTTACGTAAGAGGTTAGGGAAGTAGGCCAAGAAGAGGACACAGAAAGGGAGGCAAAGATGGACAAAAAACAGGGAAAGGAGGGTGAGTGTGAGATGTGTCAAGAATGTTTTATTTGAAGTCCTCCAAATCCCAGATAGTAAGTGAGGTACAATGAAAGGAATGAGGAGAAGCCATTTATAACGTCTGGAAATCTGAAGGGTCCATTTGTGGACTTGCACATTGGTGTTTTTCAGATACCAAGCATGTGTAAAAAGGTCATAATTTACTCCCCCTCATTTTGCTCCAACCCTTTTGACTTTCTTTCACAGAACACAAATATACACAGTGACTTATTTCTGCTGGTTCTCATTGCTCAAACAGAAAGCGGCACTGGAGAACTCACTGGCAGACACAGAGAATAGGTACAGCTGTATGCTAGCAGGCTACCAGGACCAAATCAACATGTTGGAGGGTGAGCTGAGTCAAATGCGGGCTAGCATTGAGCAACAGGGACGAGATTACGCCATGTTGCTGGACATCAAGAGCCGTCTGGAGCAGGAGATCGCCACCTACAGAAGCCTCCTGGAAAATCAGGACATTAAGTAAGTTCATATCCTTTATATATATGTGTGTCAAAATCTGTGGATCATGTTACATAATCTTGTTCTGGAATTGCTTCACTAATGCATCTTTTCTTTTTTAATTCTCAGGACTCAAATACCAGGTAAGTGAAATATCTCTTTGCATATTGTGGTGGGATGGTCAGTTTCAAGTATATACTGCAGTGAATGCCATACATCATGCATTACTGACTCTCTTTCTCTCTCTTCAGGTGGGACTATCACCGTCACCACAGGTGGAACAACTATCAAGCAGACACAGCATTCCTTCAGCTAAATGCAGAGCACACCGCTTTATGAGACACCATCTGGGCACACACATACATTTGGTTTTGAATGTATACTGAAAGTATCACTGAGAACAAGGAAACATGTGTTACTGAAAGAAAAATGGATGATACTCATATTTGTATTTTTGTGTGTGATGAAACCCGTCTCTGAAAATAAAGCTGCATGCTGTCATGGATAACTTTTTACATCATTGTTATTCTTTATCTGAACACACAGTCTATTTTAAATATAAGATGAGTCAAATACTCACCTACAAAGAGTCTGATTACATTGTATTTATGTACTACATTTCATAATAATATGTTTACTGACAATCACTAGAAAAGAGTCTCTGAGGGAAATGAACTGGGTTACTCTTCCCGGTTGTTACTCATGGGTTCCTTCCATAACAGGCTTAAAACAATATTGTTTAAGTTGCCTGGCAACAGATCCATCACAAAAGTGGTGAAGTGAAGGTCAAAAAAAGCTGGCAGGCCATTGACTTCCTCTTTATCTGCAAAAACCTTCGACCCTCATAAACAATTGCAATTGTGTAAACTGGATAAAAGAAAACGAGGAATATGCACAAAACATATGCGCAGAAAGAGATTAAACCCAGAGACCTTTATGTAGCCTATATGTAACCATTTTCCTTCTTTTATTTGACTATGATTAACCACAAATTACATTTATGTAATATGCAGGATGTAACAAGTCATTTAATGGCATGTAATCTTCATAAAGAGAGAGACAAGAACAAAAGAGTTAGTGAAATGTAGAGATACTACAAAATTAACTTGAAAAAGCAGACGCATTGGCAGACATAGGAGTGGCATTATTATTGCTCAGATGCTGATTGACAGGGCATGATGAGATTTTACTGTTTAATTTGCTTCAGTGCTGTTAAATTAAAATTGTTTCATCGTCTGTCTTAAAAGAAAGCATAAAACGAGCTGCTGCAATCATGCTTAGAGGTTGTCGGCTGGGTGAGCTGATGCACTTTCACCAAAAAAAAAAAAAAAAGTTTTAGTGTTGTGTTGCTCAGTGTGTTCACTGTGATTTTGGTAAATCACTACCTGATTTCTTACAGTAAACTTCGCTATATACATCATTGACATAAATATAATGAAATCTTACATCTGAAAACTTCAAAAGTCCTGTCCAGCGATGGTTTTCACTGTTTCTGTTTTCTTTCAGTTTTCACTGTTTCAGTTCTTTGCTTGTTGCAAAAAGTTTAAATTAAACTGTAAAGAGCTATCTGTTACCTTTATCTCTGGAGAAATTGTTTGTTTACACTTGTTAATGTGGCATAATGCATTTATTCTGGAATCACAGTCACAGGAAACAATGTACTGTATCACACTTGAATGTTGATTCTCATGCCCAGATGGCAAGGAAACGAGAGACGTGCTATCGACAACTGAACATTTTGTGGACTGCATGATTTGAACTTGTTGAAAGACATTCAAAAACATGAAAAACAAGTGGCACTCCAAAGTGCTAAAATGCAATCTTAAAGGAACACTCCACCGTTTTTTGAAATAGGGCTTATTCACCGTCTTTCCTACATTTAGATAGGTGGGCAAACGCATTTTTGTCTCAGTGCATGCATTGTTTCACACAGCTTAGCTTAGCATAATGAATGGAATCCTTTGTTGCCAGCTAGCATGTCATGAGTAAAAGTGATAAAAAAAATGTAATAAAATAAAAAACTAATTACTTCTTGTGGCCTGCGTATTCACAACGAGTACAAATAGCAATGCAGATTAAGACTAGGCAATTTCCTAGGCAGATATTGACTTGGGACTATATTGGGGCGAAGCACTGCTACTTGAGCGCAGAGATATCTGAAATCCCCCAACTTCCGCCAACATACCAGCGTGAATAGTAGCCGGCTATTTTTCCTACAGTAGACATAGTGAATGGCAATGAACATGGCGGATTTTGTGAGAGACGAGGAGGGTGACTTCTCTGACAGTCAAGATCCAGAACTATACCTCTATGAACCAGAGTTTTCAGAAGAGGAGCTGCGTGCTTTGGAAATAGAACGACAGGAGGAGGAGGTTGCGATTGCTCAACAGCCTGAGGACGTGAGGATGAGAGTCAACACGAACTGGTGGTGACTGTGAGTGTGATATCTCTGCGCCCAAGTAGCAGTGCTTCGGCTGTGCTTCACCCCAATATAGTCCCAAGTCAGTATCTGCCTGGGAAATCGCCTAGTCTTAGGGTGTATTCACACCAGGAAAGTCCGATAGTTCACTTGCTTTGGTCCGGACCAAATACAATGTTGATTTTTTTGTTTGGTACGGTTCATTTTCACACTGCTCTTTTTGCAAGTGAACCAAAATTTGTAAACAAAACCACACGTGTGCTAAGGTCGTCTATTCATTGGACAGGAACTCTCAAGCAGGGAAAAGCAGGAAGTGCAAAAACAGGCTCAGCATGGAGATATTTCGTAATGCAATATTTGTTCTTTTACTGATTTGGTGTTATTCTCTACAAACGCAATATGAAGAATATAATAAGCATCATATGATACAATGTCGTTCCTATACATGTAAATGCTTTTAAACCATTTATGCGCGATAAGACAAAAGAGAACACTCTGTCTGTGAATGTCCTGAATGATGCACACACGACACGTAGAAAGACGTGCAACAGTATCGTGTGCACAGACAGCGTGCCGGACTGTGCGCGAGACCGCTTATATCCCCTCTCCTTCATCCATTCGCTAACCTTGCTGAACACATCAGTATTTTTCCAGCAATTGGGTCGGTTCATGTTCACACCGTAAACGAACCATACCAGAGTTCGTTTGGAACCGGACCGAGACCACCTCTTCAGCCGGTTCTCGGTTCGGTTGTTTGGTCCGCACCCGAGTGCGATTGCTGTATTCGCACCTGCCCAAAAGATCCGCACCAAGGGGGGAAACGAACTTGAGTTCGATTCAAACGAACCAAACAAGGCAGGTGTGAATACACCCTTAATCTCCATTGCTATTTGTACTCGTTGTGAATACGCAGGCCACAAGAAGTACTTAGTTTTTTTAATTTTTTATTTTGTATCACTTTTACTCATGACATGCTAGCTGGCAACAAAGGATTCCATTCATTATGCTAAGCTAAGCTAGCGGTGGCGCTTCCAAACTAAAAAAATGCATGCACTGAGACAAAAATGCATTTGCCCACCTATCTAAATGTAGCAAAGATGGTGAATAAGCCCTATTTAAAAAAACAGAGGAGTGTTCCTTTAAGATAAAACAATAAAACTGTCCACATATATCAATAGTATCAGCACTGATATTGCCCTCCCAGTACCTTCTAGAGTAGATCTATAGACGGCCTTTCAAAAGTATTTGCATTCTGACAAAAAAACTTTTTTTTTAATCACAATGTATATTTTAACATATGAACATAACAGTCATGAAACTTTCAAATAAAAACAGAAGACTGTAATTTGTGTATGTGTGTTTGTGCAGGGAGAATAATTTATACGGGGGTGGTGAAAGGTGCGAGAACTCAGGTGCAGAGTTGATGAGCTTTTATTTCATAAAAAACAAGGGGGAAAAAACACAAACAAAAACTACCCCGAGGGGGGAACACAAGAGACTAGACGCTCGAATCCGCGCGCTCAGACACAGACAAGACAAACAGGAGTGTCAGGGCTCTGTCACAAAACCAAGAAATAAACTAGACAGAAGTGACAGAACCTTGACACCTCTTTTATAACTGAAACGTTCTGCAAACCTGAAATCAGCTTTCTAAATTGCAAGTATAATTTTAGCCTATACCTTAGAATGTAAACTAAAGCAGAAAGAATGATACGTTTACATTAAAACAAAAAGGTAAATATGCACACAAAAGACTGAGTCTCGCTGTATTGCTCAGGCTGCACTGCAGTGTCTATTCACAGGCGCGATCCCACTACTGATCGGCACGGGGACTTTGACCTGCTCCGTCTCCGACCTGGGCCGGTTCACCCCTCCTTAGACAACCTGGTGATCCCGGGCTCCCCCAGGAGCACCATATCGATACCGAACTTAGCGCGGACACCCGATCGACATAGTCCACTGCAGCCCAGAACCCCTGAGCTCAAGCGATCCTCCAGCCTCAGCCTCCCAGTATCTTGGATTACAGGCGCGCGCCACTGCACCCGGCGAGAGCTGTGAGAATCAGCGCTGATACTGAATCTAGTGGCTCACAGCGACATCTAGTGCATGAAACTGTAATAACAACTGGTTTCATGCAAAATTTTAGTAAAAATATGTTAAATGTAATAATAAAAAATAAATTAATATTAATAAAAGCATTATGAAATGTAATTAACCATAACTTTGTAATTCTCCCATGTAAGACAATATTTCTCATTATTCCCCACCGTTTTTACCTATAGCACTGTTTAATTATAACCAATGCTCAAGACAGACAAACATGCACACATGGGTTATTTATAAAGAAAAAAAAGTTTACTCTTTAGTTTTAACTACTTGACTATTGACAATGTACCCATAGGTAAATACACCATGTTCAGTACAATTTCTAAGTACTTTTTACACCTCAGCTCACATGCACCATAAAATAGCCTAAAATAAAATAAAATAATAAAATGAAATAGCCTAAAATAAAATAAACAAACTGGGCTGAAGTACTCAGGCTGATCCGTATGACCTGTAAAAGGCTGGTGAAACTGTCTCAGATGATCTCACATCGCCTCAGGGAGTTACCTGTCAGCTAAATCCCTCTTTATTATTATTAAAATGGTGAATTTATAAAATCTCTATCCTCGCTTGCCCGGCTCAGCCTCCTTTTTCTGCCTCGAACTCTCAAAGAGATTTCCTCCACTGGCATAAAACACTTACAAACACGCTCATTAACACACACACACATGCATACAACTTGTGTGTCGAAAGCCTAGTTGTCTTATTGCACTCCCTCCATTGTAGTCTGGAGGGTGAGTACATCTAAGGAGTATAAAATTCTTTTGCAGTTTCCTCACCAGGGTGGAGCCTGAACACTAAGTTTCAACTCTGCTGGTGGTGACAGCTGGGTCTGGCACAAACACACTCTCTCACACACACCTTACCTCCCTCACCCACCCACAAAGTGCTGGAGCCACCCTGGATCTCCATCTCTATAAGAGGTCAGAGCTGGGCTCAAACGTGCCATCCTAGCCAGGACAACTCTACCGGTTTCCTTCAGTGTCCTCTCTGGGTTCATCTCATCTCCGTATCCATCCAACTATGTCGGTCTCTGTTCGCACGACATCCTACAAAGGTCCCAAGACTGTGACCTCAAAGTCCATAGTCACCAAGAGTCGGAGCTGTTCGCCAGCCTTCCCACATAAAGCCTTCAGCGTGCATGGAGGTGGTCATGGTGGAAGCACCCGCATCTCTTCCTCCTTGCTGCATTCCAGAATTGGAGGCGGTGGAGGATACTGCGGAGGATACGGTTTTGGCGGAGGATATGGTGGAGGATATGGCGGAGGATATGGTGGAGGATTTGGTGGAGGATTTGGTGGAGGATTTGCACCAGGAGGCTGCGTTGTAAATGACTACCAGCTGAATGAGAAGGCCACTATGCAGAACCTGAACGACCGTCTGGCGTCCTACCTGGAGAAGGTGCGCTCCCTGGAAGCTGCCAATGCCATTCTGGAGAGGCAGATCCGCGAGTACTATGAGAAGAAGGGGCCGATCGCACAGAGGGACTACAGCACCTACTGGAACACCATCAAGGACCTGAAGGACAAGGTACAGTGATCTCTAAATGAATGACACATATAGCAAATTCTAGTGAACTGACATTTCTTTGCATATAGCAGCTGAAAATCAGACTGCAGATAATCACTTCAGGTTCTGATGATCTACAGCAATGCTCCAGATTTAAATACATTCTAATGTAATAAAATTTATATATCAATATTCTACCTTTCAGATTAAAAATGCTACCATCCACAATGCCAACATCCTCCTGCAGATCGACAACTCTAAACTGGCTGCTGATGACTTCAGGGTGAAGTAAGTTAAACAGTGTTGACCACTAAATTAGACATAACTATATTGATGCCTAAAATGCAACAGCTTCACAGTGTTTATCTATGCCATTCAAAAGTTTGGGGTCATAAAGATTTTTTTTTTTTTGTGTATGTATTACAGTTTCGACAAAAATATTAAGCAGCACAACTGTTTTCAACATTTATAATAATAATAATAAGAAGAAGAATATGTATTGAGCACCAAATCAGTGTATTAGACTGATTTCTGAACGATCATGTGACACTGAAGACTGTTATGATGCTGAAAATTCAGCTTTGACATCACAGGAAAAAATTGCATTTGAAATAATATTTTACATTATTACTGTTTTACTGTATTTTTATCCAAAAAATGCAGCACTGGTGAGCATGAGACTTTAAAAAAAAATAAAAATTTCATACCGAGCCCAAAATTTTGTATGGTAGTGTGTGTATATATACTGTATGATACTCGTCATGTTTAAACGTTGATCGGTGAGTTTAATTCCCTGTGTGACCTTTCCACCAATCAGATATGAGCATGAGGTGGTGATGCGCCAGTGCGTGGAGTCCGACATCGCTAACCTGAATCGCTTGCTGGACCAGACACACCGGGCAAAGGCCGACCTGGAGATGCAGATCAGGAATTTGCAGGAAGAGCTGGAGTTTATGAAGAAGAACCACCAGGAGGTTTGTAGTAGCTTTCTGACAGAATCATTTATATATGACTGATCCTGAAAGTTTGGACCATTATATTATATTATATTATATTATATTATATTATATTATATTATATTATATTATATTATATTATATTATATTATGACGTTTTAGGAGCTGGCAGCACTGAGGTGTCAACTGACAGGCACAGTGAATGTAGAGGTTGATGCTGCTCCTCAGCAAGACCTGAACAAGGTTCTGGATGAGATTCGTTGTCATTACGAGACCATCATACAGAAACACCGCAGGGAACAGGAAGACTGGTTTAAAAACCAGGTAAGACCTCGTCTGTCTCTTTAAATTATTTTGTTGTGAATTCTAATTTACCATTATACATACTGAAAAACTGACTTTACTGAAGAATAAACCACATATTCCAGCTGGTGTCTTATGGTACTGTGGTAAAACAATATATCTTAGATTACGATATTCAGTACTTGAATTCATATTGTGTGTTTCTGTCTTTCTTTTAGACGGCAGGATTGAACAAAGAGGTGACCCAGAGCACAGAAATCATACAAACAACCAAGACACAGATCACAGATCTGCGACGCACTCTGCAGGGTCTGGAGATCGAGCTACAGTCTCAACTCAGCATGGTGAGAAACAAGTGGAATGTTGAGTGACAGATATTACATTATCTGAACCAAAGGCAGTTTTATGGCCAAGTATGCTTTATTAAGATCTTTGTGCTTGTTCTCATTGCTCAAACAGAAAGCGGCACTGGAGAACTCACTGGCAGACACAGAGAATAGGTACAGCTGTATGCTAGCAGGCTACCAGAACCAAATCAACATGTTGGAGGGTGAGCTGTGTCAAATGCGGGCTAGCATTGAGCAACAGGGACAAGATTACGTCATGTTGCTGGACATCAAGAGCCGTCTGGAGCAGGAGATCGCCACCTACAGAAGCCTCCTGGAAAATCAGGACATTAAGTAAGATCATTTATTTATAAAAGTTAATGTGAGTTAAAGTCAGTGAAGCATGGATCATGTTACATTATCTTGTCCTGAATGGCTTCACTAATTCTTTTTTTCTTTTTCCTCCTACTCTTCCAGGACTCAAATACCAGGTAATTGAAATCTATCTTTGTATATAGTGGTATGGTCAGTTTTAGGCATATTTTACATTAAGCATTAATGACTCTTTTGCCTTTCAGCTGGATCTGTCTCTTTCTCTGGTGGATCTCACTCTGGCTCATCTGGTGGTTCCCACACCATCTCAACTGGTGGACCAACAATCCAAATAAAGCAAACCACCACCACTTCACACCGTACTTACTAAACACAGAGCATGCTGCTCTGTGAGACAGTATTCAAACACATGCACACATTTAATTCAAAACGAGTGTTCATACACATCATTTGTGACATGACAAAGAACAAGGAAACAAATGTTTAAAAGCACTGAAAGACACTCACTGTTGTGTTTTTGTGTGAAAAAAAACTGTCTGAAAATAAAAGTGCTGTCAGCAATCATTTCTTATGTGTGTTTTTTTGCATAACACTATGACTAAAATTTAAAATGATGCAAAACACATGGGAGTTATATTCTCGATGCTGTAGTTTATTTTATCAGTCACAGTATATCATTAATCAAGCTTAATTTGACTTTTCAACTACAATTAGGCAGGGTGAACTGAAAGCTTTTACAATCTTTTAGCTTTATCATTGACAAAAGTATGTGGTGCATTTTCTTCCCAAAATTATTTTCTTTCTCAAATTCATGTTTCAAGTTGACAAAGCACAATAAACGAAATCACACAATAATTGTTAAACCAGACATAGCCTAATTTGCATCTAAATAACTTTCATTGATTGTCTTTCATAATGCACTTACCATAATATTTATTAGTGGGGCAACGGATCATAAAACGTACTCGGTTACTAACGTAACCTCGATTCTCTCTAGAGAGAGGAACGAGTACTGCGTAGAATACGCTAGGGGAAAATCCTTTTCCACGAGAATACTGAAGCCAAAAAAATTATCCTTAATTTTGTAATAATGTAAAACGCGTTGCGGCAGCATACAGACATAGGCGAGGCAGCTCGCGCGCCTATTGGCTGGTCTGCTGGCAACTGCTTAAGCCTATCGGGCTTCGCGCCCTCTGCGTCACGTCCCGCCGAAACGGGCGTGGCTTAGGTCTATAAATACCGCTCGCAGGCTTGATATCTCTGGTTTTTCATAGTCGAAGCAACCAGAGCGCGTGCATGCACGGCAGGATACGCAGTACTCGTTCCTCTCTCTAGAGAGAACCGAGGTTACGTTAGTAACCGAGTGCGTTCTCTTACGAGAGATACTCTCGTATTGCGTAGAATACGCTAGGGGAACCTATTGTAAAATGCCGTGCGTGCTGGGATCTGATACTATAGACTCAAGGGCGACAGCCCGGAGTTCATACAGTACACAATCACCCAGGGGACTCACAGGGAATCCTGGAAGAGGAGGGGCTTAGCCACTATCGTCCTACATGGCAGCATAGAGCAGCACTGCAATACTCAATAGCTGCATAACTGACAGTGTCAGTGTATGAGATTTGGCCGCACTAGATCGACAGTAGTCTGGCCTGTAGTGCGGGAACCTCTAGGTTGTAAAACCTTATAAATGTAGACGGAGAGGCCCAGCCTGCCGCCATACAAATATCTTGCAAGGCAATCCCACTTGACCAGGCCCACGATGAAGCCATGCTTCTCGTGGAGTGCGCCCTGACACCCAGTGGGCACTGCATGCCCCGGTTGTGTAAGCTAGCGCTATTGCGTCCACTATCCATCTGGATAGGGTTTGTTTCGAAGCGGCTAGTCCCTTAGAACGCCCGCTGAATGAAACAAAGAGCTGCTCCGTCTGTCTGAAAACAGACGAGCGAGACACATAAGCTCTTAATGCCCTGACTGGGCAAAGGGAGCTTTCGTCCATGTTCCCTTCAGTGACCGGCAGGGCAGACAGGGAGATGACCTGTGCTCTGAACGATGTATTGAGGGATTTAGGAACATAACCGTGCTTAGGTTTGAGTATAACTCTAGAGTCATTAGGCCCAAATTCCATGCACGTCGCGCTTACTGAGAGCGCGTGTAAGTCCCCTATGCGCTTCACTGAAGCGAGAGCCAGAAGAAACGCCGTCTTGAAAGACAGGTGTTTAAGATCAATCTTCTGCAAGGGCTCGAATGGATGACCTTTCATGGCTTCCAGTACCGTAGAAAGGTCCCATATAGGGACTGTGGGAGGTCTGGGAGGATTCAGTCTCTTAGCTCCTCTAAGGAAGCGAATGACTAAATCGTTCCTTCCAATAGACTGGCCAAGCGTGGTCGAAGAGAACACTGCTATGGCTGCCACATAGACTTTGAGCGTGGAAGGGGACCTGCCCTTATCCAACAGCTCCTGTAGGAAGGAGAGAACCTCCGTCACACCGCAATGTAGGGGTGACACACCACGAGCTGTGCACCAGCCAGAAAACACCGACCATTTGGAGGCATAGAGACGTCGCGTAGACGGAGCTCTAGCCTGCGTGATAGTGTTTAACACTCCCTGTGGGAGGTCAGTGGGTACCCGTTGATGGCCCACACATGAAGGGACCACAGCTCTGGGTGAGGATGCCAGATCGAGCCGTTGGCTTGAGAGAGGAGATCCCTCCTCAGAGGCACTGGCCACGGGGCGGTGCTTGCTAACTGCATCACAATTGGGAACCAAGGTTGGCTCATCCAAAGTGGGGCTACAAGCAGCACTGAGCATCTTTCTTCCCTGACCCGTTCTACCACCTGTGTCAGGAGGGAGACGGGGGGAAGGGACCTGAGGCCGCCCTGGCGATTTATGTAGGACACCACTGAGACGTTGTCTGAACGTATTAGCACGTGGTGTCCCCTTATAAGGGGACAAAAGCGCGTGAGCGCCTTGCTCACTGCCAACATTTCGAGGCAGTTGATATGTAGGAGCTTCTCCTGCTTTGACCATTGGCCAAAAAGCGGTCTGCCCTCGAGCAGCGCTCCCCATCCCGAGGTGGATGCGTCCATGGACACCACCGTCACTCTCGAGGAAGTCCCCAGGCATACACCTGATTGGTACCAGTCTTTTGCCTCCCAAGGTTTCAGAGCTGCCATGCACGCTTGATTGACCTTGAAGCGAAGCCGACCGGAGGCCCACGCTGTGCGTGGCACTCTCTTTTTGAGCCAGAACTGCAGTGGGCGCATGCGCAGAAGGCCCAACTGGAGAACTGATGATGCTGAGGCCATCAGACCTAGCATCCTTTGAAATGTCTTGAGAGGGACTATCGCGCCGCAGCGGAACGAGCCGGCTGCGCGCCGAATGTCCAGTGTGCGCTGAGATGACAGGCGTGCTGTCATTAGCAGCGAGTTCAGTTCTATTCCCAGAAAAGATATAATCTGTCTGGGGAATAGCGAGCTCTTTTCCCAGTTCACTGCGAGACCGAGATTCTCGAGGTGATCGAGTAAAATGGTCCTGTGCTCCACGAGCTCCGAGTGAGATTGGGCTAGAATCAGCCAGTCGTCCAAATAGTTCAGCACTCGTATCCCCCGCTGTATGAGGGGTGTGAGCGCTGCGTCCATGCACTTCGTAAATGTACGGGGTGCCAGGGACAAGCCGAAAGGCAGGACTGTGTACTGATATGCCTGGCCCTCGAAGGCGAATCTCAAAAATCGCCTGTGACGTGACGCTATCTGTATTTGAAAATACGCGTCCTTTAGATCTATTGACACAAACCAGTCCCCTCGGCGGACATGCGCGAGGATTTTTCCGGTCATGCGCATCCTGAACTGGCGCTTCACAAGCGCTCTGTTCAGCTGCCGCAGATCTAGTATGGGTCTGAGACCCCCGTCTTTCTTGGGCACCAGGAAGTATCTGCTGTAAAGCCCCCCTTCGCTTTGGGCTTGAGATAGGGGTTCTATAGCCCCTTTGCTCAACAGTTTCAGAATCTCGGCTCGAAGTAGATGAGCTACTTTCGATTCTACCGTGGTCTCGACGCGCGCTATGTAGTGGCGCGGACGCCGGCGAAACTGCAGCGAATAGCCTTCTTTTATGATGTTCAGCACCCATCTTGAAACCCCGGGAAGCTTTTCCCACGCAAGTGCGCGAGTAGCTAGGGGCTGGATGCGAAGCACGCTCTGATCGGCTCGCGATACAGCGGCTTCAGTGTGCTGTGACATAAGCGTCGCGCTCATGACATCTGAGGCAGGGGGCGCGCTGATAACAGCGGGCAGAATGCCCGCGCTTGACTCCTCTGTAGTGTTTAACTGAGAGGGGGAGGGCTGGGCTAATTCCATGTCTGTGTGTGGGCGTGGGCGCAGAGCAGCGGGCACATACACCACTTTTACAGCATTGCTCGCGTGAGCAGAGCGTATGCATACTGGTCTCGTATTTACAGAGACCGTGAGACATGTGGGAAGTAGCGTTTGTGGGCACTGGGTAGTGGGCACGTTTGCTACGTTTAATGCGCAATCGATCTGAGTCGATTTTATGTGCGCGAGCCCTGTGTGAAGGGCTGTGCTTGTGTGTAGGAATGGGCACTGAGTAGTGGGCATTTTTTCTACACATGAAACACCGTCGGCCGTGGCCGGGACACCAGAAAATACACTCTTTAAGGGATTTATCTGGGTAGCCGTAAAACTGCTTTTTTGTGCAGGCAAGCGGGCAATGGAACCGGCTTGTTGGCTGCTAAATACGCTGGACCAGTCACACTTCCTGGAACTGGACGAGCGGCAAGCTTTGGTGGAAGTGGACACCGTCGCTTTCCTAGGCGTGCTAGGACGATTTCGGGGCCTCTGGCTTCAACGCAACCTTTGGCCGCGGGCCACGCAGGGCGGGGCGGCGGCTGGATGAGCGAGAGCGCGGTCTCGAGCTCTGGGTCTGGCGGCGTTGTGAAGAGGAGGCAGTGGACGGAGGCTTAGGCTGTGAGCTCTGAGCAGACGGTTTTGCACGGCCTGCTGCAGAACTGGAGCGCTTCGGGAGGAAGTGCTTCATGGCCTGGGTCGCTTTCTGCACCTCAGCGAACCTATTGGCGAAATCTTTGACCGAGGTTCCGAAGAGGCTGGCAGGGGAAAGCGGCGCGTCGAGGAACGTGGTGCGCTCTGATTCAGACATGTCCGAGAGCGTCAGCCACAGATGTCTTTCAGACACGGTGAGCGAGGCCATGCTCCGTCCAATGGCCTGTGCCGCTGACTTGGTAGCGCGGAGAGCGAAGTCTGTAGCGCTTCTCAGGTCCGGCACGCAGATTGCGTCAGGTCCTTTCTCATCCAGCTTGCGAAGGAGATCGGCCTGGTATATCTGGAGCGTGGCCATGGTGTGCAACGCTGACGCGGCCTGCCCGGCGGCGGAGAAAGCGCAGCGGAGCAGGGCTGACGTCGTGCGGCAGGCTTTTGAGGGCAGCGCCATCTTAGCACGCCGTCCAGCGGAGGGCGGGCATAAGTGCGCTGCAATAGCCTCTTCGACCGGCGGCAGGGAGTGGTAGCCTCTGTTCTTTGCGTCATCGACAGCGGAGAACGCCAAAGAAACAGAGGATCGTGTCCTGGCAGAAAAAGGGGAGCCCCAAGACTTAGCGACTTCTTCATGAAGCTCAGGAAGAAAGGGCGCTGGCTTGGATGCAGGTGAAGTGCGCTCCCCAGGCAGGAAGTAGCCGTCCAGCCGGTTGTGAGCAGGCTGCTCGGGCGTAATCCACTCGAGGCCGAGGCTCGCCGTGGCCTGAGTGAGAACGCGCATGAGCTCCGCCTCAATGCTCGCTCTCTTTCCCGTTGAAGCACGGGCAGGGGGGGCGAGATCCTCAGAGCTCGCCCAAATCTCACTGCCTGATGCTAAGAGAGAGCAGGAATCCCCCTCTCGCAGCAGCGCGTCGATCTCATCAGCGTCGTCGACGGAAGCGGCGGCAGACCGCGGCCGTTGCCCGTCAGGAAGTGATGCTGATGAAACCGGAGAAGCAGGCGGGCGCACCGGCGAGCTTTGACGGCTGGGAGAGGGCTCCGGGATTCGCTGAGCGCGGCGCTTTTCACGGCGCGGCACAACAGCAGGTGTGGGCGCAGTCTCGTTGAATAGTGCCAAACGAGTCCTCAGAGTCGCTAATGGCAACAGCTCGCAGTGAGGGCAGAGCTGCGTGATCTTGACCCAGGCAGGAAGCGCATATGACATGGCGGTCCCCGTCGCTGAGTGTGGCTCTGCACGAGCCGCAGGAAGGCATCTTAAGAAAGACGCCGCTCTTTTAGACAGTGTGTGTCGCGCCGGCGAACACACACACAATGCAGAGAAAGGATATAGGCGCTGGATAGCGCAGCAGGAAGGCGATGAAGGCGGCGCGGCCAGCAGCTTCGTCGACTCGTCCCGCTGAAGTGCCTTTTCAACAGCGCGGCTTCTTCTCGGATCCAGCGATGTGAGTTGCTTCGCTGAAGGATGAAAAATCAGAGATATCAAGCCTGCGAGCGGTATTTATAGACCTAAGCCACGCCCGTTTCGGCGGGACGTGACGCAGAGGGCGCAAAGCGCCCTCATTGGGTCTGACGTCACTCTAGGTCTCGCTCGATAGGCTTAAGCAGTTGCCAGCAGACCAGCCAATAGGCGTGCGAGCTGCCTCGCCTATGTCTGTATGCTGCCGCAACGCGTTTTACATTAATACAAAATTAAGGATAATTTTTTTGGCTTCAGTATTCTCGTGGAAAAGGATTTTCCCCTAGCGTATTCTACGCAGTACGAGAGTATCTCTCGTAAGAGAACTCGCGGTTCAAACAATATTATATTTTTTCATTTACAGATAGGATAGTTTCTCAGATCAGAAAAAAAACAAAAAAACTTTAAGTAGCCATCGATACCACAGCCAGGGCAATCTCTTTAGGGGACAAAAGGTGGAGACGATTCTGGGGGCCACTGGTTTTCAGGTGACCCCCATATCCTCTCCACACCCAGGACAGCGAAGCGATGTAAACCAAGGGGTGTCAATTTTTTGTAAATCTATTTTGTAGCTATTATGTGTCAAAGGTATAGTACATACATTGTCTTAAAAAAAAATGTTTTACACTGATGCACAATACACAAAATTACACAATAACCGTTTAACCACATAGCCAAGTTTACAGGCATAACTTTCATCTTTCATAACGCATCACAAGAATATTTATCTTCATCTGTTCTCATTTATTTGAACACATATCTAATTATTTTTTAATAGAACTGTTTTTTAGTTTAATCAATGAATAATTTGCTATATGGGCTATCTATAGATTAACAGATGTTGTTTGATTGTTAAATATTGGTATTATTATAGTTGTAAAACATTGACATCTAATTTAAAATCTTGAAAGCCTATAATTAAAAATAATGAATTGTGGTAATTAAACTTATTTGACACTGGGTATAACTGTGCACACAAAAGTCAGAGTCTCGCTGTATTGCTCAGGCTGCACTGCAGTGTCTATTCACAGGTGCGATCCCACTACTGATCGGCACGGGGACTTTGACCTGCTCCGTCTCCGACCTGGACCGGTTCACCCCTCCTTAGACGACCTGGTAGTCCCGGGCTCCCCCAGGAGCACCATATCGATACCGAACTTAGAGCGGACACCCGATCAACATAGTCCACTGCAGCCCAGAACCCCTGAGCTCAAGCGATCCTCCAGCCTCAGCCTCCCAGTATCTTGGATTACAGGCGCGCGCCACTGCACCCGGCGAGAGCTGCGAGAATCAGCGCTGATACTGAATCTAGTGGCTCACATCGCCATCTAGTGTATGAAAATAGATTATTAGGTTACAATAAGACAGGGTGAATTAAAGCTTTTTGAAATCTCCTTGGTTACTTTTTTATTTTAAATGGAAGTGGTATATTTTCTTCATAATTATGTGTTTTCAAAGTTATGCTTCGAATTGATTCAAAACACCAAAAAAAAAAAAAAAAAAAAAAAAAAAAAACACACCAGCTGTTTAACCAATTAAGTTTTCCATAACTTTCATAATTGCCTTTCATAATGCAATTACTATAAGAGTATTTATTCATAGTGCCCTATGAAAGCAGACTGTTAGACTACCGTAAGGACGGTGAGCCGAAGCTTTTTACAATATATTTTGCCGATTTTCTTGTCAAAGTTTTTTTAAATTTTTATTTTATTAAAAACTGATGTCTCAGGTTGTTTTAGCACAATACACAAAATCACACAATAACCGTTTAACCACTGAAGTTTTCCAGACATAACTTTAGCCATTCATAACATCATGAGAGTATTTATCTTCATCTGTTCTCATTCATTTGAACATATCTGAATATTTTTTTAATCAAACTGATTCATAGTTTAATAAATGGATAATTTGCTAGGTTATATAGGCTATGTATAGATTTACAGAATTTGTTTTTCGATTGTTAAATATATTATAGGCTAAATGCAAAATATTGACATCTAATTTACAATCTTGAAAGCCTATAATTAAGAATAATGAGTTGTTGTAATCACATTTATTAGACACTGGGGTATAACTGTGCACACCCGGCGAGAGCTGCGAGAATCATCGCTGATACTGAATATAGTGGCTCACAGCGCCATCTAGTGCATGAAACCGGAATAACAACCGGTTTCATGCAAAAGAAAATTACAAATAATTTGAGTAAAAATATGTTAAATGTAATAATAATAAATGAATTAATATTAATAAAAATATGATGAAATGTAATTAACCACAACTTTGTAATTCTCCCATGTAAGACAATATTTCTCATTATTCCCCACCGTTTTTACCTATAGCACTGTGTTTAATTATAACCAATGCTCAAGACAGACAAACATGCACACATGGGTTATTTATAAAGAAAAAAAAGTTTACTCTTTAGTTTTAACTACTTGATGTAAAAGTATAACCTTTTGTACTTATTGCTCATGTTTTTGTCAATACTTTGATAAAAAATATTGACAATGTACCCATAGGTAAATACCCCATGTAAAACAATAAAATAAAATAGCTTCAAATAAAATTAAATACAATATAATAAACAAACTGGGCTGAAGTACTCAGGCTGATCCATATGACCTGTAAAAGGCTGGTGAAACTGTCTCAGATGATCTCACATCGCCTCAGGGAGTTACCTGTCAGCTAAATGTTAAAGTAATAATAATAATAATAAAGTTACCTCTTTATTATTATTAAAATGGTGAATTTATAAAATCTCTATCCTCGCTTGCCCGGCTCAGCCTCCTTTTTCTGCCTCTAACTGTCAAAGAGATTTCCTCCACTGGCACAAAACACTTACAAACACGCTCATTAACACACACACACACATACATACAACTTGTGTGTCGAAAGCCTAGTTGTCTTATTGCACTCCCTCCATTGTAGTCTGGACTCTCTGGAGGGTGAGTACATCTAAGGAGTATAAAATTCTTTTGCAGTTTCCTCACCAGGGTGGAGCCTGAACACTAAGTTTCAACTCTGCTGGTGGTGACAGCTGGGTCTGGCACAAACACACTCTCTCACACACACCTTACCTCCCTCACCCACCCACAAAGTGCTGGAGCCACCCTGGATCTCCATCTCTATAAGAGGTCAGAGCTGGGCTCAAACGTGCCATCCTAGCCAGGACAACTCTACCGGTTTCCTTCAGTGTCCTCTCTGGGTTCATCTCATCTCCGTATCCATCCAACTATGTCGGTCTCTGTTCGCACGACATCCTACAAAGGTCCCAAGACTGTGACCTCAAAGTCCATAGTCACCAAGAGTCGGAGCTGTTCGCCAGCCTTCCCACATAAAGCCTTCAGCATGCATGGAGGTGGTCATGGTGGAAGCACCCGCATCTCTTCCTCCTTGCTGCATTCCAGAATTAGAGGCGGTGGAGGATACTGCGGAGGATACGGTTTTGGCGGAGGATATGGTGGAGGATATGGTGGAGGATTTGGTGGAGGATTTGCACCAGGAGGCTGCGTTGTAAATGACTACCAGCTGAATGAGAAGGCCACCATGCAGAACCTGAACGACCGTCTGGCGTCCTACCTGGAGAAGGTGCGCTCCCTGGAAGCAGCCAATGCCATTCTGGAGAGGCAGATCCGCGAGTACTATGAGAAGAAGGGGCCGATCGCACAGAGCAGAGGGACTACAGCGCCTACTGGAACACCATCAAGGACCTGAAGGACAAGGTACAGTGATCTCTAAATGAATGACACATATAGTAAATTCTAGTGTACTGACATTTCTTTGCATACAGCAGCTGAAAATCAGACTGCAGATAATCACTTCAGGTTCTGATGATCTACAGCAATGCTCCAGATTTAAATACATTCTAATGTAATAAAATTTATATATCAATATTCTACCTTTCAGATTAAAAATGCTACCATCCACAACGCCAACATCCTCCTGCAGATCGACAACTCTAAACTGGCTGCTGATGACTTCAGGGTGAAGTAAGTTAAACAGTGTTGACCACTAACTTAGACATAACTATATTGATGCCTAAAATGCAACAGCTTCACAGTGTTTATCTATGCCATTCAAAAGTTTGGGGTCATAAAGTTTTTTTTTTTTTTTTGTAATGTATTACAGTTTCGACAAAAATATTAAGCAGCACAACTGTTTTCAACATTGATAATAATAATAAGAAGAATAAGAATAAGAATATGTATTGAGCACCAAATCAGTGTATTAGACTGATTTCTGAACGATCATGTGACACTGAAGACTGTTATGATGCTGAAAATTCAGCTTTGACATCACAGGAAAAAATTGCATTTGAAATAATATTTTACATTATTACTGTTTTACTGTATTTTTATCCCAAAAATGCAGCACTGGTGAGCATGAGACTTTAAAAAAAAAAATTACAAATCATACCGAGCCCAAAATTTTGTATGGTAGTGTGTGTATATATATGATACTCGTCATGTTTAAACGTTGATCGGTGAGTTTAATTCCCTGTGTGACCTTTCCACCAATCAGATATGAGCATGAGGTGGTGATGCGCCAGTGCGTGGAGTCCGACATCGCTAACCTGAATCGCTTGCTGGACCAGACACACCGGGCAAAGGCCGACCTGGAGATGCAGATCAGGAATTTGCAGGAAGAGCTGGAGTTTATGAAGAAGAACCACCAGGAGGTTTGTAGTAGCTTTCTGACAGAATCATTTATATATGACTGATCCTGAAAGTTTGGACCATTATATTATATTATATTATATTATATTATATTATATTATATTATATTATATTATATTATATTATGACGTTTTAGGAGCTGGCAGCACTGAGGTGTCAACTGACAGGCACAGTGAATGTAGAGGTTGATGCTGCTCCTCAGCAAGACCTGAACAAGGTTCTGGATGAGATTCGTTGTCATTACGAGACCATCATACAGAAACACCGCAGGGAACAGGAAGACTGGTTTAAAAACCAGGTAAGACCTCGTCTGTCTCTTTAAATTATTTTGTTGTGAATTCTAATTTACCATTATACATACTGAAAAACTGACTTTACTGAAGAATAAACCACATATTCCAGCTGGTGTCTTATGGTACTGTGGTAAAACAATATATCTTAGATTACGATATTCAGTACACTGTTAGACTTTTCTGTAATTTCTACAGTTATTTACTTTAAATCCCCCAGTATTATACTGCTATTTCTCTTTACAGTAAATAACTGTGATTCCAATTGCATCATGGGACTTTTCTGTGACGTCTAACACCACATACAGAGACTTACTGTATTTTTTAAATTTGCTGTATACTACTGTATTTGACGTAACTGCCTCTCTGGCTGGCACCATTCCACCGTGCTTTTTATTTCCTAATTTTTGCCTTACACCGCGTGTCTACAACGCTATAATAGCCAGAGGCTGTCTATATTGGACACATTGAAGCGACTGGACCTTTAAATGCAAACCTGTTTATCCCTTGTAAGAACTAGCGCGAGCGCTTGGACTCGTATCGGACTACGTCTGAAATATAACGGCCGCGGCGCATCACTACACTGTCTGGGATTTGTCGTGTCGCGTCAGACAGACATCCAGTGTAGGTAATGGGGTCTGTCTTTTGTTGGATCGCGACGTTCGTGTCTGGCCCGGGGAAGAGACGGAATTCACTTCACCGAGAGAGAGATCAGCAAGCAAGGTAAAAAAAAAACATTCTGTGTATGTTGACCATAGACTGGCTGTTGACAGGATTGTGCCCAGTTTAACGTATGTTATAACGTTTACGTTAGCCTAACGTTACTCGTCGTCAACATGGCGGTAACGAACTTTACCATGGTAAACTGAGCTAACGTTTCATTTTACACACCTTGTTAGATTATTGAATTGTCGAGTTAAAATATGCCAACGAGCAACGCGTTTACATTAACAATAAATGTGAATAAACTAATGTGAAATTCTGTTTATAGCCTAATGTTGGCCTACTGATGAGAACCTTTATAGTTTTAGCATTAGTTTGCAAACTAGGCTATACCATATTATAGTTTTTTTTTATTTTTATGGAATTTAATATTTACTTCCATTTTTGTGTTTAAAGGCAACTGCAACAAAGCGCCAATTCGCGCCAGTGACTTAGCAAGATTCCAGAGGTAAGTTAGGCCAGCCCATTTGTGATATATTTTGAGATAAGTTTGCTGAAATTATTAGCATACGCTATGTGAAAATTGCTTTTGAGCCACTGGTGCAGAGGTAGCTTACAATATCTTATAAAATCTCTATAAAATTGGCTAACTTTATATCAAAAAAGTGACCTTTGCATTATGTCTAACTTTATTACACAGCAAATGAACCAATCAGAAGATGGACCATTGTCTTTGTTCAGTCTCACCAGATTAAATGTATCCAGGTAAGCACTGCAGTAAAACTCTCACTAGGCTAATTCATTCAGACCAAATCTAGCATTCTAAACAACTTAAGTTTATATTTTTGCATTATTTTTATATTTTTTTAGCCAGAAGACTCTACCATTGCAGTTCCACCTGACTAGGAAGGTCCTAATATCAGCGCACAGGTGGGTTAACTACTGTAGGAAGGAGAACAATCATCACACAGTGATTTCTTGCATGTATCTTACTGTGTATTTGTCTCAAACAGGTACTCCTTCACTGCAGACAAGCTGAAATGGGCTAAAATCATCTATTTCAGTCGTTCTTTCAATGGATCTCAGCATTTTTGGACAGAATTTAGGATTTGTAAGTATTAAAATTTAATCTGGCATAATTTAATTTAGTTCTTTTGTATGCTATTTATTGACAAAAGCTGTTTACAAATATATATTCTTAAGTTTTTGTGAAAATAATAATAAAAATTAACAAAAAAGGAGGTTAAAAATAATGTGACACTAATATTCTCTCTCTCTCTCTCTCTCTCTCTCATATAGTTTTGGAACCGGGATCTCCTCTGAAGGACTGAGTACATTTGTGTTTGTGGGCACACATGCAGACCAGGGAACACTCTGATGTTGTCAATCAAGTTCTGAACAGGAACCAATCTTTGGAGAAGTTCATTTATTCACAAAGGTGGACAAAAACATTGTGTTGGCTTTTTAAAGATTATTTTGATGATGACTTTTACTCCTATGCTGTAGAAAAGATGGAGTAGACAGTCAGACATTGATAATAATAAGAAATGTTTCTTGAGCATCAAAGAGACTTCTTTCAAAAACATTACGACACTTAAATACTTCTTTTGGCCACCAGTGCACATGAATCCAACACATTTTTGGAAATAAGTGAAAATTATTTTTAAGGTGGGGTTATGTGTCTTGTATTGTGAAAAGAACTGTGTTTTGTCCTGTTTTGGACATTTCCTTTTTGAATGCTTAAAAATGTATTTATATTCTGCAGTTTTATGAATGTAATGGTTGATATTTCATTATAATACTTGTATAAGCTAAACAACCAATGACTCTACATTCATTTAGTCAAATGCTAATGTTTTGTTTATGGTTTTATGTATGTTTTCAAAAATGTTTGCAGTGAAGGACAGCACATAATGTGTTAATTTAACACGTTTACACATCTTTGTGCTAACCTCTCTGACATATTCACTTTGTTAAAATCATTTACACAATGAATGAGTTAAAATTAACACAAAAAATGTTGTCTCTAAACTCACCCATTAATGTGTAAGAATTTCATACATCATTTCCAGCATTGGCATGTTTATTTTGTGATATATATGAAATGTTTTAAATAAAAAAATGGTATTTTGTGATAACTTTGTCTAATTGGTTTGTATGAAAGTAGTACAAATTAATCATATATCAAAATTATCAAATCTAATTTATATTTAGTACAAATAAAAATAATTACAGTAGTGTACTGATTAGCTTAGTTTTTACAGTAATGCACTGTACTGATTAGCTTCGTTTTTACAGTAATGCACTGTATTACACAAAACTGAAATACGGTTTGGTACTGTAACTCTTAATTACAGTAACTTACTGGCAACAGTGTTGCCAGTAAGTTACTGTAAAAAACCCTTGAAAAGTCTAACAGTGTACTTGAATTCATATTGTGTGTTTCTGTCTTTCTTTTAGACGGCAGGATTGAACAAAGAGGTGACCCAGAGCACAGAAATCATACAAACAACCAAGACACAGATCACAGATCTGCGACGCACTCTGCAGGGTCTGGAGATCGAGCTACAGTCTCAACTCAGCATGGTGAGAAACAAGTGGAATGTTGAGTGACAGATATTACATTATCTGAACCAAAGGCAGTTTTATGGCCAAGTATGCTTTATTAAGATCTTTGTGCTTGTTCTCATTGCTCAAACAGAAAGCGGCACTGGAGAACTCACTGGCAGACACAGAGAATAGGTACAGCTGTATGCTAGCAGGCTACCAGAACCAAATCAACATGTTGGAGGGTGAGCTGTGTCAAATGCGGGCTAGCATTGAGCAACAGGGACAAGATTACGTCATGTTGCTGGACATCAAGAGCCGTCTGGAGCAGGAGATCGCCACCTACAGAAGCCTCCTGGAAAATCAGGACATTAAGTAAGATCATTTATTTATAAAAGTTAATGTGAGTTAAAGTCAGTGAAGCATGGATCATGTTACATTATCTTGTCCTGAATGGCTTCACTAATTCTTTTTTTCTTTTTCCTCCTACTCTTCCAGGACTCAAATACCAGGTAATTGAAATCTATCTTTGTATATAGTGGTATGGTCAGTTTTAGGCATATTTTACATTAAGCATTAATGACTCTTTTGCCTTTCAGCTGGATCTGTCTCTTTCTCTGGTGGATCTCACTCTGGCTCATCTGGTGGTTCCCACACCATCTCAACTGGTGGACCAACAATCCAAATAAAGCAAACCACCACCACTTCACACCGTACTTACTAAACACAGAGCATGCTGCTCTGTGAGACAGTATTCAAACACATGCACACATTTAATTCAAAACGAATGTTCATACACATCATTTGTGACATGACAAAGAACAAGGAAACAAATGTTTAAAAGCACTGAAAGACACTCACTGTTGTGTTTTTGTGTGAAAAAAAACTGTCTGAAAATAAAAGTGCTGTCAGCAATCATTTCTTATGTGTGTTTTTTTGCATAACACTATGACTAAAATGTAAAATGATGCAAAACACATGGGAGTTATATTCTCGATGCTGTAGTTTATTTTATCAGTCACAGTATATCATTAATCAAGCTTAATTTGACTTTTCAACTACAATTAGGCAGGGTGAACTGAAAGCTTTTACAATCTTTTAGCTTTATCATTGACAAAAGTATGTGGTGCATTTTCTTCCCAAAATTATTTTCTTTCTCAAATTCATGTTTCAAGTTGACAAAACACAATAAACGAAATCACACAATAACTGTTAAACCAGACATAGCCTTAATTTGTATCTAAATAACTTTCATTGATTTTCTTTCATAATGCACTTACCATAATATTTATTAGTGGGGCAACGGATCATAAAACGTACTCGGTTACTAACGTAACCTCGGTTCTCTCTAGAGAGAGGAACGAGTACTGCGTAGAATACGCTAGGGGAAATTTCCACGAGATTTTTCCACGAGAATACTGAAGCCAAAAAAATTATCCTTAATTTTGTATTAATGTAAAACGCGTTGCGGCAGCATACGGACATAAGCGAGGCAGCTCGCGCGCCTATTGGCTGGTCTGCTGGCAACTGCTTAAGCCTATCGGGCTTCGCGCCCTTTGCGTCACGTCCCGCCGAAACGGGCGTGGCTTAGGTCTATAAATACCGCTCGCAGGCTTGATATCTCTGGTTTTTCATAGTCGAAGCAACCAGAGCGCGTGCATGCACGGCAGGATACGCAGTACTCGTTCCTCTCTCTAGAGAGAACCGAGGTTACGTTAGTAACCGAGTGCGTTCTCTTACGAGAGATACTCTCGTACTGCGTAGAATACGCTAGGGGAACCTATTGTAAAACGCCGTGCGTGCTGGGATCTGATACTATAGACTCAAGGGCGACAGCCCGGAGTTCATACAGTACACAATCACCCAGGGGACTCACAGGGAATCCTGGAAGAGGAGGGGTTTAGCCACTATCTTCCTACATGGCAGCATAGAGCAGCACTGCAATACTCAATAGCTGCATAACTGACAGTGTCAGTGTATGAGATTTGGCCGCACTAGACCGACAATAGTCTGGCCTGTAGTGCGGGAACCTCTAGGTTGTAAAACCTTATAAATGTAGACGGAGAGGCCCAGCCTGCCGCCATACAAATATCTTGCACGGCAATCCCACTTGACCAGGCCCACGATGAAGCCATGCTTCTCGTGGAGTGCGCCCTGACACCCAGTGGGCACTGCATGCCCCGGTTGTGTAAGCTAGCGCTATTGCGTCCACTATCCATCTGGATAGGGTTTGTTTCGAAGCGGCTAGTCCCTTAGAACGCCCGCTGAATGAAACAAAGAGCTGCTCCGTCTGTCAGAAAACAGAGAGAACCTCCGTCACACCGCAATGTAGGGGTGACACACCACGAGCTGTGCACCAGCCAGAAAACACCGACCATTTGGAGGCATAGAGACGTCGCGTAGACGGAGCTCTAGCCTGCGTGATAGTGTTTAACACTCCCTGTGGGAGGTCAGCGGGTACCCGTTGATGGCCCACACATGAAGGGACCACAGCTCTGGGTGAGGATGCCAGATCGAGCCGTTGGCTTGAGAGAGGAGATCCCTCCTCAGAGGCACTGGCCACGGGGCGGTGCTTGCTAACTGCATCACAATTGGGAACCAAGGTTGGCTCATCCAAAGTGGGGCTACAAGCAGCACTGAGCATCTTTCTTCCCTGACCGGTTCTACCACCTGTGTCAGGAGGGAGACGGGGGGAAGGGACCTGAGGCCGCCCTGGCAATTTATGTAGGACACCACTGAGACGTTGTCTGAACGTATTAGCACGTGGTGTCCCCTTATAAGGGGACAAAAGCGCGTGAGCGCCTTGCTCACTGCCAACATTTCGAGGCAGTTGATATGTAGGAGCTTCTCCTGCTTTGACCACTGGCCAAAAAGCGGTCTGCCCTCGAGCAGCGCTCCCCATCCCGAGGTGGATGCGTCCATGGACACCACCGTCACTCTCGAGGAAGTCCCCAGGCTTACACCTGATTGGTACCAGTCTTTTGCCTCCCAAGGTTTCAGAGCTGCCATGCACGCTTGATTGACCTTGAAGCGAAGCCGACCGGAGGCCCACGCTGTGCGTGGCACTCTCTTTTTGAGCCAGAACTGCAGTGGGCGCATGCGCAGAAGGCCCAACTGGAGAACTGATGATGCTGAGGCCATCAGACCTAGCATCCTTTGAAATGTCTTGAGAGGGACTATCGCGCCGCAGCGGAACGAGCCGGCTGCGCGCCGAATGTCCAGTGTGCGCTGAGATGACAGGCGTGCTGTCATTAGCAGCGAGTTCAGTTCTATTCCCAGAAAAGATATAATCTGTCTGGGGAATAGCGAGCTCTTTTCCCAGTTCACTGCGAGACCGAGATTCTCGAGGTGATCGAGTAAAATGGTCCTGTACTCCACGAGCTCCGAGTGAGATTGGGCTAGAATCAGCCAGTCGTCCAAATAGTTCAGCACTCGTATGCCCCGCTGTCTGAGGTTGCGGAGGCTGCGTCCATGCACTTCGTAAATGTACGGGGTGCCAGGGACAAGCTGAAAGGCAGGACTGTGTACTGATATGCCTGGCCCTCGAAGGCGAATCTCAAAAATCGCCTGTGACGTGACGCTATCTGTATTTGAAAATACGCGTCCTTTAGATCTATTGACACAAACCAGTCCCCTCGGCGGACATGCGCGAGGATTTTTCCGGTCATGCGCATCCTGAACTGGCGCTTCACAAGCGCTCTGTTCAGCTGCCGCAGATCTAGTATGGGTCTGAGACCCCCGTCTTTCTTGGGCACCAGGAAGTATCTGCTGTAAAGCCCCCCTTCGCTTTGGGCTTGAGATAGGGGTTCTATAGCCCCTTTGCTCAACAGTTTCAGAATCTCGGCTCGAAGTAGATGAGCTACTTTCGATTCTACCGTGGTCTCGACGCGCGCTATGTAGCGGCGCGGACGCCGGCGAAACTGCAGCGAATAGCCTTCTTTTATGATGTTCAGCACCCATCTTGAAACCCCGGGAAGCTTTTCCCACGCAACTGCGCGAGTAGCTAGGGGCTGGATGCGAAGCACGCTCTGATCGGCTCGCGATACAGTGGCTTCGGTGTGCTGTGACATAAGCGTCGCGCTCATGACATCTGAGGCAGGGGGCGCGCTGATAACAGCGGGCAGAATGCCCGCGCTCGACTCCTCTGTAGTGTTTAACTGAGAGGGGGAGGGCTGGGCTAATTCCATGTCTGTGTGTGGGCGTGGGCGCAGAGCAGCGGGCACATAGACCACTTTTACAGCATTGCTCGCGTGAGCAGAGCGTATGCATACTGGTCTCGTATTTACAGAGACCGTGAGACATGTGGGAAGTAGCGTTTGTGGGCACTGGGTAGTGGGCACGTTTGCTACGTTTAATGCGCAATCGATCTGAGTCGATTTTATGTGCGCGAGCCCTGTGTGAAGGGCTGTGCTTGTGTGTAGGAATGGGCACTGAGTAGTGGGCATTTTTTCTACACATGAAACACCGTCGGCCGTGGCCGGGACACCAGAAAATACACTCTTTAAGGGATTTATCTGGGTAGCCGTAAAACGGCTTTTTTGTGCAGGCAAGCGGGCAATGGAACCGGCTTGTTGGCTGCTAAATACGCTGGACCAGTCACACTTCCTGGAACTGGACGAGCGGCAAGCTTTGGTGGAAGTGGACACCGTCGCTTTCCTAGGCGTGCTAGGACGATTTCGGGGCCTCTGGCTTCAACGCAACCTTTGGCCGCGGGCCACGCGGGGCGGGGCGGCGGCTGGATGAGCGAGAGCGCGGTCTCGAGCTCTGGGTCTGGCGGCGTTGTGAAGAGGAGGCAGTGGACGGAGGCTTAGGCTGTGAGCTCTGAGCAGACGGTTTTGCACGGCCTGCTGCAGAACTGGAGCGCTTCGGGAGGAAGTGCTTCATGGCCTGGGTCGCTTTCTGCACCTCAGCGAACCTATTGGCGAAATCTTTGACCGAGGTTCCGAAGAGGCCGGCAGGGGAAAGCGGCGCGTCGAGGAACGTGGTGCGCTCTGATTCAGACATGTCCGAGAGCGTCAGCCACAGATGTCTTTCAGACACGGTCAGCGAGGCCATGCTCCGTCCAATGGCCTGTGCCGCTGACTTGGTAGCGCGGAGAGCGAAGTCTGTAGCGCTTCTCAGGTCCGGCACGCAGATTGCGTCAGGTCCTTTCTCATCCAGCTTGCGGAGGAGATCGGCCTGGTATATCTGGGGCGTGGCCATGGTGTGCAACGCTGACGCGGCCTGCCCGGCGGCGGAGAAAGCGCAGCGGAGCAGGGCTGACGTCGTGCGGCAGGCTTTTGAGGGCAGCGCCATCTTAGCACGCCGTCCAGCGGAGGGCGGGCATAAGTGCGCTGCAATAGCCTCTTCGACCGGCGGCAGGGAGTGGTAGCCTCTGTTCTTTGCGTCATCGACAGCGGAGAACGCCAAAGAAACAGAGGATCGTGTCCTGGCAGAAAAAGGGGAGCCCCAAGACTTAGCGACTTCTTCATGAAGCTCAGGAAGAAAGGGCGCTGGCTTGGATGCAGGTGAAGTGCGCTCCCCAGGCAGGAAGTAGCCGTCCAGCCGGTTGTGAGCAGGCTGCTCGGGCGTAATCCACTCGAGGCCGAGGCTCGCCGTGGCCTGAGTGAGAACGTGCGTGAGCTCCGCCTCAATGCTCGCTCTCTTTCCCGTTGAAGCACGGGCAGGGGGGGCCAGATCCTCAGAGCTCGCCCAAATCTCACTGCCTGATGCTAAGAGAGAGCAGGAATCCCCCTCTCGCAGCAGCGCGTCGATCTCATCAGCGTCGTCGACGGAAGCGGCGGCAGACCGCGGCCGTTGCCCGTCAGGAAGTGATGCTGATGAAACCGGAGAAGCAGGCGGGCGCACCGGCGAGCTTTGACGGCTGGGAGAGGGCTCCGGGAATCGCTGAGCGCGGCGCTTTTCATGGCGCGGCACAACAGCAGGTGTGGGCGCAGTCTCGTTGAATAGTGCCAAACGAGTCCTCAGAGTCGCTAATGGCAACAGCTCGCAGTGAGGGCAGAGCTGCGTGATCTTGACCCAGGCAGGAAGCGCATATGACATGGCGGTCCCCGTCGCTGAGTGTGGCTCTGCACGAGCCGCAGGAAGGCATCTTAAGAAAGACGCCGCTCTTTTAGACAGTGTGTGTCGCGCCGGCGAACACACACACAATGCAGAGAAAGGATATAGGCGCTGGATAGCGCAGCAGGAAGGCGATGAAGGCGGCGCGGCCAGCAGCTTCGTCGACTCGTCCCGCTGAAGTGCCTTTTCAACAGCGCGGCTTCTTCTCGGATCCAGCGATGTGAGTTGCTTCGCTGAAGGATGAAAAATCAGAGATATCAAGCCTGCGAGCGGTATTTATAGACCTAAGCCACGCCCGTTCCGGCGAAGCGCCCTCATTGGGTCTGACGTCACTCTAGGTCTCGCTCGATAGGCTTAAGCAGTTGCCAGCAGACCAGCCAATAGGCGTGCGAGCTGCCTCGCCTATGTCTGTATGCTGCCGCAATGCGTTTTACATTAATACAAAATTAAGGATAATTTTTTTGGCTTCAGAATTCTCGTGGAAAAGGATTTTCCCCTAGCGTATTCTACGCAGTACGAGAGTATCTCTCGTAAGAGAACTCGCGGTTCAAACAATATTATATTTTTTCATTTACAGATAGGATAGTTTCTCAGATCAGAAAAAAAACAAAAAAACTTTAAGTAGCCATCGATACCACAGCCAGGGCAATCTCTTTAGGGGACAAAAGGTGGTGACGATTCTGGGGGCCACTGGTTTTCAGGTGACCCCCATATCCTCTCCACACCCAGGACAGGGAAGCGATGTAAACCAAGGGGTGTCAATTTTTTGTAAATCTATTTTGTAGCTATTATTGTCAAAGGTATAGTACATACATTGTCTTAAAAAAAAATGTTTTACACTGATGCACAATACACAAAATTACACAATAACCGTTTAACCACATAGCCAAGTTTACAGGCATAACTTTCATCTTTCATAACGCATCACAAGAATATTTATCTTCCTCTGTTCTCATTTATTTGAACATATATCTAATTATTTTTTAATAGAACTGTTTTTTAGTTTAATCAATGAATAATTTGCTATATGGGCTATCTATAGATTAACAGATGTTGTTTGATTGTTAAATATTAGTATTATTATAGTTGTAAAACATTGACATCTAATTTAAAATCTTGAAAGCCTATAATTAAAATTAATGAATTGTGGTAATTAAACTTATTTGACACTGGGTATAACTGTGCACACAAAAGTCAGAGTCTCGCTGTATTGCTCAGGCTGCACTGCAGTGTCTATTCACAGGCGCGATCCCACTACTGATCGGCACGGGGACTTTGACCTGCTCCGTCTCCGACCTGGGCCGGTTCACCCCTCCTTAGACGACCTGGTAGTCCCGGGCTCCCCCAGGAGCACCATATCGATACCGAACTTAGTGCGGACACCCGATCGACATAGTCCACTACAGTCCAGAACCCCTGAGCTCAAGCGATCCTCCAGCCTCAGCCTCCCAGTATCTTGGATTACAGGCGCGCGCCACTGCACCCGGAGAGAGCTGTGAGAATCAGCGCTGATACTGAATCTAGTGGCTCACAGCGACATCTAGTGTATGAAAATGGATGATTAGGTTACAATAAGACAGGGTGAATTAAAGCTTTTTGAAATCTCCTTGGTTACTTTTTTATTTTAAATGGAAGTGGTATATTTTCTTCATAATTATGTGTTTTCAAAGTTATGCTTCGAATTGATTCAACACACCAAAAAAAAAAAAAAAAAAAAAAAAAAAAAAAAACACCAGCTGTTTAACCAATTAAGTTTTCCATAACTTTCATAATTGCCTTTCATAATGCAATTACTATAAGAGTATTTATTCATAGTGCCCTATGAAAGCAGACTGTTAGACTACCGTAAGGACGGTGAGCCGAAGCTTTTTACAATATATTTTGCAGCTTTTCTTGTCAAAGTGTTTTCAAATTTTTATTTTATTAAAAACTGATGTCTCAGGTTGTTTTAGCACAATACACAAAATCACACAATAACCGTTTAACCACTGAAGTTTTCCAGACATAACTTTAGCCATTCATAACATCATGAGAGTATTTATCTTCATCTGTTCTCATTCATTTGAACATATCTGAATTTTTTTTTAATCAAACTGATTCATAGTTTAATAAATGGATAATTTGCTAGGTTATATAGGCTATGTATAGATTTACAGAATTTGTTTTTCGATTGTTAAATATATTATAGGCTAAATGCAAAATATTGACATCTAATTTACAATCTTGAAAGCCTATAATTAAGAATAATGAGTTGTTGTAATCACATTTATTAGACACTGGGGTATAACTGTGCACACCCGGCGAGAGCTGCGAGAATCAGCGCTGATACTGAATCTAGTGGCTCACAGCGCCATCTAGTGCATGAAACCGGAATAACAACCGGTTTCATGCAAAAGAAAATTACAAATAATTTGAGTAAAAATATGTTAAATGTAATAATAATAAATGAATTAATATTAATAAAAATATGATGAAATGTAATTAACCACAACTTTGTAATTCTCCCATGTAAGACAATATTTCTCATTATTCCCCACCGTTTTTACCTATAGCACTGTGTTTAATTATAACCAATGCTCAAGACAGACAAACATGCACACATGGGTTATTTATAAAGAAAAAAAAGTTTACTCTTTAGTTTTAACTACTTGATGTAAAAGTATAACCTTTTGTACTTATTGCTCATGTTTTTGTCAATACTTTGATAAAAAATATTGACAATGTACCCATAGGTAAATACCCCATGTTCAGTACAATTTCTAAGTACTTTTTACACCCCAGCTCACATGCACCATAAAACAGCCTCAAATAAAATAAAATAAAATAAAATAAAATAATAAAATAAAATAGCCTCAAATAAAATTAAATACAATATAATAAACAAACTGGGCTGAAGTACTCAGGCTGATCCATATGACCTGTAAAAGGATGGTGAAACTGTCTCAGATGATCTCACATCGCCTCAGGGAGTTACCTGTCAGCTAAATCCCTCTTCATTATTATTAAAATGGTGAATTTATAAAATCTCTATCCTCGCTTGCCCGGCTCAGCCTCCTTTTTCTGCCTCTAACTGTCAAAGAGATTTCCTCCACTGGCACAAAACACTTACAAACACGCTCATTAACACACACACATGCATACAACTTGTGTGTCGAAAGCCTAGTTGTCTTATTGCACTCCCTCCATTGTAGTCTGGAGGGTGAGTACATCTAAGGAGTATAAAATTCTTTTGCAGTTTCCTCACCAGGGTGGAGCCTGAACGCTAAGTTTCAACTCTGCTGGTGGTGACAGCTGGGTCTGGCACAAACACACTCTCTCACACACACCTTACCTCCCTCACCCACCCACAAAGTGCTGGAGCCACCCTGGATCTCCATCTCTATAAGAGGTCAGAGCTGGGCTCAAACGTGCCATCCTAGCCAGGACAACTCTACCGGTTTCCTTCAGTGTCCTCTCTGGGTTCATCTCATCTCCGTATCCATCCAACTATGTCGGTCTCTGTTCGCACGACATCCTACAAAGGTCCCAAGACTGTGACCTCAAAGTCCATAGTCACCAAGAGTCGGAGCTGTTCGCCAGCCTTCCCACATAAAGCCTTCAGCGTGCATGGAGGTGGTCATGGTGGAAGCACCCGCATCTCTTCCTCCTTGCTGCATTCCAGAATTAGAGGCGGTGGAGGATACTGCGGAGGATACGGTTTTGGCGGAGGATATGGTGGAGGATATGGTGGAGGATTTGGTGGAGGATTTGGTGGAGGATTTGCACCAGGAGGCTGCGTTGTAAATGACTACCAGCTGAATGAGAAGGCCACCATGCAGAACCTGAACGACCGTCTGGCGTCCTACCTGGAGAAGGTGCGCTCCCTGGAAGCAGCCAATGCCATTCTGGAGAGGCAGATCCGCGAGTACTATGAGAAGAAGGGGCCGATCGCACAGAGCAGAGGGACTACAGCGCCTACTGGAACACCATCAAGGACCTGAAGGACAAGGTACAGTGATCTCTAAATGAATGACACATATAGTAAATTCTAGTGTACTGACATTTCTTTGCATACAGCAGCTGAAAATCAGACTGCAGATAATCACTTCAGGTTCTGATGATCTACAGCAATGCTCCAGATTTAAATACATTCTAATGTAATAAAATTTATATATCAATATTCTACCTTTCAGATTAAAAATGCTACCATCCACAACGCCAACATCCTCCTGCAGATCGACAACTCTAAACTGGCTGCTGATGACTTCAGGGTGAAGTAAGTTAAACAGTGTTGACCACTAACTTAGACAACTATATTGATGCCTAAAATGCAACAGCTTCACAGTGTTTATCTATGCCATTCAAAAGTTTGGGGTCATAAAGTTTTTTTTTTTTTTTTGTAATGTATTACAGTTTCGACAAAAATATTAAGCAGCACAACTGTTTTCAACATTGATAATAATAATAAGAAGAATAAGAATAAGAATATGTATTGAGCACCAAATCAGTGTATTAGACTGATTTCTGAACGATCATGTGACACTGAAGACTGTTATGATGCTGAAAATTCAGCTTTGACATCACAGGAAAAAATTGCATTTGAAATAATATTTTACATTATTACTGTTTTACTGTATTTTTATCCCAAAAATGCAGCACTGGTGAGCATGAGACTTTAAAAAAAAAAATTACAAATCATACCGAGCCCAAAATTTCGTATGGTAGTGTGTGTATATATATGATACTCGTCATGTTTAAACGTTGATCGGTGAGTTTAATTCCCTGTGTGACCTTTCCACCAATCAGATATGAGCATGAGGTGGTGATGCGCCAGTGCGTGGAGTCCGACATCGCTAACCTGAATCGCTTGCTGGACCAGACACACCGGGCAAAGGCCGACCTGGAGATGCAGATCAAGAATTTGCAGGAAGAGCTGGAGTTTATGAAGAAGAACCACCAGGAGGTTTGTAGTAGCTTCCTGACATAATCATCTATATATGACTGATCCTGAAAGTTTGGACCATTATATTATATTATATTATATTATATTATATTATATTATATTATGACGTTTTAGGAGCTGGCAGCACTGAGGTGTCAGCTGACAGGCACAGTGAATGTAGAGGTTGATGCTGCTCCTCAGCAAGACCTGAACAAGGTTCTGGATGAGATTCGTTGTCATTACGAGACCATCATACAGAAACACCGCAGGGAACAGGAAGAATGGTTTAAAAACCAGGTAAGACTTCGTCTGTCTCTTTAAATGATTTTGTTGTGAATTCTAATTTACCATTATACATACTGAAAAACTGACTTTACTGAAGAATAAACCACATATTCCAGCTGGTGTCTTATGGTACTGTGGTAAAACAATATATCTTAGATTACGATATTCAGTACTTGAATTCATATTGTGTGTTTCTGTCTTTCTTTTAGACGGCAGGATTGAACAAAGAGGTGACCCAGAGCACAGAAATCATCCAAACAACCAAGACACAGATCACAGATCTGCGACGCACTCTGCAGGGTCTGGAGATCGAGCTACAGTCTCAACTCAGCATGGTGAGAAACAAGTGGAATGTTGAGTGACAGATATTACATTATCTGAACCAAAGGCAGTTTTATGGCCAAGTATGCTTTATTAAGATCTTTGTGCTTGTTCTCATTGCTCAAACAGAAAGCGGCACTGGAGAACTCACTGGCAGACACAGAGAATAGGTACAGCTGTATGCTAGCAGGCTACCAGAACCAAATCAACATGTTGGAGGGTGAGCTGTGTCAAATGCGGGCTAGCATTGAGCAACAGGGACAAGATTACGTCATGTTGCTGGACATCAAGAGCCGTCTGGAGCAGGAGATCGCCACCTACAGAAGCCTCCTGGAAAATCAGGACATTAAGTAAGATCATTTATTTATAAAAGTTAATGTGAGTTAAAGTCAGTGAAGCATGGATCATGTTACATTATCTTGTCCTGAATGGCTTCACTAATTCTTTTTTTCTTTTTCCTCCTACTCTTCCAGGACTCAAATACCAGGTAATTGAAATCTATCTTTGTATATAGTGGTATGGTCAGTTTTAGGCATATTTTACATTAAGCATTAATGACTCTTTTGCCTTTCAGCTGGATCTGTCTCTTTCTCTGGTGGATCTCACTCTGGCTCATCTGGTGGTTCCCACACCATCTCAACTGGTGGACCAACAATCCAAATAAAGCAAACCACCACCACTTCACACCGTACTTACTAAACACAGAGCATGCTGCTCTGTGAGACAGTATTCAAACACATGCACACATTTAATTCAAAACGAATGTTCATACACATCATTTGTGACATGACAAAGAACAAGGAAACAAATGTTTAAAAGCACTGAAAGACACTCACTGTTGTGTTTTTGTGTGAAAAAAGACTGTCTGAAAATAAAAGTGCTGTCAGCAATCATTTCTTATGTGTGTTTTTTTGCATAACACTATGACTAAAATGTAAAATGATGCAAAACACATGGGAGTTATATTCTCGATGCTGTAGTTTATTTTATCAGTCACAGTATATCATTAATCAAGCTTAATTTGACTTTTCAACTACAATTAGGCAGGGTGAACTGAAAGCTTTTACAATCTTTTAGCTTTATCATTGACAAAAGTGCATTTTCTTCCAAAAATGATTTTCTTTCTCAAATTCATGCTTCAAGTTGACAAAGCAGAATAAATGAAATCACACAATAACTGTTAAACCAGACATAGCCTTAATTTGCATCTAAATAACTTTCATTGATTGTCTTTCATAATGCACTTTCCATAATATTTATTAGTGGGGCAACGGATCATAAAACTCGCGGTTCAAACAATATTATGTTTTTTCAGTTACAGATAGGATAGTTTCTCAGATAAAAAAAAAAAAAAAAAAAAAACTTTAAGTAGCCATCGATACCACAGCCAGGGCAATCTCTTTAGGGGACAAAAGGTGGTGACGATTCTGGGGGCCACTGGTTTTCAGGTGACCCCCATATCCTCTCCACACCCAGGACAGGGAAGCGATGTAAACCAAGGGGTGTCAATTTTTTGTAAATCTATTTTGTAGCTATTATTGTCAAAGGTATAGTACATACATTGTCTTAAAAAAAATGTTTTACACTGATGCACAATACACAACATTACACAATAACCGTTTAACCACATAGCCAAGTTTATAGGCATAACTTTCATCTTTCATAACGCATCACAAGAATATTTATCTTCCTCTGTTCTCATTTATTAATTTGCTATATGGGCTATCTATAGATTAACAGATGTTGTTTGATTGTTAAATATTGGTATTATTATAGTTGTAAAACATTGACATCTAATTTACAATCTTGAAAGCCTATAATTAAAAATAATGAATTGTGGTAACTTATTTGACACTGGGTATAACTGTGCACACAAAAGTCAGAGTCTCGCTGTATTGCTCAGGTTGCACTGCAGTGTCTATTCACAGGCGCGATCCCACTACTGATCGGCACGGGGACTTTGACCTGCTCCGTCTCCGACCTGGGCCGGTTCACCCCTCCTTAGACGACCTGGTGATCCCGGGCTCCCCCAGGAGCACCATATCGATACCAAACTTAGTGCGGACACCCGATCGACATAGTCCACTGCAGCCCAGAACCCCTGAGCTCAAGCGATCCTCCAGCCTCAGCCTCCCAGTATCTTGGATTACAGGCGCGCGCCACTGCACCCGGCGAGAGCTGTGAGAATCAGCGCTGATACTGAATCTAGTGGCTCACAGCGACATCTAGTGCATGAGAATAGATGATTAGGTTACAATAAGACAGGGTGAATTAAAGCTTTTTGAAATCTCCTTGGTTACTTTTTTATTTTAAATGGAAGTGGTATATTTTCTTCATAATTATGTGTTTTCAAAGTTATGCTTCGAATTGATTCAACACACCAAAAAAAAAAACAAGAAAAAAAAAAAACACACCAGCTGTTTAACCAATTAAGTTTTCCATAACTTTCATAATTGCCTTTCATAATGCAATTACTATAAGAGTATTTATTCATAGTGCCCTATGAAAGCAGACTGTTAGACTACCGTAAGGACGGTGAGCCGAAGCTTTTTACAATATATTTTGCAGCTTTTCTTGTCAAAGTGTTTTCAAATTTTTATTTTATTAAAAACTGATGTCTCAGGTTGTTTTAGCACAATACACAAAATCACACAATAACCGTTTAACCACTGAAGTTTTCCAGACATAACTTTAGCCATTCATAACATCATGAGAGTATTTATCTTCATCTGTTCTCATTCACTTGAACATATCTGAATATTTTTTTAATCAAACTGATTCATAGTTTAATAAATGGATAATTTGCTAGGTTATATAGGCTATGTATAGATTTACAGAATTTGTTTTTCGATTGTAAAATATATTATAGGCTAAATGCAAAATATTGACATCTAATTTACAATCTTGAAAGCCTATAATTAAGAATAATGAGTTGTTGTAATCACATTTATTAGACACTGGGGTATAACTGTGCACACCCGGCGAGAGCTGCGAGAATCAGCGCTGATACTGAATCTAGTGGCTCACAGCGCCATCTAGTGCATGAAACCGGAATAACAACCGGTTTCATGCAAAAGAAAATTACAAATAATTTGAGTAAAAATATGTTAAATGTAATAATAATAAATGAATTAATATTAATAAAAATATGATGAAATGTAATTAACCACAACTTTGTAATTCTCCCATGTAAGACAATATTTCTCATTATTCCCCACCGTTTTTACCTATAGCACTGTGTTTAATTATAACCAATGCTCAAGACAGACAAACATGCACACATGGGTTATTTATAAAGAAAAAAAAGTTTACTCTTTAGTTTTAACTACTTGATGTAAAAGTATAACCTTTTGTACTTATTGCTCATGTTTTTGTCAATACTTTGATAAAAAATATTGACAATGTACCCATAGGTAAATACCCCATGTTCAGTACAATTTCTAAGTACTTTTTACACCCCAGCTCACATGCACCATAAAACAGCCTCAAATAAAATAAAATAATAAAATAAAATAGCCTCAAATAAAATTAAATACAATATAATAAACAAACTGGGCTGAAGTACTCAGGCTGATCCATATGACCTGTAAAAGGATGGTGAAACTGTCTCAGATGATCTCACATCGCCTCAGGGAGTTACCTGTCAGCTAAATCCCTCTTCATTATTATTAAAATGGTGAATTTATAAAATCTCTATCCTCGCTTGCCCGGCTCAGCCTCCTTTTTCTGCCTCTAACTGTCAAAGAGATTTCCTCGACTGGCACAAAACACTTAGAAACACGCTCATTAACACACACACATGCATACAACTTGTGTGTCGAAAGCCTAGTTGTCTTATTGCACTCCCTCCATTGTAGTCTGGAGGGTGAGTACATCTAAGGAGTATAAAATTCTTTTGCAGTTTCCTCACCAGGGTGGAGCCTGAACGCTAAGTTTCAACTCTGCTGGTGGTGACAGCTGGGTCTGGCACAAACACACTCTCTCACACACACCTTACCTCCCTCACCCACCCACAAAGTGCTGGAGCCACCCTGGATCTCCATCTCTATAAGAGGTCAGAGCTGGGCTCAAACGTGCCATCCTAGCCAGGACAACTCTACCGGTTTCCTTCAGTGTCCTCTCTGGGTTCATCTCATCTCCGTATCCATCCAACTATGTCGGTCTCTGTTCGCACGACATCCTACAAAGGTCCCAAGACTGTGACCTCAAAGTCCATAGTCACCAAGAGTCGGAGCTGTTCGCCAGCCTTCCCACATAAAGCCTTCAGCGTGCATGGAGGTGGTCATGGTGGAAGCACCCGCATCTCTTCCTCCTTGCTGCATTCCAGAATTGGAGGCGGTGGAGGACACTGCGGAGGATACGGTTTTGGCGGAGGATATGGTGGAGGATATGGCGGAGGATTTGGTGGAGGATTTGGTGGAGGATTTGCACCAGGAGGCTGCGTTGTAAAGGACTACCAGCTGAATGAGAAGGCCACCATGCAGAACCTGAACGACCGTCTGGCGTCCTACCTGGAGAAGGTGCGCTCCCTGGAGGCTGCCAATGCCATTCTGGAGAGGCAGATCCGCGAGTACTATGAGAAGAAGGGGCCGATCGCACAGAGGGACTACAGCGCCTACTGGAACACCATCAAGGACCTGAAGGACAAGGTACAGTGATCTCTAAATGAATGACACATATAGCAAATTCTAGTGTACTGACATTTCTTTGCATACAGCAGCTGAAAAGCAGACTGCAGATAATCACTTCAGGTTCTGATGATCTACAGCAATGCTCCAGATTTAAATACATTCTAATGTAATAAAATTTATATATCAATATTCTACCTTTCAGATTAAAAATGCTACCATCCACAATGCCAACATCCTCCTGCAGATCGACAACTCTAAACTGGCTGCTGATGACTTCAGGGTGAAGTAAGTTAAACAGTGTTGACCACTAACTTAGACATAACTATATTGATGCCTAAAATGCAACAGCTTCACAGTGTTTATCTATGCCATTCAAAAGTTTGGGGTCATACAATTATTATTATTATTTTTTTTGTAATGTATTACAGTTTCGACAAAAATATTAAGCAGCACAACTGTTTTCAACATTGATAATAAGAATAATAAGAAGAAGAAGAATATGTATTGAGCACCAAATCAGTGTATTAGACTGATTTCTGAACGATCATGTGACACTGAAGACTATGATGTTATGATGCTAAAAATTCAGCTTTGACATTACAGGAAAAAATTGCATTTGAAATAATATTTTACATTATTACTGTTTTACTGTATTTTTATCCAAAAAATGCAGCACTGGTGAGCATGAGACTTTAAAAAAAAAATTAAAAATCATACCGAGCCCAACATTTTGTATAGTGGTAGTGTGTGTATATATATGATACTCGTCATGTTTAAACGTTGATCGGTGAGTTTAATTCCCTGTGTGACCTTTCCACCAATCAGATATGAGCATGAGGTGGTGATGCGCCAGTGCGTGGAGTCCGACATCGCTAACCTGAATCGCTTGCTGGACCAGACACACCGGGCAAAGGCCGACCTGGAGATGCAGATCAAGAATTTGCAGGAAGAGCTGGAGTTTATGAAGAAGAACCACCAGGAGGTTTGTAGTAGCTTCCTGACATAATCATCTATATATGACTGATCCTGAAAGTTTGGACCATTATATTATATTATATTATATTATATTATATTATATTATATTATATTATATTATATTATATTATATTATATTATATTATATTATATTATGACGTTTTAGGAGCTGGCAGCACTGAGGTGTCAGCTGACAGGCACAGTGAATGTAGAGGTTGATGCTGCTCCTCAGCAAGACCTGAACAAGGTTCTGGATGAGATTCGTTGTCATTACGAGACCATCATACAGAAACACCGCAGGGAACAGGAAGACTGGTTTAAAAACCAGGTAAGACCTCGTCTGTCTCTTTAAATGATTTTGTTGTGAATTCTAATTTACCATTATACATACTGAAAAACTGACTTTACTGAAGAATAAACCACATATTCCAGCTGGTGTCTTATGGTACTGTGGTAAAACAATATATCTTAGATTACGATATTCAGTACTTGAATTCATATTGTGTGTTTCTGTCTTTCTTTTAGACGGCAGGATTGAACAAAGAGGTGACCCAGAGCACAGAAATCATCCAAACAACCAAGACACAGATCACAGATCTGCGACGCACTCTGCAGGGTCTGGAGATCGAGCTACAGTCTCAACTCAGCATGGTGAGAAACAAGTGGAATGTTGAGTGACAGATATTACATTATCTGAACCAAAGGCAGTTTTATGGCCAAGTATGCTTTATTAAGATCTTTGTGCTTGTTCTCATTGCTCAAACAGAAAGCAGCACTGGAGAACTCACTGGCAGACACAGAGAATAGGTACAGCTGTATGCTAGCAGGCTACCAGAACCAAATCAACATGTTGGAGGGTGAGCTGTGTCAAATGCGGGCTAGCATTGAGCAACAGGGACGAGATTACGTCATGTTGCTGGACATCAAGAGCCGTCTGGAGCAGGAGATCGCCACCTACAGAAGCCTCCTGGAAAATCAGGACATTAAGTAAGATCATTTATTTATAAAAGTTAATGTGAGTTAAAGTCAGTGAAGCATGGATCATGTTACATTATCTTGTCCTGAATGGCTTCACTAATTCTTTTTTTCTTTTTCCTCCTACTCTTCCAGGACTCAAATACCAGGTAATTGAAATCTATCTTTGTATATAGTGGTATGGTCAGTTTTAGGCATATTTTACATTAAGCATTAATGACTCTTTTGCCTTTCAGCTGGATCTGTCTCTTTCTCTGGTGGATCTCACTCTGGCTCATCTGGTGGTTCCCACACCATCTCAACTGGTGGACCAACAATCCAAATAAAGCAAACCACCACCACTTCACACCGTACTTACTAAACACAGAGCATGCTGCTCTGTGAGACAGTATTCAAACACATGCACACATTTAATTCAAAACGAATGTTCATACACATCATTTGTGACATGACAAAGAACAAGGAAACAAATGTTTAAAAGCACTGAAAGACACTCACTGTTGTGTTTTTGTGTGAAAAAAAGACTGTCTGAAAATAAAAGTGCTGTCAGCAATCATTTCTTATGTGTGTTTTTTTGCATAACACTATGACTAAAATTTAAAATGATGCAAAACACATGGGAGTTATATTCTCGATGCTGTAGTTTATTTTATCAGTCACAGTATATCATTAATCAAGCTTAATTTGACTTTTCAACTACAATTAGGCAGGGTGAACTGAAAGCTTTTACAATCTTTTAGCTTTATCATTGACAAAAGTAGGCTATGTGGTGCATTTTCTTCCCAAAATTATTTTCTTTCTCAAATTCATGTTTCAAGTTGACAAAGCACAATAAACGAAATCACACAATAACAGTTAAACCAGACATAGCCTTAATTTGCATCTAAATAACTTTCATTGATTGTCTTTCATAATGCACTTACCATAATATTTATTAGTGGGGCAACGGATCATAAAACGTACTCGGTTACTAACGTAACCTCGGTTAATTCTCTCTAGAGAGAGGAACGAGTACTGCGTAGAATACGCTAGGGGAAAATCCTTTTCCACGAGAATACTGAAGCCAAAAAAATTATCCTTAATTTTGTATTAATGTAAAACGCGTTGCGGCAGCATACAGACATAGGCGAGGCAGCTCACGCGCCTATTGGCTGGTCTGCTGGCAACTGCTTAAAGGAGAAGTTCACTTTTAAAATGAAAATTCTGTCATCATATACTCACCCTCATGTTGTTTCAAAGCTGTATGAATTTCTTTCTTCTGCTGAACAGAAAGGAAGATATTTAGAAGATTATCAGTAACCAGACAGTTTTTGGGTCCCAATGACTTCCATAGTAGGAAAAAAATATACTATGGAAGTCATTGGGACCCAAAAACTGTCTGGTTACTGATAATCTTCTAAATATCTTCTTTTCTGTTCAGCAGAAGAAAGAAATTCATACAGCTTTGAAACAACATGAGGGTGAGTATATGATGACAGAATATTCATTTTAAAAGTGAACTTCTCCTTTAAGCCTATCGGGCTTCGCGCCCTCTGCGTCACGTCCCGCCGAAACGGGCGTGGCTTAGGTCTATAAATACCGCTCGCAGGCTTGATATCTCTGGTTTTTCATAGTCGAAGCAACCAGAGCGCGTGCATGCACGGCAGGATACGCAGTACTCGTTCCTCTCTCTAGAGAGAACCGAGGTTACGTTAGTAACCGAGTGCGTTCTCTTACGAGAGATACTCTCGTACTGCGTAGAATACGCTAGGGGAACCTATTGTAAAACGCCGTGCGTGCTGGGATCTGATACTATAGACTCAAGGGCGACAGCCCGGAGTTCATACAGTACACAATCACCCAGGGGACTCACAGGGAATCCTGGAAGAGGAGGGGCTTAGCCACTATCTTCCTACATGGCAGCATAGAGCAGCACTGCAATACTCAATAGCTGCATAACTGACAGTGTCAGTGTATGAGATTTGGCCGCACTAGACCGACAGTAGTCTGGCCTGTAGTGCGGGAACCTCTAGGTTGTAAAACCTTATAAATGTAGACGGAGAGGCCCAGCCTGCCGCCATACAAATATCTTGCAAGGCAATCCCACTTGACCAGGCCCACGATGAAGCCATGCTTCTCGTGGAGTGCGCCCTGACACCCAGTGGGCACTGCATGCCCCGGTTGTGTAAGCTAGCGCTATTGCGTCCACTATCCATCTGGATAGGGTTTGTTTCGAAGCGGCTAGTCCCTTAGAACGCCCGCTGAATGAAACAAAGAGCTGCTCCGTCTGTCTGAAAACAGACGAGCGAGACACATAAGCTCTTAATGCCCTGACTGGGCAAAGGGAGCTTTCGTCCATATTTCCTTCAGTGACCGGCAGGGCAGACAGGGAGATGACCTGTGCTCTGAACGGTGTATTGAGGGATTTAGGAACATAACCGTGCTTAGGTTTGAGTATAACTCTAGAGTCATTAGGCCCAAATTCCATGCACGTCGCGCTTACTGAGAGTGCGTGTAAGTCCCCTATGCACTTCACTGAAGCGAGAGCCAGAAGAAACGGCGTCTTGAAAGACAGGTGTTTAAGATCAATCTTCTGCAAGGGCTCGAATGGATGACCTTTCATGGCTTCCAGTACCGTAGAAAGGTCTCATATAGGGACTGTGGGAGGTCTGGGAGGATTCAGTCTCTTAGCTCCTCTAAGGAAGCGAATGACTAAATCGTTCCTTCCAATAGACTGGCCAAGCGTGGTCGAAGAGAACACTGCTATGGCTGCCACATATGCCATGCCTCTTTTAGACAGTGTGTGTCGTGCCGGCGAACACACACACAATGCAGAGAAAGGATATAGGCGCTGGATAGCGCAGCAGGAAGGCGATGAAGGCGGCGCGGCCAGCAGCTTCGTCGACTCGTCCCGCTGAACACCGCGACTTCTTCCCGGATCCAGCGATGTGAGTTGCTTCGCTGAAGAATGAAAAATCAGAGATATCAAGCCTGCGAGCGGTATTTATAGACCTAAGCCACGCCCGTTTCGGCGGGACGTGACGCAGTGGGCGCGAAGCGCCCTCATTGGGTCTGACGTCACTCTAGGTCTCGCTCGATAGGCTTAAGCAGTTGCCAGCAGACCAGCCAATAGGCGTGCGAGCTGCCTCGCCTATGTCTGTATGCTGCCGCAACGCGTTTTACATTAATACAAAATTAAGGATAATTTTTTTGGCTTCAGTATTCTCGTGGAAAAGGATTTTCCCCTAGCGTATTCTACGCAGTACGAGAGTATCTCTCGTAAGAGAACTCACGGTTCAAACAATAATATTTTTTTTCATTTACAGATAGGATAGTTTCTCATATCAGAAAAAAAACAAAAAAACTTTAAGTAGCCATCGATACCACAGCCAGGGCAATCTCTTTAGGGGACAAAAGGTGGAGACGATTCTGGGGGCCACTGGTTTTCAGGTGACCCCCATATCCTCTCCACACCCAGGACAGGGAAGTGATGTAAACCAAGGGGTGTCAATTTTTTGTAAATCTATTTTGTAGCTATTATTGTCAAATGTATAGTACATACATTGTCTTAAAAAAATTTTTTTTACACTGATGCACAATACACAAAATTACACAATAACCGTTTAACCACATAGCCAAGTTTACAGGCATAACTTTCATCTTTCATAACGCATCACAAGAATATTTATCTTCCTCTGTTCTCATTTATTTGAACACATATCTAATTATTTTTTAATAGAACTGTTTTTTAGTTTAATCAATGAATAATTTGCTATATGGGCTATCTATAGATTAACAGATGTTGTTTGATTGTTAAATATTGGTATTATTATAGTTGTAAAACATTGACATCTAATTTAAAATCTTGAAAGCCTATAATTAAAAATAATGAGTTGTTGTAATCACATATATAAGACACTGGGTATAACTGTGCACACAAAAGTCAGAGTCTCGCTGTATTGCTCAGGCTGCACTGCAGTGTCTATTCACAGGTGCGATCCCACTACTGATCGGCACGGGGATGTTGACTCACAGCGACATCTAGTGTATGAAAATAGATGATTAGGTTACAATAAGACAGGGTGAATTAAAGCTTTTTGAAATCTCCTTGGTTACTTTTTTATTTTAAATGGAAGTGGTATATTTTCTTCATAATTATGTGTTTTCAAAGTTATGCTTCGAATTGATTCAACACACCAAAAAAAAAACAAAAAAAAAAAAAAACACACCAGCTGTTTAACCAATTAAGTTTTCCATAACTTTCATAATTGCCTTTCATAATGCAATTACTATAAGAGTATTTATTCATAGTGCCCTATGAAAGCAGACTGTTAGACTACCGTAAGGACGGTGAGCCGAAGCTTTTTACAATATATTTTGCAGCTTTTCTTGTCAAAGTGTTTTCAAATTTTTATTTTATTAAAAACTGATGTCTCAGGTTGTTTTAGCACAATACACAAAATCACACAATAACCGTTTAACCACTGAAGTTTTCCAGACATAACTTTAGCCATTCATAACATCATAAGAGTATTTAACTTCATCTGTTCTCATTCATTTTAACATATCTGAATATTTTTTTAATCAAACTGATTCATAGTTTAATAAATGGATAATTTGCTAGGTTATAAAGGCTATGTATAGATTTACAGAATTTGTTTTTCGATTGTTAAATATATTATAGGCTAAATGCAAAATATTGACATCTAATTTACAATCTTGAAAGCCTATAATTAAGAATAATGAGTTGTTGTAATCACATTTATTAGACACTGGGGTATAACTGTGCACACCCGGCGAGAGCTGCGAGAATCAGCGCTGATACTGAATCTAGTGGCTCACAGCGCCATCTAGTGCATGAAACCGGAATAACAACCGGTTTCATGCAAAAAAACTTTACAAAAAATGCGAGTAAAAATATGTTAAATGTAATAATAATAAATAAATTAATATTAATAAAAATATAATGAAATGTAATTAACCACAACTTTGTAATTCTCCCATGTAAGACAATATTTCTCATTATTCCACACCGTTTTTACCTATAGCACTGTTTAATTATAACCAATGCTCAAGACAGACAAACATGCACACATGGGTTATTTATAAAGAAAAAAAAGTTTACTCTTTAGTTTTAACTACTTGATGTAAAAGTATAAACTTTTGTACTTTTTGCTCATGTTTTTGTGTCAATACTTTGATATAATTATTGACAATGTACCCATAGGTAAATACACCATGTTCAGTACAATTTCTAAGTACTTTTTACACCTCAGCTCACATGCACCATAAAATAGCCTAAAATAAAATAAAATAATAAAATGAAATAGCCTAAAATAAAATAAAATAAACAAACTGGGCTGAAGTACTCAGGCTGATCCGTATGACCAGTAAAAGGATGGTGAAACTGTCTCAGATGATCTCACATCGCCTCAGGGAGTTACCTGTCAGCTAAATCCCTCTTTATTATTATTAAAATGGTGAATTTATAAAATCTCTATCCTCGCTTGCCCGGCTCAGCCTCCTTTTTCTGTCTCTAACTCTCAAAGAGATTTCCTCCACTGGCACAAAACACTTACAAACACGCTCATTAACACACACACACACATGCATATAATTTGTGTGTCGAAAGCCTAGTTGTCTTATTGCACTCCCTCCATTGTAGTCTGGAGGGTGAGTATCTAAGGAGTATAAAATTCTTTTGCAGTTTCCTCACCAGGGTGGAGCCTGAACGCTAAGTTTCAACTCTGCTGGTGGTGACAGCTGGGTCTGGCACAAACACACTCTCTCACACACACCTTACCTCCCTCACCCACCCACAAAGTGCTGGAGCCACCCTGGATCTCCATCTCTATAAGAGGTCAGAGCTGGGCTCAAACGTGCCATCCTAGCCAGGACAACTCTACCGGTTTCCTTCAGTGTCCTCTCTGGGTTCATCTCATCTCCGTATCCATCCAACTATGTCGGTCTCTGTTCGCACGACATCCTACAAAGGTCCCAAGACTGTGACCTCAAAGTCCATAGTCACCAAGAGTCGGAGCTGTTCGCCAGCCTTCCCACATAAAGCCTTCAGCGTGCATGGAGGTGGTCATGGTGGAAGCACCCGCATCTCTTCCTCCTTGCTGCATTCCAGAATTGGAGGCGGTGGAGGACACTGCGGAGGATACGGTTTTGGCGGAGGATATGGTGGAGGATATGGTGGAGGATTTGGTGGAGGATTTGGTGGAGGATTTGCACCAGGAGGCTGCGTTGTAAATGACTACCAGCTGAATGAGAAGGCCACCATGCAGAACCTGAACGACCGTCTGGCGTCCTACCTGGAGAAGGTGCGCTCCCTGGAAGCTGCCAATGCCATTCTGGAGAGGCAGATCCGCGAGTACTATGAGAAGAAGGGGCCGATCGCACAGAGGGACTACAGCGCCTACTGGAACACCATCAAGGACCTGAAGGACAAGGTACAGTGATCTCTAAATGAATGACACATATAGCAAATTCTAGTGTACTGACATTTCTTTGCATACAGCAGCTGAAAATCAGACTGCAGATAATCACTTCAGGTTCTGATGATCTACAGCAATGCTCCAGATTTAAATACATTCTAATGTAATACAATTTATATCAATATTCTACCTTTCAGATTAAAAATGCTACCATCCACAACGCCAACATCCTCCTGCAGATCGACAACTCTAAACTGGCTGCTGATGACTTCAGGGTGAAGTAAGTTAAACAGTGTTGACCACTAACTTAGACATAACTATATTGATGCCTAAAATGCAACAGCTTCACAGTGTTTATCTATGCCATTCAAAAGTTTGGGGTCATACAATTTTTTTTTTTTTTTTTTTTTTTTTATGTATTACAGTTTCGACAAAAATATTAAGCAGCACAACTGTTTTCAACATTGATAATAATAATAATAATAAGAAGAAGAATATGTATTGAGCACCAAATCAGTGTATTAGACTGATTTCTGAACGATCATGTGACACTGAAGACTGTTATGATGCTGAAAATTCAGCTTTGACATCACAGGAAAAAATTGCATTTGAAATAATATTTTACATTATTACTGTTTTACTGTATTTTTATCCAAAAAATGCAGCACTGGTGAGCATGAGACTTTACAAAAAAAATAAAAAATCATACCGAGCCCAACATTTTGTATAGTGGTAGTGTGTGTATATATATGATACTCGTCATGTTTAAACGTTGATCGGTGACTTTAATTCCCTGTGTGACCTTTCCACCAATCAGATATGAGCATGAGGTGGTGATGCGCCAGTGCGTGGAGTCCGACATCGCTAACCTGAATCGCTTGCTGGACCAGACACACCGGGCAAAGGCCGACCTGGAGATGCAGATCAGGAATTTGCAGGAAGAGCTGGAGTTTATGAAGAAGAACCACCAGGAGGTTTGTAGTAGCTTTCTGACATAATCATCTGACTGATCCTGAAAGTTTGGACCATTATATTATATTATATTATATTATATTATATTATATTATATTATATTATATTATATTATATTATATTATATTATATTATATTATATTATATTATGACATTTTAGGAGCTGGCAGCACTGAGGTGTCAGCTGACAGGCACAGTGAATGTAGAGGTTGATGCTGCTCCTCAGCAAGACCTGAACAAGGTTCTGGATGAGATTCGTTGTCATTACGAGACCATCATACAGAAACACCGCAGGGAACAGGAAGACTGGTTTAAAAACCAGGTAAGACCTCGTCTGTCTCTTTAAATGATTTTGTTGTGAATTCTAATTTACCATTATACATACTGAAAAACTGACTGTACTGAAGAATAAACCACATATTCCAGCTGGTGTCTTATGGTACTGTGGTAAAACAATATATCTTAGATTACGATATTCAGTACTTGAATTCATATTGTGTGTTTCTGTCTTTCTTTTAGACGGCAGGATTGAACAAAGAGGTGACCCAGAGCACAGAAATCATCCAAACAACCAAGACACAGATCACAGATCTGCGACGCACTCTGCAGGGTCTGGAGATCGAGCTACAGTCTCAACTCAGCATGGTGAGAAACAAGTGGAATGTTGAGTGACAGATATTACATTATCTGAACCAAAGGCAGTTTTATGGCCAAGTATGCTTTATTAAGATCTTTGTGCTTGTTCTCATTGCTCAAACAGAAAGCAGCACTGGAGAACTCACTGGCAGACACAGAGAATAGGTACAGCTGTATGCTAGCAGGCTACCAGAACCAAATCAACATGTTGGAGGGTGAGCTGTGTCAAATGCGGGCTAGCATTGAGCAACAGGGACGAGATTACGTCATGTTGCTGGACATCAAGAGCCGTCTGGAGCAGGAGATCGCCACCTACAGAAGCCTCCTGGAAAATCAGGACATTAAGTAAGATCATTTATTTATAAAAGTTAATGTGAGTTAAAGTCAGTGAAGCATGGATCATGTTACATTATCTTGTCCTGAATGGCTTCACTAATTCTTTTTTTCTTTTTCCTCCTACTCTTCCAGGACTCAAATACCAGGTAATTGAAATCTATCTTTGTATATAGTGGTATGGTCAGTTTTAGGCATATTTTACATTAAGCATTAATGACTCTTTTGCCTTTCAGCTGGATCTGTCTCTTTCTCTGGTGGATCTCACTCTGGCTCATCTGGTGGTTCCCACACCATCTCAACTGGTGGACCAACAATCCAAATAAAGCAAACCACCACCACTTCACACCGTACTTACTAAACACAGAGCATGCTGCTCTGTGAGACAGTATTCAAACACATGCACACATTTAATTCAAAACGAATGTTCATACACATCATTTGTGACATGACAAAGAACAAGGAAACAAATGTTTAAAAGCACTGAAAGACACTCACTGTTGTGTTTTTGTGTGAAAAAAGACTGTCTGAAAATAAAAGTGCTGTCAGCAATCATTTCTTATGTGTGTTTTTTTGCATAACACTATGACAAAAATGTAAAATGATGCAAAACACATGGGAGTTATATACTCGATGCTGTAGTTTATTTTATCAGTCACAGTATATCATTAATCAAGCTTAATTTGACTTTTCAACTACAATTAGGCAGGGTGAACTGAAAGCTTTTACAATCTTTTAGCTTTATCATTGACAAAAGGTGCATTTTCTTCCAAAAATGATTTTCTTTCTCAAATTCATGCTTCAAGTTGACAAAGCAGAATAAACGAAATCACACAATAACTGTTAAACCAGACATAGCCTTAATTTGCATCTAAATAACTTTCATTGATTGTCTTTCATAATGCACTTTCCATAATATTTATTAGTGGCCGTGGGGCAACGGATCATAAAACTCGCAGTTCAGACAATATTATGTTTTTTCAGTTTCTCAGATCAGAAAAAAAAAAAAAAAAAAAAAAAAAAACTTTAAGTAGCCATCGATACCACAGCCAGGGCAATCTCTTTAGGGGACAAAGGGTGGTGACGATATCCTCTCCATACCCAGGACAGGGAAGCGATGTAAACCAAGGGGGGTCCATTTTTTGTAAATCTCTTTTGTAGCTATTATTGTCAAAGGTATAGTACATACATTGTCTTAAAATTTTCATTTTTTTTTAAACTGATGCACAATACACAAAATTACACAATAACCGTTTAACCACATAGCCAAGTTTACAGGCATAACTTTCATCTATAGCCTTTCATAACGCATCACAAGAATATTTATCTTCATTTGTTCTCATTTATTTGAACACATATCTAATCATTTTTTAATAAAATGTTTTTTAGTTTAATCAATGAATAATTTGCTATATGGGCTATCTATAGATTTACAGATGTTGTTTGATTGTTAAATATTGGTATTATTATAGTTGTAAAACATTGACATCTAATTTACAATCTTGAAAGCATATATTTAAAAATAATGAATTGTGGTAGCGAATTCCAGTGACCAATTTGGTCCCATAGTGAAATTTTTGACCACACACGAACAACAGCTAATTTGACTGAATATTTAAGAATACTGTTTCTGGGTCGAAAGCCTCTACTTCTACTTACTCTATCTTGTTTCTAGTGAGAATACTCAACCATTTATGAGTAATGTTGATTCAAGTCACACATTTAAGCTTTTCAAAAGCCATAGTATATTACAGTCTCCAGTCTCACGCCATCCCAGAATTCAATATTTTACCATTCAAAATAGCTGAATAACTAACCATCTGAGATTTCGGTATAGAGATAAAAGTTAGAAACATAATTTTCAGGAATATTACAGCACAATGAGTGTATATTGTTGTTGGCATCTGATGGAGCTTTTGGATTTGGAAACAGTGACGTTCCAAGACTTGAGAAGCTTAACAAAACTAAAGTTAAGTGAAGATGCACATTTTTAATTAGGGTAGTCAAAATGTTAATGTCAATTTCTTTTTAACATTGATTTATTACATGGAACATGTGTTTCCATGCATTTTGTTGAGAGGTCTTTTCTTGTATAGCCTATTGTATATACATGGTTGATTATTCATGTTGCTTATGTATTATACTATGTTTTTGTGTGTATTCTATTCATTGATATGAATCTATTACTAGCTGTTTTTTTAAAAAAACATGGAAAATCTATGTATTAAAATGGATCTGAAATATGTAATAAATAATTCTTATTTTGTATTTGGTTCAGTATGTTTATTATAATAGAAGTTAATGGTAACCATAGTAACAACATGAAATTAATAAAATATAAAAAATAAAAAATAAAAAATGTGGTTCCTGGAGGCACCCAAACCGGTTCCAGACAGTGCCTAATATAAGAGTTTCTCAGGAAACATGTGTGGTTCCTCAGAGAACCACTCATTTTTTAAAGGGTGCCTAGAGAGTCTACAGACGGTTCCGCCGGTGTGGCAAAGTGAAGAACCCCAAAAGGTTCCTCCAAGCACCTTTTATTTTTACAGTGTAGGCTAAATGCAAAATGTTGACATCTAATTTACAATCTTGAAAGCCTATAATTAAAAATAATGAGTAGTTGTAATCACATTTATTAGACACTGGGTATAACTGTGCACACACAAGACTGAGTCTCGCTGTATTGCTCAGGCTGCACTGCAGTGTCTATTCACAGGCGTGATCCCATTACTGATCGGCACGGGGACTTTGACCTGCTCCGTCTCCGACCTGGGCCGGTTCACCCCTCCTTAGACGACCTGGTGGTCCCGGGCTCCCCCAGGAGCACCATATCGATACCGAACTTAGTGCAGACACCCGATCGACATAGTCCACTGCAGTCCAGAACCCCTGAGCTCAAGCAATCCTCCAGCCTCAGCCTCCCAGTATCTTGGATTACAGGCGCGCGCCACTGCACCCGGCGAGAGCTGTGAGAATCAGCGCTGATACTGAATCTAGTGGCTCACAGCGACATCTAGTGTATGAAAATAGATGATTAGGTTACAATAAGGCATCGTAAATTAAAGCTTTTTATAATCTCCTTGGTAGATTATTTTTTTTTTAAAGAATATTTTCTTCATGATTATTTGTTTTCAAATTCATGCTTCAAGTTGATTCAGCACAACAGACACACTCTCACACACTCACACACTCACACAAAAACTCAATAGCTGTTTAACCACATTTCACGAGTTCACATGTTAATGAAATCTGATGTAATATTATAATGCGTATTTGGCTTGCTGTCCGGGGGGAGGGCTCCGAGCTCGGAATTCGGCCCGACCCCAGAGTACTCCCCCCTATGTATAGATCATGGGTATCTATGAGCAGACCCATCTGAATGTGAGGTGATGGGGTGGTGGCGGGATGCTGAGAAATTAGTCATTAACACGAGGTAAGGGAAGGCTTTATTTATACTGGCTTCTTCTTGTGCTGATTGGATGATTACCTGAAAATGCTCCTCCCGAACTTTGTTACATAAAACTTCATTTAAGTTTTACATTACTTTCATCAAGACAAGAGAAACTGCCTTTCATAATGCAATTAATTAAAGAGTATTTATTCATAGCGCCCTATGTGAAAGCAGACTGTTAGACTACTGTAAGCACGGTGAACTGAAAATTATCTCTTTTGTAGCTGTTTTTGTCAAAAATAAGTGCTTTCAAAATTCTATCCAAAAAAACAATAAAAAACTGATGCCTCAGGTTGTTTAATTTATAGATTAATAAATGTATAATTTGCTAGGTTAAATATAGGCTATGTATTATTATAGGCTAAATGCAAAATATTGACATCTAACTTAAAATCTTGAAAGCCTATAATTACAAATAATGAGTTGTTGTAATCACATATATTAGACACTGGGTATAACTGTGCACACAAAAGACTGAGTCTCGCTGTATTGCTCAGGCTGCACTGCAGTGTCTATTCACAGGCGTGATCCCACTACTGATCGGCACGGGGACTTTGACCTGCTCCGTCTCCGACCTGGGCCGGTTCACCCCTCCTTAGACGACCTGGTGGTCCTGAGCTCCCCCAGGAGCACCATATCGATACCGAACTTAGTGCGGACACCCGATCGACATAGTCCACTGCAGTCCAGAACCCCTGAGCTCAAGCGATCCTCCAGCCTCAGCCTCCCAGTATCTTGGATTACAGGCGCGCGCCACTGCACCCGGCGAGAGCTGGGAGAATCAGCGCTGATACTGAATCTAGTGGCTCACAGCGCCATCTAGTGTATGAAAATAGATGATTAGGTTACAATAAGGCATCGTAAATTAAAGCTTTTTATAATCTCCTTGGTAGATTTTTTTTTTTTAAAGAATATTTTCTTCATGATTATTTGTTTTCAAATTCATGCTTCAAGTTGATTCAGCACAACAGACACACTCACACACACACACACACACACACACACACACACACACACACACACACACACACACACACACAAACTCAATAGCTGTTTAACCACATTTAAGTTTTACATTACTTTCATCAAGACGAGTAATTGCCTTTCATAATGCAATTAATTAAAGAGTATTTCCATAGCGCCCTATATGAAAGCAGACTGTTAGACTACTGTAAGCACGGTGAGCTGACAGTTATCTCTTTTGTAGCTTTTTTTGTCAAAAATAAGTGTCTTCATAATTCTATCCAAAAAAACAATAAAAAACTGATGCCTCAGGTTGTTTAATTTATAGATTAATAAATGTATAATTTGCTAGGTTATATAGGCTATATATAGATTTACAGAATTTGTTTTTCGATTGTTAAATATAGGCTATGTATTATTATAGGCTAAATGCAACATATTGACATCTAATTTAAAATCTTGAAAGCCTATAATTACAAATAATGAGTTGTTGTAATCACATATATTAGACACTGGGTATAACTGTGCACACAAAAGACTGAGTCTCGCTGTATCGCTCAGGCTGCACTGCAGTGTCTATTCACAGGTGCGATCCCACTACTGATCGGCACGGGGACTTTGACCTGCTCCGTCTCCGACCTGGACCGGTTCACCCCTCCTTAGACGACCTGGTGGTCCCGGGCTCCCCCAGGAGCACCATATCGATACCGAACTTAGTGCGGACACCCGATCGACATAGTCCACTGCAGTCCAGAACCCCTGAGCTCAAGCGATCCTCCAGCCTCAGCCTCCCAGATCTTGGATTACAGGCGCGCGCCACTGCACCCGGCGAGAGCTGCGAGAATCAGCGCTGATACTGAATCTAGTGGCTCACAGCGCCATCTAGTGCATGAAAATAGATGATTAGGTTACAATAAGGCGTCGTAAATTAAAGCTTTTTATAATCTCCTTAGTAGATTTTGTTTTTTAAAATATATTTTCTCCATAATTATTTGTTTTCAAATTCATGCTTCAAGTTGATTCAGCACAACAGACACACTCTCACACACACACACACACACACACACACACACACACACACACACACACACACACACAAAAAGCTTGTTTAACCACATTTAAGTTTTACATTATTTTCATCAAGACAAGAGTAATTACCTTTCATAATGAATTTAATTAAAGAGTATTTATTCATAGCGCTCTATATGAAAGCAGACTGTTAGACTACTGTAAGCACGGTGAACTGAAGATTATCTCTTTTGTAGCTTTTTTTGTCAGAAATAAGTGTCTTCAAAATTGTATTAAAAAAACTGATGCCTCAGGTTGTTTTAACGCAATACACAAAATCACACAGTAACCATTTAACCACATAGCCGAAGTTTTCCAGACATAACTTTCATCTAGCCTTTCTTAACACATTATATTATTTATCTTCCTCTGTTCTCATTCATTTGAACACAACTGATTATTTTTTTAATTAAACTGATTTTAGTTTAATAAATTAATAATTTGCTAGGCTATATTGGCTATGTATAGATTTACAGATGTTGTTTTTTCGATTGTTAAATATACAGTAATTAAAAAATTAAAAATATTGACATCTAATTTAAAATCTTGAAAGACTATAATTACAAATAATGATTTGTTGTAATCACATTTATTTGAAACTGGGTATAACTGTGCACACAAAAGACTGAGTCTCACTGTATCGCTCAGGCTGCACTGCAGTGTCTATTCACAGGTGCGATCCCACTACTGATCGGCACGGGGACTTTGACCTGCTCCGTCTCCGACCTGGGCCGGTTCATCCCTCCTTAGACGACCTGGTAGTCCCGGGCTCCCCCAGGAGCACCATATCGATACCGAACTTAGTGCGGACACCCGATCGACATAGTCCACTGCAGTCCAGAACCCCTGAGCTCAAGCGATCCTCCAGCCTCAGCCTCCCAGTATCTTGGATTACAGGCGCGCGCCACTGCACCCGGCGAGAGCTGCGAGAATCAGCGCTGATACTGAATCTAGCGGCTCACAGCGCCATCTAGTGTATGAAAATAGATGATTAGGTTACAATAAGGCAGGGTGAATTAAAGCTTTTATAATCTCCTTAGTAGATTTTTTTTTTTTTTAAGAATATTTTCTTCATAATTATTTGTTTTCAAATTCATGCTTCAAGTTGATTCAGTACAACAGACACACTCTCACACACTCACTCACTCACACACACACACACACACACACACACACACACACACACACACACACACACACACACACACACACACACACACACACACACAAAAACTCAATAGCTGTTTAACCACATTTAAGTTTTACATTACTTTCATCAAGACGAGTAATTGCCTTTCATAATGCAATTAATTAAAGAGTATTTCCATAGCGCCCTATATGAAAGCAGACTGTTAGACTACTGTAAGCACGGTGAACTGACAATTATCTCTTTTGTAGCTTTTTTGTCAAAAATATGTGTCTTAAAAATTTAATCCAAAAAAAACAAAAAAAACAAACAGATGCCTCTGGTTGTTTAATTTATAGATTAATAAATGTTTAATTTGCTAGGTTATATAAGCTATATATAGATTTACAGAATTTGTTTTTCGATTGTTAAATATAGGCTATGTATTATTATAGGCTAAATGCAAAATATTGACATCTAATTTAAAATCTTGAAAGCCTATAATTAAAAATAATGAGTTGTTGTAATCACATATATTTGACACTGGGTATAACTGTGCACACAAAAGACTGAGTCTCGCTGTATTGCTCAGGCTGCACTGCAGTGTCTATTCACAGGCGCGATCCCATTACTGATCGGCACGGGGACTTTGACCTGCTCCGTCTCCGACCTGGGCCGGTTCACCCCTCCTTAGACGACCTGGTGGTCCCGGGCTCCCCCAGGAGCACCATATCGATACCGAACTTAGTGCAGACACCCGATCGACATAGTCCACTGCAGTCCAGAACCCCTGAGCTCAAGCGATCCTCCAGCCTCAGCCTCCCAGTATCTTGGATTACAGGCGCGCGCCACTGCACCCGGCGAGAGCTGTGAGAATCAGCGCTGATACTGAATCTAGTGGCTCACAGCGACATCTAGTGTATGAAAATAGATGATTAGGTTACAATAAGGCATCGTAAATTAAAGCTTTTTATAATCTCCTTGGTAGATTATTTTTTTTTTAAAGAATATTTTCTTCATGATTATTTGTTTTCAAATTCATGCTTCAAGTTGATTCAGCACAACAGACACACTCTCACTCACACACACACACACACACACACACACACACACACACACACACACACACACACACACACACACACACCCACACACAAACTCAATAGCTGTTTAACCACATTTCACGAGTTCACATGTTAATGAAATCTGATGTAATATTATAATGCGTATTTGGCTTGCTGTCCGGGGGGAGGGCTCCGAGCTCGGAATTCGGCCCGACCCCAGAGTACTCCCCCCTATGTATAGATCATGGGTATCTATGAGCAGACCCATCTGAATGTGAGGTGATGGGGTGGTGGCGGGATGCTGAGAAATTAGTCATTAACACGAGGTAAGGGAAGGCTTTATTTATACTGGCTTCTTCTTGTGCTGATTAGATGATTACCTGAACATGCTCCTCCCGAACTTTGTTACATAAAACTTCATTCAAGTTTTACATTACTTTCATCAAGACAAGAGAAACTGCCTTTCATAATGCAATTAATTAAAGAGTATTTATTCATAGCACCCTATATGAAAGCAGACTGTTAGACTACTGTAAGCACGGTGAACTGAAAATTATCTCTTTTGTAGCTGTTTTTGTCAAAAATAAGTGCTTTCAAAATTCTATCCAAAAAAACAATAAAAAACTGATGCCTCAGGTTGTTTAATTTATAGATTAATAAATGTATAATTTGCTAGGTTAAATATAGGCTATGTATTATTATAGGCTAAATGCAAAATATTGACATCTAACTTAAAATCTTGAAAGCCTATAATTACAAATAATGAGTTGTTGTAATCACATATATTAGACACTGGGTATAACTGTGGACACAAAAGACTGGGTCTCGCTGTATCGCTCAGGCTGCACTGCAGTGTCTATTCACAGGCGTGATCCCACTACTGATCGGCACGGGGACTTTGACCTGCTCCGTCTCCGACCTGGACCGGTTCACCCCTCCTTAGACGACCTGGTGGTCCCGGGCTCCCCCAGGAGCACCATATCGATACCGAACTTAGTGCGGACACCCGATCGACATAGTCCACTGCAGTCCAGAACCCCTGAGCTCAAGCGATCCTCCAGCCTCAGCCTCCCAGTATCTTGGATTACAGGCGCGCGCCACTGCACCCGGCGAGAGCTGCGAGAATCAGCGCTGATACTGAATCTAGTGGCTCACAGCGCCATCTAGTGCATGAAAATAGATGATTAGGTTACAATAAGGCGTCGTAAATTAAAGCTTTTTATAATCTCCTTAGTAGATTTTGTTTTTTAAAATATATTTTCTTCATAATTATTTGTTTTCAAATTCATGCTTCAAGTTGATTCAGCACAACAGACACACTCTCACACACACACACACACACACACACACACACACACAAAAAGCTTGTTTAACCACATTTAAGTTTTACATTATTTTCATCAAGACAAGAGTAATTACCTTTCATAATGAATTTAATTAAAGAGTATTTATTCATAGCGCTCTATATGAAAGCAGACTGTTAGACTACTGTAAGCACGGTGAACTGAAGATTATCTCTTTTGTAGCTTTTTTTGTCAGAAATAAGTGTCTTCAAAATTGTATTAAAAAAACTGATGCCTCAGGTTGTTTTAACACAATACACAAAATCACACAGTAACCATTTAACCACATAGCCGAAGTTTTCCAGACATAACTTTCATCTAACCTTTCTTAACACATTATATTATTTATCTTCCTCTGTTCTCATTCATTTGAACACAACTGATTATTTTTTTAATTAAACTGATTTTAGTTTAATAAATTAATAATTTGCTAGGCTATATTGGCTATGTATAGATTTACAGATGTTGTTTTTTCGATTGTTAAATATACAGTAATTAAAAAATTAAAAATATTGACATCTAATTTAAAATCTTGAAAGACTATAATTACAAATAATGATTTGTTGTAATCACATTTATTTGAAACTGGGTATAACTGTACACACAAAAGACTGAGTCTCGCTGTATCGCTCAGGCTGCACTGCAGTGTCTATTCACAGGCGCGATCCCACTACTGATCGGCACGGGGACTTTGATCTGCTCCGTCTCCGACCTGGGCCGGTTCACCCCTCCTTAGACGACCTGGTAGTCCCGGGCTCCCCCAGGAGCACCATATCGATACCGAACTTAGTGCGGACACCCGATCGACATAGTCCACTGCAGTCCAGAACCCCTGAGCTCAAGCGATCCTCCAGCCTCAGCCTCCCAGTATCTTGGATTACAGGCGCGCGCCACTGCACCCGGCGAGAGCTGTGAGAATCAGCGCTGATACTGAATCTAGTGGCTCACAGCGACATCTAGTGTATGAAAATAGATGATTAGGTTACAATAAGGCATCGTAAATTAAAGCTTTTTATAATCTCCTTGGTAGATTCTTTTTTTAAAGAATATTTTCTTCATAATTATTTGTTTTCAAATTCATGCTTCAAGTTGATTCAGCACAACAGACACACTCTAACACACACACACACACACACACACACACACACACACACACAAAAAGCTTGTTTAACCACATTTAAGTTTTACATTATTTTCATCAAGACAAGAGTAATTACCTTTCATAATGAATTTAATTAAAGAGTATTTATTCAGCGCTCTATATGAAAGCAGACTGTTAGACTACTGTAAGCACAGTGAACTGAAGATTATCTCTTTTGTAGCTTTTTTTGTCAGAAATAAGTGTCTTCAAAATTGTATTAAAAAAACTGATGCCTCAGGTTGTTTTAACGCAATACACAAAATCACACAGTAACCATTTAACCACATAGCCGAAGTTTTCCAGACATAACTTTCATCTAGCCTTTCTTAACACATTATATTTATTTATCTTCCTCTGTTCTCATTCATTTGAACACAACTGATTATTTTTTTAATTAAACTGATTTTAGTTAAATAAATTAATAATTTGCTAGGCTATATTGGCTATGTATAGATTTACAGATGTTGTTTTTTCGATTGTTAAATATACAGTAATTAAAAAATTTAAAATATTGACATCTAATTTAAAATCTTGAAAGATAATTACAAATAATGATTTGTTGTAATCACATTTATTTGACACTGGGTATAACTGTGCACACAAAAGACTGAGTCTCGCTGTATCGCTCAGGCTGCACTGCAGTGTCTATTCACAGGCGCGATCCCACTACTGATCGGCACGGGGACTTTGACCTGCTCCGTCTCCGACCTGGGCCGGTTCACCCCTCCTTAGACGACCTGGTGGTCCCGGGCTCCCCCAGGAGCACCATATCGATACCGAACTTAGTGCGGACACCCGATCGACATAGTCCACTGCAGTCCAGAACCCCTGAGCTCATGCGATCCTCCAGCCTCAGCCTCCCAGTATCTTGGATTACAGGCGCGCGCCACTGCACCCGGCGAGAGCTGCGAGAATCAGCGCTGATACTGAATCTAGTGGCTCACAGCGCCATCTAGTGTATGAAAATAGATGATTAGGTTACAATAAGGCATCGTAAATTAAAGCTTTTTATAATCTCCTTGGTAGATTTTTTTTTTTAAAGAATATTTTCTTCATAATTATTTGTTTTCAAATTCATGCTTCAAGTTGATTCAGCACAACAGACACACTCTCACACACTCACACACTCACACAAAAACTCAATAGCTGTTTAACCACATTTCACGAGTTCACATGTTAATGAAATCTGATGTAATATTATAATGCGTATTTGGCTTGCTGTCCGGGGGGAGGGCTCCGAGCTCGGAATTCGGCCCGACCCCAGAGTACTCCCCCCTATGTATAGATCATGGGTATCTATGAGCAGACCCATCTGAATGTGAGGTGATGGGGTGGTGGCGGGATGCTGAGAAATTAGTCATGAGACACGAGGTAAGGGAAGGCTTTATTTATACTGGCTTCTTCTTGTGCTAATTGGATGATTACCTGAACATGCTCCTCCCGAACTTTGTTACATAAAACTTCATTTAAGTTTTACATTACTTTCATCAAGACAAGAGAAACTGCCTTTCATAATGCAATTAATTAAAGAGTATTTATTCATAGCGCCCTATATAAAAGCAGACTGTTAGACTACTGTAAGCACGGTGAACTGAAAATTATCTCTTTTGTAGCTTTTTTTGTCAAAAATAAGTGTCTTCAAAATTCTATCCAAAAAAAACAATAAAAAACTGATGCCTCAGGTTGTTTAATTTATAGATTAATAAATGTATAATTTGCTAGGTTAAATATAGGCTATGTATTATTATAGGCTAAATGCAAAATATTGACATCTAACTTAAAATCTTGAAAGCCTATAATTAAAAATAATGAATTGTTGTAATTAGACTTATTTGACACTGGGTATAACTGTGCACACAAAAGACTGAGTCTCGCTGTATCGCTCAGGCTGCACTGCAGTGTCTATTCACAGGCGCGATCCCACTACTGATCAGCACGGGGACTTTGACCTGCTCCATCTCCGACCTGGGCCGGTTCACCCCTCCTTAGACGACCTGGTGGTCCCGGGCTCCCCCAGGAGCACCATATCGATACCGAACTTAGTGCGGACACCCGATCGACATAGTCCACTGCAGTCCAGAACCCCTGAGCTCAAGCGATCCTCCAGCCTCAGCCTCCCAGTATCTTGGATTACAGGCGCGCGCCACTGCACCCGGCGAGAGCTGTGAGAATCAGCGCTGATACTGAATCTAGTGGCTCACAGCGACATCTAGTGTATGAAAATAGATGATTAGGTTACAATAAGGCGTCGTAAATTAAAGCTTTTTATAATCTCCTTGGTAGATTTTTTTTTTTTTAAATATATTTTCTTCATAATTATTTGTTTTCAAATTCATGCTTCAAGTTGATTCAGCACAACAGACACACTCTCACACACTCACACACACACACACACACACACACACACACACACACACACACACACACACACACACACAAACTCAATAGCTGTTTAACCACATTTAAGTTTTACATTACTTTCATCAAGACGAGTAATTGCCTTTCATAATGCAATTAATTAAAGAGTATTTCCATAGCGCCCTATATGAAAGCAGACTGTTAAGGGCCCTACACACCGGGACGAATATCGGCGCGCGTTATTCGCCAGCGTTTTTCAACGCCTTTTTTGTGTTCACACCCAAGCGATTTTTGCTGACGATGTGCCAAGTGAACATGCAAATTCATTCCCTGACATTAGATGGCGCTTAATGTGAAACAGAAACCACTCCATAACAGTTCTCTTTTATCAAGATTTTTGTAGTCGCTGTCGCGTTTGTCATATAGTTCTTTATGTTCCGACACCGAGACCAGCAGCTCTACATTCATCTTGCCTTGCATCTTCCTCGTCTTATTTCTTCCCGGCAGTGTAGACCATAGATATCATATATAAAGGCTAGATGTCTCGTGCGCACTGCTGGCCAATGGAGGTCAACGTCCGCACGTGGCGGCCATCTTGCGACAGTGTACTCGCTCACTACTTCAATGGTGCATGTACTTTTAAATAACCATAACTTGCTCATTTTTCTACCGATTTTCAAACGGTTTGGTTTGTTATAAACGTCAGAGATGTAGTTATGACACTGCATACATACACTGCATACATATGAAAAATTATAACATACATTTTCAAGCATTCGGAATTATAGCCACGTTAATAACGTTTGTAAGAAACCAAACCGTTTGTAAATCCGTCAAGATTTCAGTGAGATAAGAGGATTTGTGTGCGTGCTGATCATTCACCTTAATGCACAGAGCACTGTCACAAAATGGCCGAACGATGATGCCGGAAGTGACTGCGCCATAAGACATCTAGCGTTTATATATGATATCTATGGTGTAGACGCTACTTGGTGTATATCTTCTTCGCCGTTACGTATGTGTGCTCGGCAAGACCGTTTTGTGTTTGAGCGCCCTCAAGTTGTGTTTTACTGTAACTTCAGAAGCTCCAGACACGTGGACAAAAGTGCCAATCTCATTGGTCAGATAGTTTTTGACGCGGCGCGTCAAACCAAAAAAACGAACCCGAGGCGTTTTTAAAAAAATGACGCTTTTATGCGTGCCGTTTTTTGCGCCGGTGTGCACACTCACATTGGCGCCCTTTGTTTAGTCACGAGACGTTAAACGTCGGCGAATATCGCGCGCAAAATTCGTCCCGGTGTGAACAGGCCTTTAGACTACTGTAAGCACGGTGAACTGACAGTTATCTCTTTTGTAGCTTTTTTTGTCAAAAATAAGTGCCTTCAAAATTCTATCCAAAAAAAACAATAAAAAACTGATACCTCAGGTTGTTTAATTTATAGATTAATAAATGTATAATTTGCTAGGTTATATAGGCTATATATAGATTTACAGAATTTGTTTTTCGATTGTTAAATATAGGCTATGTATTATTATAGGCTAAATGCAAAATATTGACATCTAATTTAAAATCTTGAAAGCCTATAATTACAAATAATGAATTGTTGTAATTAAATTTAGTAGACACTGGGTATAACTGTGCACACAAAAGACTGAGTCTCGCTGTATCGCTCAGGCTGCACTGCAGTGTCTATTCACAGGCGCGATCCCACTACTGATCGGCACGGGGACTTTGACCTGCTCCGTCTCCGACCTGGGCCGGTTCACCCCTCCTTAGACGACCTGGTGGTCCCGGGCTCCCCCAGGAGCACCATATCGATACCGAACTTAGTGCGGACACCCGATCGACATAGTCCACTGCAGTCCAGAACCCCTGAGCTCAAGCAATCCTCCAGCCTCAGCCTCCCAGTATCTTGGATTACAGGCGCACGCCACTGCACCCGGCGAGAGCTGTGAGAATCAGCGCTGATACTGAATCTAGTGGCTCACAGCGCCATCTAGTGTATGAAAATAGATGATTAGGTTACAATAAGGCAGCGTAAATTAAAGCTTTTTATAATCTCCTTGGTAGATTTTTTTTTTAAAGAATATTTTCTTCACAATTATTTGTTTTCGAATTCATGCTTCAAGTTGATTCAGCACAACAGACACACTCTCACACACTCACACACACACACACAGACACACACACACACGCACACACACACAAACTCAATAGCTGTTTAACCACATTTAAGTTTTACATTACTTTCATCAAGACAAGAGTAATTGCCTTTCATAATGCAATTAATTAAAGAGTATTTCCATAGCGCCCTATATGAAAGCAGACTGTTAGACTACTGTAAGCACGGTGAACTGAAAATGATCTCTTTTGTAGCTTTTTTTTGTCAAAAATAAGTGTCTTCATAATTGTATATAAAAAAAAAAGATGCCTCAGGTTGTTTCATTTATAGATTAATAAATGTATCATTTGCTAGGTCAGGGGTTCCCAAACTTTTTCATTCGAGGACCCACCTAGACAAGTATAATCAATCTCAAGACCCACTTGCACTGGTGCTACCAACTTTCTCAGTTAGTCGCACCAGCATGATTTGGTCGCACATTTTTTTTTTTTTTTTTTTTTTTTTGCTACATGCCATGGGATTAATCAATGCATGCTGATGATCTTAATCTGTATACCCTAGTTTTGCACTGATGTAAAAAGACTGACAGTGACAAGACCTCATGTTAGCAAAATATTTTAAACTTTTAATTCTTAAAAAAACAACAACAACAAAAAAACATGAATGTTCTTTAATGTTTGATTATAATTTTACCGTCTTCACATAGGGATGGGAAATGATCAGATTTTATCAATAAAAATAATGCCACTGACAATTCTGATTGTCGATCCGATTCTTTAACGATTCTCTTATCGATTCTTGATAGCACTGTGTGGAAAAATTTCATATGCTTTTCAAAAAAAACAAGGGGTTTTATTTATTTTAAAGCTTAAGCTTGAGTAAGCAAACTGTACTTTTTATGTAATGTAATAAATAGAACCTTATTGTAAAGTGTTACTGATTATACACCGATTCATACGTCTCCTGAGTTCACTGTTGGAAAGATCAGTTGTTTTAACCATTCATTAAAATGAATCGGTTCAAAGGAGTCATTAGTTCGCGAATTGGACGTGTGCATGTGCGCGTTGTGTGATTATCCCAGCAGTTAGGACATGGACATCCAAGATTTCTGTCAACACAGAAAACATTTCATCACTGGATTTTTTTTTTCGTTTAATTAAAGTGTTGTTTTATGTCGGCTGAATGTCTGGGACGCTTTTCAGAGAAGATAAGGCAACTTATTTAGCACAATTCACACCCAGCAGTAATTCAGGAAAAAAAAAATCTCCGAATGCTCCACATGAAACTTTGGTCTTCCGACCTTTTACCACCATGTTGATTTATTTTGATTAATATGTGCGAGGGAGAGAGAGAGAGCAAGACAGCGCTTAGTTTGAAGACGGTGAAGTCTTGTTATGTTTACACTTTCGCCTGGCTCCGAAGAGAGAGAGAGAGAGCGCGCGCGCGACCGAGTCTCTCTCTCTGCTCGACGTTCTTTCAGTTAAACATGCGCTGTGACAAGCGCAGCAGTTCATCTAATTACTCACCGATCAAATAAGATTTTGGCGGGACAAAAATTCACTTTGGCGGGCGCTAAAACTCACTTAAGAGTCGTTTGGTCATTAATCGGACTGGTTTTGTTTCACTCATCGTAACGTAAATTTAGCTGCAGCTAAGTGCCTTTGTGCGACCCACCTTTTCTCACTGTGCGACCCACAAGTGGGTCGCGACCCACAGTTTGAAAACCACTGTGCTAGGTTATAGGTACAGAATTTGTTTTTCGATTGTTAAATATAGGCTATGTATTATTATAGGCTAAATGCAAAACATTGACATCTAATTTACAATCTTGAAAGCCTATAATTAAAAATAATGAGTTGTTGTAATCACATATATTAGACACTGGGTATAACTGTGCACACAAAAGACTGAGTCTCGCTGTATCGCTCAGGCTGCACTGCAGTGTCTATTCACAGGCGCGATCCCACTACTGATCGGCACGGGGACTTTGACCTGCTCCGTCTCCGACCTGGGCCGGTTCACCCCTCCTTAGACGACCTGGTGGTCCCGGGCTCCCCCAGGAGCACCATATCGATACCGAACTTAGTGCGGACACCCGATCGACATAGTCCACTGCAGCCCAGAACCCCTGAACTCAAGCGATCCTCCAGCCTCAGCCTCCCAGTATCTTGGATTACAGGCGCGCGCCACTGCACCCGGCGAGAGCTGTGAGAATCAGCGCTGATACTGAATCTAGTGGCTCACAGCGACATCTAGTGTATGAAAATAGATGATTAGGTTACAATAAGGCATCGTAAGTTAAAGCTTTTTATAATCTCATTGGTAGATTTTTTTTTTTTAAAGAATATTTTCTTCATAATTATTTGTTTCAAATTCATGCTTCAAGTTGATTCAGCACAAAAGACACACTCTCACTCACTCACTCACACACACACACACACACACACACACACACACACACAAACTCAATAGCTGTTTAACCACATTTCACGAGTTCACATGTTAATGAAATCTGATGTAATATTATAATGCGTATTTGGCTTGCTGTCCGGGGGGAGGGCTCCGAGCTCGGAATTCAGCCCGACCCCAGAGTACTCCCCCCTATGAATGTATAGATCATGGGTATCTATGAGCAGACCCATCTGAATGTGAGGTGATGGGGTGGTGGCGGGATGCTGAGAAATTAGTCATGAGACACGAGGTAAGGGAAGGCTTTATTTATACTGGCTTCTTCTTGTGCTGATTAGATGATTACCTGAACATGCTCCTCCCGAACTTTGTTACATAAAACTTCATTCAAGTTTTACTTTACTTTCATCAAGACAAGAGAAACTGCCTTTCATAATGCAATTAATTAAAGAGTATTTATTCATAGCACCCTATATGAAAGCAGACTGTTAGACTACTGTAAGCACGGTGAACTGAAAATTATCTCTTTTGTAGCTTTTTTTGTCAAAAATAAGTGTCTTCATAATTCTATCCAAAAAAAATAATAAAAAACTGATGCCTCAGGTTGTTTAATTTATAGATTAATAAATGTATAATTTGCTAGGTTAAATATAGGCTATGTATTATTATAGGCTAAATGCAAAATATTGACATCTAATTTAAAATCTTGAAAGCCTATAATTAAAAATAATGAGTTGTTGTAATCACATATATTAGACACTGGGTATAACTGTGCACACACAAGACTGAGTCTCGCTGTATTGCTCAGGCTGCACTGCAGTGTCTATTCACAGGCGCGATCCCACTACTGATCGGCACGGGGACTTTGACCTGCTCCGTCTCCAACCTGGGCCGGTTCACCCCTCCTTAGACGACCTGGTGGTCCCGGGCTCCCCCAGGAGCACCATATCGATACCGAACTTAGTGCGGACACCCGATCGACATAGTCCACTGCAGTGCAGAACCCCTGAGCTCAAGCGATCCTCCAGCCTCAGCCTCCCAGTATCTTGGATTACAGGCGCGCGCCACTGCACCCGGCGAGAGCTGCGAGAATCAGCGCTGATACTGAATCTAGTGGCTCACAGCGACATCTAGTGTATGAAAATAGATGATTAGGTTACAATAAGGCATCGTAAATTAAAGCTTTTTATAATCTCCTTAGTAGATTTTTTTTTTTTTAAGAATATTTTCTTCATAATTATTTGTTTTCAAATTCATGCTTCAAGTTGATTCAGCACAACAGACACACTCTCACACACTCACACACACACACACACACACACACACAAAAAACTCAATAGCTGTTTAACCACATTTAAGTTTTACATTACTTTCATCAAGACGAGTAATTGCCTTTCATAATGCAATTAATTAAAGAGTATTTCCATAGCGCCCTATATGAAAGCAGAGTGTTAGACTACTTTAAGCACGGTGAACTGAAAATTATCTCTTTTGTAGCATTTTTTGTCAAAAATAAGTGTCTTCATAATTGTATAAAAAAAAAAGAAGATGCCTCAGGTTGTTTCATTTATAGATTAATAAATGTATCATTTGCTAGGTTATAGGTACAGAATTTGTTTTTCGATTGTTAAATATATGTATTATTATAAGCTAAATGCAAACCATTGACATCTAATTTACAATCTTGAAAGCCTATAATTAAAAATAATGAGTTGTTGTAATCACATATATTAGACACTGGGTATAACTGTGCACACAAAAGACTGAGTCTCGCTGTATCGCTCAGGCTGCACTGCAGTGTCTATTCACAGGTGCGATCCCACTACTGATCGGCACGGGGACTTTGACCTGCTCCGTCTCCGACCTGGGCCGGTTCACCCCTCCTTAGACGACCTGGTGGTCCCGGGCTCCCCCAGGAGCACCATATCGATACCGAATTTAGTGTGGACACCCGATAGACATAGTCCACTGCAGTCCAGAACCCCTGAGCTCAAGCGATCCTCCAGCCTCAGCCTCCCAGTATCTTGGATTACAGGCGCGCGCCACTGCACCCGGCGAGAGCTGTGAGAATCAGCGCTGATACTGAATCTAGTGGCTCACAGCGCCATCTAGTGTATGAAAACAGATGATTAGGTTACAATAAGGCGTCATAAATTAAAGCTTTTTATAATCTCCTTAGTAGATTTTTTTTTTTTTTAATATTTTCTTCATAATTATTTGTTTTCAAATTCATGCTTCAAGTTGATTCAGCACAACAGAAACACTCTCACACACGCACACACACACACACACACAAAACCCTCACTAGCTGTTTAACCACATTTAAGTTTTACATTACTTTCATCAAGACAAGAGTAATTGCCTTTCATAATGCAATTAATTAAAGAGTATTTCCATAGCGCCCTATATGAAAGCAGACTGTTAGACTACTGTAAGCACGGTGAACTGAAGATTATCTCTTTTGTAGCTTTTTTTGTCAAAAATAAGTGTCTTCAAAATTCTATCCAAAAAAAACAATAAAAAACTGATACCTCAGGTTGTTTAATTTATAGATTAATAAATGTATCATTTGCTAGGTTATATATATAGATTTACAGAATTTGTTTTTCGATTGTTAAATATAGGCTATGTATTATTATAGGCTAAATGCAAAATATTGACATCTAATTTAAAATCTTGAAAGCCTATAATTACAAATAATGAATTGTTGTAATTAAATTTATTAGACACTGGGTATAACTGTGCACACAAAAGACTGAGTCTCACTGTATCGCTCAGGCTGCACTGCAGTGTCTATTCACAGGTGCGATCCCACTACTGATCGGCACGGGGACTTTGACCTGCTCCGTCTCCGACCTGGGCCGATTCACCCCTCCTTAGACGACCTGGTGGTCCCAGGCTCTCCCAGGAGCACCATATCGATACCGAACTTAGTGCGGACACCCGATCGACATAGTCCACTGCAGCCCAGAACCCCTGAGCTCAAGCGATCCTCCAGCCTCAGCCTCCCAGTATCTTGGATTACAGGCGCGCGCCACTGCACCCGGCGAGAGCTGCGAGAATCAACGCTGATACTGAATCTAGTGGCTCACAGCGCCATCTAGTGCATGAAAACAGATGATTAGGTTACAATAAGGCAGCGTAAATTAAAGCTTTTTATAATCTCCTTGGTAGCTTTTTTTTTTTAAAGAATATTTTCTTCATAATTGTTTGTTTTCAAATTCATGCTTCAAGCTGATTCAGCACAACAGACACACTCTCATACACTCACTCACACACACACACACACACACACACACACACACACACACAAAACCCTCAATAGCTGTTTAACCACATTTAAGTTTTACATTACTTTCATCAAGACGAGTAATTCCCTTTCATAATGCAATTAATTAAAGAGTATTTATTCATAGCGCCCTATATGAAAGCAGACTGTTAGACTACTGTAAGCACGGTGAACTGAAGATTATCTCTTTTGTAGCTTTTTTTGTCAAAAATAAGTGTCTTCAAAATTCTATCCAAAAAAAACAACAAAAAAACTGATACCTCAGGTTGTTTAATTTATAGATTAATAAATGTATCATTTGCTAGGTTATATATATAGATTTACAGAATTTGTTTTTCGATTGTTAAATATAGGCTATGTATTATTATAGGCAAAATGCAAAATATTGACATCTAATTTAAAATCTTGAAAGCCTATAATTACAAATAATGAGTTGTTGTAATTAAATTTATTAGACACTGGGTATAACTGTGCACACAAAAGACTGAGTCTCGCTGTATCGCTCAGGCTGCACTGCAGTGTCTATTCACAGGCACGATCCCACTACTGATCGGCACGGGGACTTTGACCTGCTCCGTCTCCGACCTGGACCGGTTCACCCCTCCTTAGACGACCTGGTGATCCCGGGCTCCCCCAGGAGCACCATATCGATACCGAACTTAGTGCGGACACCCGATCGACATAGTCCACTGCAGCCCAGAACCCCTGAGCTCAAGCGATCCTCCAGCCTCAGCCTCCCAGTATCTTGGATTACAGGCGCGCGCCACTGCACCCGGCGAGAGCTGTGAGAATCAGCGCTGATACTGAATCTAGTGGCTCACAGCGACATCTAGTGCATGAAAATAGATGATTAGGTTACAATAAGGCGTCATAAATTAAAGCTTTTTATAATCTCCTTGGTAGCTTTTTTTTTTTAAAGAATAATTTCTTCATAATTATTTGTTTTCAAATTCATGCTTCAAGTTGATTCAGCACAACAGACACACTCTCACACACTCACTCACACACACACACACACACACACAAAACTCAATAGCTGTTTAACCACATTTAAGTTTTACATTACTTTCATCAAGACGAGTAATTCCCTTTCATAATGCAATTAATTAAAGAGTATTTATTCATAGCGCCCTATATGAAAGCAGACTGTTAGACTACTGTAAGCACGGTGAACTGAAGATTATCTCTTTTGTAGCTTTTTTTGTCAGAAATAAGTGTCTTCAAAATTGTATAAAAAAAAAAAAGATGCCTCAGGTTGTTTAATTTATAGATTAATAAATGTATCATTTGCTAGGTTAAATATAGGCTATGTATTATTATGGGCTAAATGCAAAATATTGACATCTAATTTACAATCTTGAAAGCCTATAATTAAAAGTAATGAGTTGTTGGGTAATCACATATATTAGACACTGGGTATAACTGTGCACACAAAAGACTGAGTCTCGCTGTATCGCTCAGGCTGCACTGCAGTGTCTATTCACAGGCACGATCCCACTACTGATCGGCACGGGGACTTTGACCTGCTCCGTCTCCGACCTGGGCCGGTTCACCCCTCCTTAGACGACCTGGTGGTCCCGGGCTCCCCCAGGAGCACCATATCGATACCGAACTTAGTGTGGACACCCGATAGACATAGTCCACTGCAGTCCAGAACCCCTGAGCTCAAGCGATCCTCCAGCCTCAGCCTCCCAGTATCTTGGATTACAGGCGCGCGCCACTGCACCCGGCGAGAGCTGGGAGAATCAGCGCTGATACTGAATCTAGTGGCTCACAGCGCCATCTAGTGTATGAAAATAGATGATTAGGTTACAATAAGGCAGCGTAAATTAAAGCTTTTTATAATCTCCTTGGTAGATTTTTTTTTTTAAAGAATATTTTCTTCATAATTATTTGTTTTCAAATTCATGCTTCAAGTTGATTCAGCACAACAGACACACTCTCACACACTCACACACACACACACACAAAAAAAACTCAATAGCTGTTTAACCACATTTCACGAGTTCACATGTTAATGAAATCTGATGTAATATTATAATGCGTATTTGGCTTGCTGTCCGGGGGGAGGGCTCCGAGCTCGGAATTCGGCCCGACCCCAGAGTACTCCCCCCTATGAATGTATAGATCATGGGTATCTATGAGCAGACCCATCTGAATGTGAGGTGATGGGGTGGTGGCGGGATGCTGAGAAATTTGTCATGAGACAGGAGGTAAGGGAAGGCTTTATTTATACTGGCTTCTTCTTGTGCTGATTGGATGATTACCTGAACATGCTCCTCCCGAACTTTGTAACATAAAACTTCATTTAAGTTTTACATTACTTTCATCAAGACAAGAGAAACTGCCTTTCATAATGCAATTAATTAAAGAGTATTTATTCATAGCGCCCTATATGAAAGCAGACTGTTAGACTACTGTAAGCACGGTGAACTGAAGATTATCTCTTTTGTAGCTTTTTTTGTCAAAAATAAGTGTCTTCAAAATTCTATCCAAAAAAAACAATAAAAAACTGATACCTCAGGTTGTTTAATTTATAGATTAATAAATGTATCATTTGCTAGGTTATATATATAGATTTACAGAATTTGTTTTTCGATTGTTAAATATAGGCTATGTATTATTATAGGCTAAATGCAAAATATTGACATCTAATTTAAAATCTTGAAAGCCTATGATTACAAATAATGAATTGTTGTAATTAAATTTAGTAGACACTGGGTATAACTGTGCACACAAAAGACTGAGTCTCGCTGTATCGCTCAGGCTGCACTGCAGTGTCTATTCACAGGCGCGATCCCACTACTGATCGGCACGGGGACTTTGACCTGCTCCGTCTCCGACCTGGGCCGGTTCACCCCTCCTTAGACGACCTGGTGGTCCCGGGCTCCCCCAGGAGCACCATATCGATACCGAACTTAGTGTGGACACCCGATAGACATAGTCCACTGCAGTCCAGAACCCCTGAGCTCAAGCGATCCTCCAGCCTCAGCCTCCCAGTATCTTGGATTACAGGCGCGCGCCACTGCACCCGGCGAGAGCTGTGAGAATCAGCGCTGATACTGAATCTAGTGGCTCACAGCGCCATCTAGTGTATGAAAACAGATGATTAGGTTACAATAAGGCGTCATAAATTAAAGCTTTTTATAATCTCCTTAGTAGATTTTTTTTTTTTTGAATATTTTCTTCATAATTATTTGTTTTCAAATTCATGCTTCAAGTTGATTCAGCACAACAGAAACACTCTCACACACGCACACACACACACACACACAAAACCCTCACTAGCTGTTTAACCACATTTAAGTTTTACATTACTTTCATCAAGACAAGAGTAATTGCCTTTCATAATGCAATTAATTAAAGAGTATTTCCATAGCGCCCTATATGAAAGCAGACTGTTAGACTACTGTAAGCACGGTGAACTGAAGATTATCTCTTTTGTAGCTTTTTTTGTCAAAAATAAGTGTCTTCAAAATTCTATCCAAAAAAAACAATAAAAAACTGATACCTCAGGTTGTTTAATTTATAGATTAATAAATGTATCATTTGCTAGGTTATATATATAGATTTACAGAATTTGTTTTTCGATTGTTAAATATAGGCTATGTATTATTATAGGCTAAATGCAAAATATTGACATCTAATTTAAAATCTTGAAAGCCTATAATTACAAATAATGAATTGTTGTAATTAAATTTATTAGACACTGGGTATAACTGTGCACACAAAAGACTGAGTCTCGCTGTATCGCTCAGGCTGCACTGCAGTGTCTATTCACAGGCGCGATCCCACTACTGATCAGCACGGGGACTTTGACCTGCTCCGTCTCCGACCTGGGCCGGTTCACCCCTCCTTAGACGACCTGGTGATCCCGGGCTCCCCCAGGAGCACCATATCGATACCGAACTTAGCGCGGACACCCGATCGACATAGTCCACTGCAGCCCAGAACCCCTGAGCTCAAGCGATCCTCCAGCCTCAGCCTCCCAGTATCTTGGATTACAGGCGCGCGCCACTGCACCCGGCGAGAGCTGCGAGAATCAGCGCTGATACTGAATCTAGTGGCTCACAGCGACATCTAGTGTATGAAAATAGATGATTAGGTTACAATAAGGCAGCGTAAATTAAAGCTTTTTATAATCTCCTTGGTAGATTTTTTTTTTTAAAGAATATTTTCTTCATAATTATTTGTTTTCAAATTCATGCTTCAAGTTGATTCAGCACAACAGACACACTCTCACACACTCACACACACACACACACAAAAAAAACTCAATAGCTGTTTAACCACATTTCACGAGTTCACATGTTAATGAAATCTGATGTAATATTATAATGCGTATTTGGCTTGCTGTCCGGGGGGAGGGCTCCGAGCTCGGAATTCGGCCCGACCCCAGAGTACTCCCCCCTATGAATGTATAGATCATGGGTATCTATGAGCAGACCCATCTGAATGTGAGGTGATGGGGTGGTGGCGGGATGCTGAGAAATTTGTCATGAGACAGGAGGTAAGGGAAGGCTTTATTTATACTGGCTTCTTCTTGTGCTGATTGGATGATTACCTGAACATGCTCCTCCCGAACTTTGTAACATAAAACTTCATTTAAGTTTTACATTACTTTCATCAAGACAAGAGAAACTGCCTTTCATAATGCAATTAATTAAAGAGTATTTATTCATAGCGCCCTATATGAAAGCAGACTGTTAGACTACTGTAAGCACGGTGAACTGAAGATTATCTCTTTTGTAGCTTTTTTTGTCAAAAATAAGTGTCTTCAAAATTCTATCCAAAAAAAACAATAAAAAACTGATACCTCAGGTTGTTTAATTTATAGATTAATAAATGTATCATTTGCTAGGTTATATATATAGATTTACAGAATTTGTTTTTCGATTGTTAAATATAGGCTATGTATTATTATAGGCTAAATGCAAAATATTGACATCTAATTTAAAATCTTGAAAGCCTATGATTACAAATAATGAATTGTTGTAATTAAATTTAGTAGACACTGGGTATAACTGTGCACACAAAAGACTGAGTCTCGCTGTATCGCTCAGGCTGCACTGCAGTGTCTATTCACAGGCGCGATCCCACTACTGATCGGCACGGGGACTTTGACCTGCTCCGTCTCCGACCTGGGCCGGTTCACCCCTCCTTAGACGACCTGGTGGTCCCGGGCTCCCCCAGGAGCACCATATCAATACCGAACTTAGTGCGGACACCCGATCAACATAGTCCACTGCAGCCCAGAACCCCTGAGCTCAAGCGATCCTCCAGCCTCAGCCTCCCAGTATCTTGGATTACAGGCGCGCGCCACTGCACCCGGCGAGAGCTGTGAGAATCAGCGCTGATACTGAATCTAGTGGCTCACAGCGCCTTCTAGTGCATGAAAACAGATGATTAGGTTACAATAAGGCATCATAAATTAAAGCTTTTTATAATCTCCTTGGTAGATTTTTTTTTTTTTCATAATTATTTGTTTTCAAATTCATGCTTCAAGTTGATTCAGCACAACACACACACACACACACACATACACACACACACACACACAAAAAGCTTGTTTAACCACATTTAAGTTTTACATTACTTTCATCAAGACAAGAGTAATTACCTTTCATAATGCAATTAATATAAGAGTATTTATTTATATCGCCCTATATGAAAGCAGACTGTTAGACTACCGTAAGCACGATGAACTGAAGCTTATCTCTTTTGTAGCTTTTTTTGTCAGAAATGAGTGTCTTCAAAATTGTATAAAAAAAACTGATGCCTCTGGTTGTTTTAACACAATACACAAAATCACACAGTAACCATTTAACCACATAGCCAAAGTTTTCCAGACATAACTTTCATCTAGCCTTTCTTAACACATTATATTATTTATCTTCCTCTGTTCTCATTCATTTGAACACAACTGATTATTTTTGTAATCAAACTGATTTTAGTTTAATAAATTAATAATTTGCTAGGCTATATTGGCTATGTATAGATTTACAGATGTTGTTTTTCGATTGTTAAATATACAGTAATTAAAAAATGCAAAATATTGACATCTAATTTACAATCTTGAAAGCCTATAATTAATAATGAGTTGTTGTAATCACATTTATTAGACACTGGGTATAACTGTGCACACAAAAGACTGAGTCTCACTGTATCGCTCAGGCTGCACTGCAGTGTCTATTCACAGGCGCGATCCCACTACTGATCGGCACGGGGACTTTGACCTGCTCCGTCTCCGACCTAGGTCGGTTCACTCCTCCTTAGGCGACCTGGTGGTCCTGGGCTCCCCCAGGAGCACCATATCGATACCGAACTTAGAGCGGACACCCGATCGACATAGTCCACTGCAGCCCAGAACCCCTGAGCTCAAGCGATCCTCCAGCCTCAGCCTCCCAGTATCTTGGATTACAGGCGCGCGCCACTGCACCCGGCGAGAGCTGTGAGAATCAGCGCTGATACTGAATCTAGTGGCTCACAGCGCCATCTAGTGTATGAAAACAGATGATTAGGTTACAATAAGGCAGCGTAAATTAAAGCTTTTTATAATCTCCTTGGTAGCTTTTTTTTTTTAAAGAATAATTTCTTCATAATTATTTTGTTTTCAAATTCATGCTTCAAGTTGATTCAGCACAACAGACACACACACACACACACACACACACAAAAACTCAATAGCTGTTTAACCACATTCAAGTTTTACATTACTTTCATCAAGACGAGTAATTGCCTTTCATAATGCAATTAATTAAAGAGTATTTCCATAGCGCCCTATATGAAAGCAGACTGTTAGACTACTGTAAGCACGGTGAACTGAAGATTATCTCTTTTGTAGCTTTTTTTGTCAGAAATAAGTGTCTTCAAAATTGTATAAAAAAAAAAAAGATGCCTCAGGTTGTTTAATTTATAGATTAATAAATGTATCATTTGCTAGGTTATATATAGGCTATGTATTATTATGGGCTAAATGCAAAATATTGACATCTAATTTACAATCTTGAAAGCCTATAATTAAAAGTAATGAGTTGTTGGGTAATCACATTTATTAGACACTGGGTATAACTGTGCACACAAAAGACTGAGTCTTGCTGTATTGCTCAGGCTGCACTGCAGTGTCTATTCACAGGCGCGATCCCACTACTGATCGGCACGGGGACTTTGACCTGCTCCGTCTCCGACCTGGGCCGGTTCACCCCTCCTTAGACGACCTGGTGGTCCCGGGCTCCCCCAGGAGTACCATATCAATACCGACCTTAGTGCGGACACCCGATCGACATAGTCCACTGCAGTCCAGAACCCCTGAGCTCAAGCGATCCTCCAGCCTCAGCCTCCCAGTATCTTGGATTACAGGCGCGCGCCACTGCACCCGGCGAGAGCTGCGAGAATCAGCGCTGATACTGAATCTAGTGGCTCACAGCGCCATCTAGTGCATGAAAATAGATGACTAAGGCAGCGTAAAATAAAGCTTTTTATAATCTCCTTGGTAGCTTTTTTTTTTTTTAAAGAATATTTTTTTCATAATTATTTGTTTTCAAATTTATGCTTCAAGTTGATTCAGCACAACAGACACACTCTCACACACTCACACACAGTCACACACACACACACAAAACCCTCACTAGCTGTTTAACCACATTTAAGTTTTACATTACTTTCATCAAGACAAGAGTAATTGCCTTTCATAATGCAATTAATTAAAGAGTATTTCCATAGCGCCCTATATGAAAGCAGACTGTTAGACTACTGTAAGCACGGTGAACTGAAAATGATCTCTTTTGTAGCTTTTTTTTGTCAAAAATAATCGGGTGTCCGCGCTAAGTTCGGTATCGATATGGTGCTTCTGGGGGAGCCCGGGACCACCAGGTCGTCTAAGGAGGGGTGAACCGGCCCAGGTCGGAGACGGAGCAGGTCAAAGTCCCCGTGCTGATCAGTAGTGGGATCGCGCCTGTGAATAGACACTGCAGTGCAGCCTGAGCAATACAGCGAGACTCAGCCTTTTGTGTGCACAGTTATACCCAGTGTCAAATAAATGTGATTACAACAATTCATTATTTTTAATTAGTGTTTCAAGATTTTACAATTATAACAATACGGTATATAGAAAAATGGTTCTAAACAGTATACCAAATTAGGGTTCTTCGGTTTGTAACAATAGCAGAACCCTTTTATAAGGTAGGCTATAAGAACCATGCTTTGAAAGTGCTATATAGAACCTTAACGGTGTTATAAATAACCGTTTCAACAATATTTATTTTCATTACTATTAGTATATTGTCTTCATTATGAATATTAGTAAAATAATTTTTTATCAATTATTTATTAATGTATTTTTTTATTTATTTTTAGCCCTCTATCTTATATTTTGTTGCCTCTATTTGGGTTTAACGTTTAAAAAAAACAGCATGTTCTTGTTCATGTACTTTTAATTTTTATTGACATACATGGCAGACTGTAGCAAAAATGACAGTGCTCTAATAAAAGTTGTAGCTGAATACATTAATAAATAACAATTGACATTGAACATGATACGGATGTAATGAAGAACAAGTTCCAGTGAAATATGAAATATACTTTTCTATCAGCATGTTATTATCCTATTCAATTCAATGTGATAAATGAGGTAGGTCAAAAGTATTCTACAAGTAATTAAAAAGTAGTCAGAAAATGTGTATGGATTATGTTGCTAACTACATTTTATGTAATGTAATTTGGAATCAGTAACGGACTACAATTTGCAAGTAATCTACTCAACACTGCCTGTAGTCTCACTCATTGATATACTGAAAGGTATTTTATTTTATTCTGTTTCTTATATAATATAGCCTATATTTTATTTTGTACTGTACACTGCAATAATTTTATTGTTTGGCACATTTTCCCCACTCAATTTTATTATTATTATTATTATTATCATTATTCTTTTTTGTAATCTGTATCCTTTTAGTTTGTGCTTTTAATTGAGTGTGTAATGCTTAGCCTATAATGTGCTTCTTTTGAAAAACTGAAAATTGTTCAACCTTGTGGCTTTTTAAGAATAAGCACACTTTTCACACTCGCTATTTTATTTAATTCGTCTGCTAATAATGTTTAACTTTCTAAATCCAAATCTCACAGCAGAATTCGGATTATTTTTTGTAATGTATGTCATTCCTGATCTGATGTCCCCCTGTCCTACAGAGGGCGCTGTGGCGCGTTATAATGGCATCACGTCCCAGAACGTGCAGAAGTCAACTCAACACCTGTAACAGAAAATTCCAAACATAACGACGCCGACTCTCCTTCCTCATGGATTATTTTTGACAATGCACCGGTAACTCAAAACAATACATGTCTGTGTTACAACCTGTGTTAATTACGAATAGTTATTTTGCTTCAGTTTCATAGAAACTACTGGTCTGTTAGCCAGCTAGCTGAATAGCTTTCTTATTCTTTTGTGCAAGTTTCAAGAATTAGATGGCGTTTTAATTTAGAAACGGAAAGTGTATAGGCTAGTATATGGCACTGTGCAAATCATTTTATATAGGCTAAAGCATATAGGCTATATTAAAACGAGGTCTTCTGAGGCTACACGGGTGTCTATTTTTAACATCGCTGTTATATACAAATACACCTTTAAATGGTATCTTTAAATTTCTGCTTTTACTTTCGGCAGTTTATGAAACAAAAGCTATCTAAAAGACAAACAAGAGATCTACTTTAAGACTGCATAGCATACGCCCTGAAACGAAGTTGCACAATTCGGTTATAAGTCTTTACAGTTTCATTTGAATATGGGGTCTTGAAGCATATTTCTCTGGCAGGACTGACAGTACACGACCATGGCCATTGGCTGTGTGTGTGTGTGGCTGCTTAAAAATAGTGAGAGAGATATTTTTAGCAGTCAGTCAGTAGAGATGTATGACGTGTCAAATGGTGCCGGTTCACCATTATGCAAGGTTTGGATTCAGAAAGCCTCTGGGGTGAAAGTCTCTTGGTCATATGTCACAGGAAACGCATCACTCTAAGGCTTTTCAAAACAACATTGTAATGAATCACACTTATGCAGATAACATATTTTCCCAGATTACCAAATGAACACTACTGAGACAAACTAAGTGAGACTATATGTCACAATGTATATAAAGAACAACAGATAGAATAGTCAACAGAAAACAACAACAATACAAACATCCCCTTCCAATTTCAAATTCTTTTAAACAGTCAGGTCCCTCATCTGACCTATAACAAAAAAAAACAATAAAATATATTTGCAATAAAGCTGCGGCCACATTAGCAATATTTTGGTGGAATTTTGCAGACAAGAAAAAGGTCCACTGTCAGTAGTGTAGCGATGTATTAAGCACTGCACACACAGAAGTCCCTTTCAAACCAAACTTGAACATTATCAAAATATACTTTTTTGTCCTCAAGAAGGTGGATGCAGTTGTTAGAAATTACTTTTAAGAGTTCAGAAGTTAAAAAATAACAGTATTTATTTCAAATAGAAATCTTTCGTAACAATATACACTACCGGTCAAAAGTTTGGGGTCATTAGATTTCATAAAAGAAATTGATACTTTTATACAGCAAGGATGTGTTAAATTGATCAAAAGTGATAGTAAAGATTTATATTGTTAGAAAAGATTTCAATGTTCTTTTAAACTTTTTATTCATCAGTGAATCCTGAAAAAAAGTATCACAGGTTCCCAAAAAATATTAAGCAGCAAAACTTTTTCCAACATTGATAATAAATCAGCATATTAGAATGATTTCTGAAGGATCGTGTGACGCTGAAGACTGGAGTAATTGCATCACAGAAATAAATTCTATTTTAAAGTACTGTATTAGTTAACAAATTGTACCTGACATCCAGCCTTCTGGTGGGATCAGGATAATCAAAAATCTTTTGGAGATCAAAGGTATCCCACTCCTATTAAAAGGTTTTAAACACATATTGAAGTTCTAGATCTAGATAAAAATCCAGACTGATTTAAGAATCAACCTATTTACATGATTTGATCCAATCCAATAGCTGAAATACAAGTTGTTGTTGTTGTTTTTTTGCAAGGCCCTGATGATACTGAACTAACATAGATATCTTTTTGACTGCAGGAAGGTTACATGTGTAGCTGGGGTCTGGCAGCAGTGACATGGCGCTGTGCTGGGGTGGTTTGTTGGTGTTGGCGGCCCTCTCCCGGGCCCTGGGCTCTCTGCAGCTTTCAGAGGAGCATTCTGTGCCAGAAGAATGGGCCCTGCTCCATGTCGTGCAAGGCCACATAGGGGCGGGAAACTACAGCTACCTGCGTCTCAACCACGAAGGACGCATTATCCTGCACATGCAAAGCCTTAAAGGGGATGCGGATCTCTACGTCTCTGACAAGACGCTGCGGCCAAACTTTGATTCCTACAAGCTTCAGTCTACCACCTGCGGCCAGGACGTGGTGGTCGTCCCGGGGGATTTTCTCAGGCCTGTTGGGATCGGGATCTACGGACATCCCTCCTACATGGAGAGTGAGTTTGAGATGAAGGTGTTTTACGACCAGACAGCACTGAAACAAGGTGAAAATGAGAAAAACTCTTATCCTTCAGATGAGACTCCTGGTCAGTCTCAACACTCTCAGGGCCCCGAGGATGTGATGGAAGAGGAGGAATCCATCCTGTGGACTATTCTAATTGGGATTCTTAAGATCATACTTGAAATTTTGTTCTGATTTTGATGTGCCAGCTGGCAAAATATCACATTTGCCACAACATTCTTCCCATTTAGATCAAATAAACAGATTTTTTTTGTTTTTTGGCCGGAGTTTTGACAGAGGATTAGAAATGATTTGTCTGAAGTTTTGTTTAAATATAGCGTGGCGCCTCAACCATTCTATAAGGATTATGTTCATTTCTGCCATAGTTTTCTTAATATGTCATCTAATTTGACTAACATTTATAATTTGCATATCAACACAACTGATTGCACTTGATATGTTAAACACAAGGTTCTTTCTTTTGACCTGATTTGTTTTCTTCTGACATTTTATTGATTGAGTTAAAAAAACACACAAAAAAAAACAGTTGTCTTTTACTGACCTTGGGATGTAAATTCTAGGTTTTAAACTGCACTATGCAATCACACAAATCACCTTGTGATGAAGGTTGTACGGCTGTGCCTATTGTAAAGAAGAGTCTGTTGGCTAATAAACAGCAAAAAAACTTCTGCACCTGTAGTTGTAAGATACAAATAAAAGAATCACTTATTTTTGAAAAATTCTCAGTGTTCAACATTACTTAGTAGTGTTCAGCTTTTGTGTTATATATGTGTTTTTTGTGCAAATAACAAGGTGGGGTTTCCTTTTCAAAAATACCAAACGAGTGAGATAGATAAAAACGGTAATTTAGGTTTGGTCACTGTTAATATAGTATGGTATTCCATGAGCACATAATTAGATACAGCTGTGTCTCTGAATAAATCACATCAACAATATTATAACTACATTATTATTGTTTTAGAAACAATGTACAGTAAGTATATTATTTTAGAATGTGAAGATACCTGTATATACAATAACATTATGCTCATCTCAATCTATGTATAAATATTAGAATACTATATATATATATACACTGCCGTTCAAAAGTTTGGGATCGGTAAGATTTATTTTATGTTTTTAAAAGAAGTCTCTTATGCTCACCAAGGCTGCAAATCCTTCTAATATGCTGTTCTTTTTAACTTTTTATTCATCAATGAATCCTAAAAAAAAAATTACAGGTTCTAAAAACACATTAGGCAGCAAAACTGTTTCCAAAACATTGATAATAACTGAGTATCAAATCAGCATATTAGAATGATTTCTGAAGGAACGTGATAACAACGCGGCATACGTCATATGAGGGCGACGGAAGTGTGCGCACACCATCACGACCTTCCTGACAGGCAAACCAAATAATGTAAGAAGCTGATATTATAACAGCAGTGCTTTTAGTATTTATTTTATTTAGCCCGCATCATGTTTCGTGCCACGTTGGCAATATGTGGAAGAACAGTTGTTAAAAGGGTAAGTGTGCGCATGCAATTCATCATGTTAAACTCTTGTGCATGCGATATTTCTGTTCATGCTGATACACACTGACTAGTGTGTATTAAACCATGATTTTTCTCAAACCAGTTCATCTCATCGGTCTCCGGAGAAAGCGCGCTTCCATCAAATCTGCGACTCCCATCAAATCTCATCGGAGTCGCGGGACAAAGTAGGCAAAGCTTTGTTTATTTAATAGAGAATTATAATTCATTCTTCTTCTGAGAAGAAACTCTGGCTTTGAAGTGTTTTCAGCTTTACACTCCTGCTTACATCCTTGAGTTAAAAGTACACCACGGTAAAAAATAGTTTTTACAAATATACCATAGTTACATAACAGCTGCCACAATGAAACTGAGAACTTTCGATTAGCCATTATTATCTATAAAGCTATTCAACCAAATGACAGATGGAGTGCAAGGACAACCTATATTCATTTAGTATAGTTTCACATTAATAACTTAAGTAATTAAAGGATTGGAAGGAACTTTTGGCTTCCATGCTACATTTTTGTATGTTGTCAATGAAAGTGCCACAATACCATTTTAAAATGCATGTGGCGTGTGTTTTCTGAACTCTTGTTTCAGAGAGGGCTCCTCCATCCGGCTCTGATCTTCCAGTTCTGCGCAGATGTGACGCTGATATCCCAGCTCACCTGGCACCCACTCAAACGTGGCTCGAGTCTTTGGCCGGTCTTGACAGTGAACCGCTTGGTGTGGTTGACCTACACCCTGATGTCTTCTCAGTGCCTGTTAGGTAAACCATTTAATCCTCTGAATCCTTTCAGGAGTTATTCTGCAAACAAATGGTATTTTTTTTCTGTTCCTATTAATAGGTTGGACATTCTCCATGCTGTAGAGGTCTGGCAACGTAATTTCAAACGAATAGTAAGTAACCCTGAGGAGCATTTTATGTTTTCCGGTTTGGACTTGTGCATTAAGATACCGTCCAAATCATGTTCTATGAACCTCAGTCATATTGAATCATTGCGAATGAAATAAACATATGTAATGTGATTACTGTAGAGCCACGCAAAAGTCAAGTCAAGAGCTGAAGTCAGCGGTGGAGGCAGGAAACCTTGGAAACAAAAAGGAAGTGGGCGGGCACGACATGGAAGCATTCGTTCTCCACTATGGAGGGGGGGTGAGATATAATTTGAGTTCAATTTTAAACACATAGATTAATGACAATATATAGCAGTGAACAATCTGAATCACTAAACAAATGCTCCTCTTGCACATTCAGGAGGAGTAGCTCATGGTCCACGAGGACCAACCAGCTATTATTACATGTTGCCCATGAAGGTGCGGGTGCAAGGGCTGAAAATCGCCCTAACTGCCAAACTGGCTCAGGTAAGGGGGGGGTGCGCTCTAAAAGTCTTGCTTGCTTTGGAATGCACTTCAGTATTATACCGGTTTAGTATTTCATATTTTGCAGGTTTTTAATTTTTGAATGTTCAATTGTCATTTAAATTTTAAGTATTAGTTATTTTATTTGTTTTTTATATATATATATATATATATATATATATATTTATACATACATACAATATATATATTTATACATACATACATACATACACACACACACATATATATATATATATATATATATATATATATATATATATATTTATTATTATTTTTTTATATATATATATATATTTTTATATTTATTTATATTTATAGTTTTATCTAGCTTTTACCCAGCAAACATTTGTACATTTAATTACCGTTGAAAAGACACATCATCATAGTTAAAAAATAGTTCCAAAATGAAAGTCGAACGGACATCTTTGACGTTATCTGTTCTGTGTTACATATTTTTAACGATTTATGCTGTCCTACTGCGACTATTTTTGGCCAGGGACTCGACGGTGCCGTCAGACCAATGTTTGATGGGTATTTTTTTTATGTTTTAGCTTTAGACATTTTAGGACTTCTTAAATCTTGTTCCTTAAACTTTTTTTTCATGTAATTATTTTATCTCAGCTTTTTCAATTAACAAACATTTTTATAGTTTTAGTTAACAGTAGCAAAACTGATGCGCTTGTCAATAAGTGAAAAGTGGTTTGGTTCATATATTTTCCAGGATTACCTTCATATTGTGGACTCACTGGAGATTCCTACTCTAGACCCCCACTATCTCCAGGACCTGGTCAAACACAGACAGTGGGGGGATTCAGTCCTCATAGTTGACGTGTAAGTAACATGCCGTTGCAAACCTGATATACATATTTGTTTCCTTAAAGGGATAGTTCACCCAAAAATGTAAAATTCAGTCATTAATTACTCACCCTCATGTCGTTCCAGTCTGTTCATCATATAAAGCTATCGAGTCTCTTCAGAAAATTTGGACTAAACTGCTCAATTCATATGGATTAGATTTACGATCTCTTTATGAACTTTAAGCATTCAAGTGGTAGTTGTGTAGACTGTCAATGGAGGGACAAAAATAACTCAGATTTCATTAAAATGTAAAATTTGTGGAAAGACATGAGGGTGAGTAAATATTTGGATTTAAGTCATTTATTTTTTTGCATGCTTGCATTCCAGAGGTGAAGAATTCCCTCAGAACATTCTCAAGGCAACCGAAAATCTGAAAACAGTGAATATTATTCCAGCTATAGGTAAACAAACTAACTACATAAGCGCACATTTATTGTAGACCGAACATAAGGGATTGTGGCTTTTGTATTAAAACATATGCAATTTGTTTTGTTTTTTACAGGCCTAAACGTCCACAGCATGTTGAAACACGAGAGCCTGGTTCTCACTCTGGAAGCTGTCAAATTTCTTGAAAAGAAGCTTCTTTGGCATGATGTGCGTTACACTCCCCTGTATCCCTTTAAACTCCCATACAGAGACCTGCCATGAACACAGCACTGATTTCAGAGTATTAAAATGTTTATTTCATAAAAACAGTGATCAAGTTGTCTGATTTCACATATTCCACGTGGTAAAAAAATGTCCATATCATATGAATAAATAACATTAAGAGTATATAAAAGATAAGGCATCAGTGGAATATTCTTCATCAGGGATAGGAGATTTTTGTTGGGATAATGCCGTGTGCTAAATCGTGTCGGATCTCCCATCTTAGAGCAGATCGCTTCTTCTCTGTTGGAACTACATAATTGTTGGGAATGAATGTCTTCTGAGGTCTCGTCTGTAGAGAGTGAGAGAAGGAAAAAAACACTCAGATTGAGAGAATCTAGGCTGTCCTTTCCAAAAAATAAATAGATATGGATATGTGTGTGTCTTACTGGTGGAGGCTGATACATGAGTTGTTCCTGAGAAAAAAAATAATAAAAATAATGTAATAAAAATCAAACTTGCACACATTAATACTCTTGGTTTTCTTAGCAAGCAGCCACTACTTAAACAAGTACAGGTTTACCCTGATGGCCCAGTGCAGCTCCTTCCTGCTCTTCTCTCCTGGAGGTTTAAACATCTCCCAGTCCTGCTTATATTGCAAATACCTGATAAAGCAGTCAAACGCATTTAGATCAGTTTGTGGTGTTCAGAGGGTTATCTATCACATTTCAAGTGTAAATCCTTCCAAGTATTATGAGATCTTTAACAGCAACTGTAAAAGCCTGAACCAAATCACAAGAGATTCAAGTCTTGAATCATTTATGAAGATCAATACAGGACGCCATACTTTGCCACTGGATCAGTTTTCTTCAAGTTCCTCGTGTGAGGATGATCAAAAACTGGCCGTATAACTGTGAAGAGAATCGGATTGTGTAAATGCACGCAAACCGACAGTCATGGGTCAGAGAAACGGGTATGATTTGAAACTAGACGTGAACATGGAACTTACATGACTTTGGACGAGGGCGGATGTCATTCTCGCTGTGTGATCGTGTCTGTTGGAGGACAAGGGCGTAGAATTTAGTAGGAACGCTAGGGTCATGTCCCTACCAATATCCAGTGACTACTGAATTGTCCCTAGCAATAACTTTAATCAAACAATTCAAATATATTTATATACAACCACTTGTTGCAATTTTGTCGCATCTGAAATGGGTCATACCACTGACATTACCTCATAAGTCAAAGTAAATAAATTAGAAAACTGCATGCACTCTTTCAAGGACACGCATTTAATGCATAAACAGAGAATATAAGGTAGGTGTTTAAGTTTATCCTCTTAAACTTAAAATATTCTATATATCTTTAAAATATTTTTGTAAATATGTGCGATTTATCTGTCAAACATACGCGTGAAATTTGTGTTCGTTTCTTTAGCAACAGTAGATTCCTCGTCTCGTTTTCTTTCAGAATTTTCACTGGTTCAATTCATTTTTAATATTAAAATAAAGCAATGAGTTGAAGCCGACAGCCTCATGGGCAGCAGAGTTTGAGTCCCGGCTCGGGGACCTTTCGCCATCCTGTCCCATATCCTCCCACTTTGCTTACTGTCAATCACCTATAATGTCACCATAATTTCAATAAAGGCAAAAATGCCAAATATAAATCTATAAATAAACAGCGTCATTAACTGTGTAATTAGCACCCTGCCTGCAAGTCCTCAACATACATTATATGCATGTACTCTGATGTAGGCTACTCTAAAGTTAAGTCTCTGTTATGCCTCCTCGTCTTCATTCCTTACCTTTAAAATATAACATTACAGAACTGATTAATTGTCAATATGAGCTAAAAACCTTAGTCGATCCCTGAATAACTTGAGTAATAAGTGAGATCCTACCTATATCTATAGATAATAGCTTTATATGACATGAAATTGCAATTAAAAGTCTATCATAAATGCAAAAAATAGAAAATGAGGGTGGGGTGCTGCTTTTATATTATATTACCATCAATGTCAAAATCAAACCAACGCCCTTAGAAAAACAATTCCAGTTTAGAATTCAAAACTGTAGAAGCGATCAGTAGGAATGTGTCTGTGTACTGACCATGCCTCTGATGTATTCCAGGAAAGCACTCGGGGGTTCCTCCGTCACAGAGCTGGATCTGTCACTGTAACTTCCTGTTTCTTCACTCTCGGAGTCATACTGCACACGAGATGCACCGATCCGCATGTGGTCCAAACGCTCCTCCAGCTCACTAACTGTACCTACAAAACATAAGTACATGATTACACACATCCTAAACATCTATAATATTGTACATTATAGCCAGTTATTTATATCTTTTGATATAGTACGTCAGTAGGAAATATCAGTATACATTTCCAACATTCCTTTTGCCATTAATTGTAATAATCCAGTGAGATTTTTGTATGCACAAGGAGTCTGACAACAGCCGGTGCTCCACACGGAGATCTGTTAGGAAATGTAAACTTATATTTCCTACTGATGTATATGTATATATATGGTTTACACAAAAATATTAAGCTACACAACTGTTTTCAACATTGAGAATATTGTTTCTTGAGCAACAAATCAGCATATTAGAATGATTTCTGAAGGATCATGACATGATGTACATTTGCCATCACAAGAACTGTGACATTTTAAAATATATTAAAACAGAAAACAGTTTACACAAAATTACTATTTTTACTGTCTTTTTGATCAAAATAGTACCATATAAATATTTAAGATGTTACACGCTTCTAAGCAGTATACACATCTTCATAATGAGTATTATATTCATAATAATGATCCCAGTAAACAGTGTAACACACCAAGGCAGCCAGTATAAACTCTGACCCTCTTCCCCTTTGAGCCGTCATCATATCCATCATCATTCTGTTTCTCCTCGGGTCTCCTTTGAACTCTGCCCCTCCTGTGCCTCAAATTAAATGGGTGGTCAAGACTGTCCCGCAAAGCCTCAACCTCCAAACCATCGTTGAAGTATGCCACATTTTGAGAGCCTGCATCTTGAGTTCCAATGTCATTCCCTGTGGGAGTCTGCTGCAGGTCGGCTTCATGACCTTTGCTTGGCGTGTCAGGAAATTGATGACCATCATCCTCACATCCATCATGGCTCTGATCAGTACAGTGTACGGCTACATCTTTCCTATCATCCGGTGATTCTGCAGGAGCTCCTCCGTCAGATGTTTCTAATGCTTGATCGTCTCCGAACCACACCAGACTGCTGTTCTCCTCATAATCATGAGCATCTAAGATCGACTCGCTCTCTTCTTCTAATCCAGCCAGAGTACAGTCGTCTCTATAGTCCACTTCCTCTGGGTCTCCATCTTTAGACGAGTCTGGTCTGTACGTGCCATAGCCGGACGTTAAAGTGCTTGCGGCGGGGCTTCCCAGACTTTCATGATAATCCTCATCATAGATGTCTCTAGTTTCCTTCTTCTGCCGTACATCAGCATGCTCTTCTTCCCAAGCTGGTAACATGTTATGATCGTCCTCCTCTTCTTTCTGCGAATGGCCACTGGATATTGTAACATAATCATCATCACTTGCCCATGACTTCCTGTCCTGGTCCCAACTCTCCTTTCCCCCAACAGGAGCATCAAAAAACCAGTCTATCTCCTCTTTTTCCTTACTGCCTCCCTCATCCTCCTCCATCCCACTTTCATGTTCACCTGCTCCTGATCTGTTCTCTGCCAGATTGACATCGCTGCTTATATCTTCGTCTTTTTCATCACTCTTTCCAAGTTCTATCTCTTTGTCATATTCATTGATAAAACATTCTCTCTCTTCCTCTTCACCGTTTCCATCTCCAATACCATTCCTCTCCTGTTCCTCATTGCTGTCAGGGTTTTCCTCTGTACTGTCTTTTGCGAAAAAGTCTTTCTCCTCTTCGTCATTCATGTCTTCCTCATTTTTAGGTTCTCTCTCATTCGGTTTGATGTTCTCTGATCCCTCGCTTTCAGAGTTTCCTGTGCTCCCTTTCTTCACAAAAGATTTGCCACCATCTATTTTGTCCTCAATGCCTTCATTATCTTCTGATACATTAGCTCCTTCTTCATTTTCTTCTCCTTCCTCCTCCTCGTCTTGTTCTTCTTTCCCACTTCCACCTGTGCTCTCTTCCTTAGTGAGACCCTCTTTCTTTTCATCACTGTTTGAATCTTTATCTGTACACTTTTCTTCACTATTTGAGTCTTCTTTTGGAAAAGACTCTTCTTCTTCTTCACTCTCCTCTACACTCACCTGATCTTTCTCGCTCTCTGAATCATTGCTTTGGGCTTTGTTCTCCTCAGAGTTTTCTCCATTGACAGAGCTCTCTTTCTCCTCCTCATTATCCTCTTCCTCCTCACTTTCTTCTAGATACTCCTCTTCCTTCTTTTTATTCCTTTTCCCCTGTTCACACAGCTCAAACCCGTCTTCCTCGTCTCGACTTCCTTCTTCCTCCTCTTCACTTTCTTCCTCTTGACTTACTTCTTCCTTTTCCTCCTCATCACTTGCTTCTCCTTTTTCCTCTTCACTTTCCTTTCTCTTTTCCTCTTCTTCCTCCACTGCAAGTTCTCCTTTTTTCACCTCTTCACTTTCTTGTTTCTTTCCCTCCACTTGACTTTCTTCTTCAAGCTCTTTTAGAATTTCTTGCTCTTCACTCTCATGTCCTGTTTCTTCCTCTTCACTTTCTTTTCTTTTATACTCCTCCTCTTCAAACTCTTTTTCCTCAGCTTCACTTTCTTCTTCCTCCTCTTCACTTTCTTCCTCCTCTTCATTCTCTAGTCCTGTTTCCTCTTCACTTTCTTCTTCCTCCTCTTCAAGCTCTTTTTCCTCGTCTTCACTGTCTTCCTCCTCATCTTCACTTTCTTCTTCCTCATCATTCTCTTTGCCTTTTTCCTCCTCCTCCTCTTTTTCTTGATCTGTTCTTGTTACCTCTATGCCTTTTTCCATTTCATCTTCTATGAAACATTCTCTCTCGTCCTCACTTCCGTCTTCATCTGCCTTAGGATTTGTTTCAGCCTGTACATATTTCTTCTTCTCCAACTCATTCCCTTGAAGAGTTTCCTTCATCCTCTCCTTTTTATCATCTCCCATTACAAATCTTTCCTTCTCATCATTATTGTCTCTTTCAGGCTCTCTCTCAATCCTTCTGTTTTCTTTCTTAACATAGTCCCTGTCTTCCCCCTCACTTTCACGATCTGTCCAGAAAGAAGAGGACAGGGATCCTTCATCGTCCTTGCTTTCATTTTCCAAATGGCTGTCAAAAGCTTTATACATCTTGAGGTAGATGGACAGATCTCTCTTTTAGCCCTCAGTAAGAAAATGAAATCCTCTTCTGAGCCAAAGCAGATGGCTGAGAGGGAGGGTGAATGTAACTAAGAAGATTACTGATAAGAACTTTACTGGGTTTATTATAAGGCTAATTGCACCATCTGGTGTATGGGAGGTATTATTACTACTCTTCAGGATGTAATCTGTACATTACAATTCAAATGTTTGTGGTCAGTATTGTTTTACTGTATTTTCAATCTAATAAATGCAGCCTTGGTGGGCATTAGTCTTTTTTTCAAAACCATTAGAAATTCAGTTTGAAATAAAAAGCTGCATAATGCATTATGCTTCACATTAAAAAATTTTTTTTAAAGGTATACATTAGATACTTGGCAGCATTCAGTAAGTAGTTTATTAGTATTCCTGAAACATAATGACTGGACTTACCAGAATCTTCACTATGCGTGGACTCATCACAGACATGGGACCGACCTTGATGCTTTCTATATAAGGAGATAGAAAATAATGTTTACTGCACATGCGCATGGAAGATGATGTTGTTTTTTTACTTTAACAATCAAATCAAGAAATGATTATGTGTCCTCACCTTAACACTTTCCTTTTAATCACAGGCTTCAAATGAGCCCTATGTTCTCTATCAGGACTTGTCGTCTCACTCCCATCCAAAACTGAGTGAACTATTTCAGAAGGCTCAGTCTCCAGCCTGTTGGGTGCTGTGGAGGGCCGAGCTGGTCTGTGAGCAACTGAGTGCCGTGAATATGAATCATAGTAGTGATTCATACCAGTCTCTCCATGATCATCCTCATTAAATGTGGAGGTGAAAATCTAGGAATGGAAAATAGGAAAAACACACAATCCTAGAACGATTATACGTGTTTAAGTCACCATGAAATCAAAATAGTTCAATTAAATTCTTGTTTTTTATGGAATATTGCAGTTTATATAACTGATTTATTCGTGCACATCTTTTTTTTTTTTTTTATGTGCCCACATAATCAAAAGAACTCCCCCTCCCCCAATGCAGCAACATCTCTTCTTTGATGATGTGTTTTCTGGTATGAGGGCGGGACAACCTGTCACTCACATGACATAATAGCAATAGCAAACCACAACGGTCCAATCAATTCCCGGTGGACAAAATCAAGTTCCGCCCAACATTTTCTTTCTCATTTAAAAAGCCGTTTTACTCTCATACACATCACAATAATGAAAAAAACATTATCGCAACTTCCGTCTCTTTAAAAACTCATACCTCTCTCTGTTGCCCCGCTGAGCTGGTGTTCAAGAGAACGAAGTTAGAACCGTGACCAATGTTGTTCAGTTGGACTGAGGCAAAAACAAATTTAACAGGTTAAGTGTGTTAAAAAAAAATGCTTTAAAGTCACATGAAATTGTACAGCATAAAGCTGGAGTGACTGCTCACCCTTTTCCTTAATAAGCGCTGGTGGACTTTTGCTGGAACTGCTGTGAGATGTTGGAGAAGTCCATTCCCTGGAGCTGTGACTCTTTGACTTTTCATGAAGAATCAGCTGATCTAGATCTAGTGGAGATTCATAAATATGACAGCACTACTTCAAGGCAAGACATGCTATAAAATGCATTTGAATGCAAATAAATGCACTGATGTAGGCTGGAACAGTTCAAAATATTAGCCCACCTCGCTTGAATTCCCGCAGTCTTTCTTTGGGAATATTACTGTATCCAAGTGCAGCTAACTGCAGCTGAATCTCCTCCTCAGAATAGTCTAGACTCTCCATCTTTTAATAACGAAATAAACATATCAGACATTAGTCAAATACGTCGTAACTTATTTACTCAAGAGAAAACATATAGCCTATCTGCTAAGTTTAAACAAAACTCAACATAATCTTTCTTTAAACTGCCTCACTGACAGCAACGTTCATAGTGCTGAAATAAGAAGCCTGTTGTGCAACATATGAAAAGAAAACATAAGTGAAGTTTAAAGCACAATGATTATTTTTCTTCTGTTTTTCCTCACCTTTAAATGGTCAGATTTTATAGTTGTTGTCTTCACAGTACCAGGACAACGGCGGCGGTTCCGTTTTCAAAATAAAAAGATAACCGAGGAAGAAAGCGTTTCAATTAACAGTTATAGCGCCATCTGATGTTTGGGAGACCCTATGGTTATCGCATCAACCACATTACAGTCGTTAAATTATTTTATTTTATTTTATTTATTTATTAACCTTAGACGGTTATTTATATTTTAAGAAAAATCAGGAAAAGACTGATGCAAATATTCTATTTATTCTAAGTTTTTTTATCTCCACCATATTATATGGGATCTCGTTCAAATAGATTAAGAATTTATTTTTTAGATAAAAGTTAGGTGAATTTCTTTTTAGATAGTGGTCACTAATACCAAGTTTCCTATGCATAAAACATAAAGTTTTACATTGAAATCTCGGCGGAGACGGTTGTTACCATATTCATTTTTGTACCTTAGAAATACTGACTAATTTTTTTTTTAAAGTTACTAACACCGAATCCGATCTAAATCTAGGAATACATCTGATTCATAGGATGTATTGTTTACGAGCGGTACCCAGGTACCCGGAGCTTGAGCCACGCCCATTTTACACAAACCTTTGAACTCATATCCAATCACCTTCAAGTTCCCAACACGGCTCATGAATAGGCATGACTTTTTAATACTGCATCGAGAGACTGGTAGATGGTGTGGTTTAGTTGGGGAATATTGATAGAAAACCCGTGAACCCCAACAAAACTCCTAAAAAGGACTATTTTGCCTCCTTCAAGTCATCGGGGGTGACTATGGCGCACGCCGGGACTCTCCGCGCGCCCGTGCTGCTGATTTTACTGCAGTTAGTCCTGGTCATCTCTGCACAGGTAGGAAACAAGGGATTTCTTTAAGCAGTAGAGATGGACTGTGTGGGTGTTTTGGGTCCATGGGTTGAGTGAGTCTCTGTATGGCTCTTAAAATATTTGAATATTTAAACATAGAGACAAAAACATTAATTATAGGGAGAAAAGGAATGTGTGGTTTGATGTGAGATTATTAAATATTATCTAGCCTACTAAAGCAGCAAATACATTTTTCTCAAACTGTGCACTTTTTCTGAACTGTTTGTCTTATGTTACTTCTTTATTAATATGATCTGAATTTGCAAGTATCTTACAGCCAGAACATTATTTGACATATGGAAGGTATTTTCCGTAAATTGGTCCAGGTGTGCACAGCTGTTTTCACTTTCCCAGGATAAGAGGAAAGCCAGTGTGATACCTCAGCATCAGACCTCACATACAATGACTTCATTGTTTTTAGGACTTTTTTTATTTCAGGATAAAATTTGAGTAAGCGGTGGTTTGTTTCATGTATTTTTGTTTGTTTTTAGAGGGGGCCAGTTGGTCCGAGAGGGTCGCCTGGACCTCCAGGGCTTCCTGGGTTTTCTGGAGTTGACGGCATTGATGTGAGTCACATATCGATTATTTTGCTTACACTTTGATTTCTCAGAAACAAATTAAAGGTCTGTCCTCATACTATACACAAGGTATGTTTTGTAGCCGTGAATAATGTCTCTTTTTTTGTATTTTGTATGATTTAGGGGGAGAGGGGTCCTGGCCCCGGTCCTGATGGCCCCCCAGTGAGTATTAATCTTTTTCAAGAAACAAATGAGTACGCATAGCTGAAATTATATTCTACAATCCGTTAATCTGATTAATTCGGCAGGGCCTTGATGGGGACAATGGCAAAGATGGATTAAATGGCCGTCCGGGAAAACCTGGAGCGGATGTGAGTATTGTTCTTTATTTTTGTTGAGGTCTGGAAACCGAGATAAAATCAGCTTTTCTTTGCTAAATAACACTGGCGTCACCAGAGCAAGTGTAGTTTGCATTGGAGGGGTCTGAGTAATAAAAAAACAAAATCCTAGATGGAAAAAAGGATTGGAGAAGAGAGAGAGCAGAGAGAGACCCATATTAGCTTCCTGGTGGAGACAGAGACCTTTTTGTGTAAGTATGAAGCCACAGGAGCAGAAATGTGTACTATTACTGATGAAACTGAGCATTAAACCGAAGAACACCTATTCCTTTGTGACTCCTCTGAGCTTTATAGTTTTTTAAGTCATTTGAAAGGCTTAACGCAACACAAATCAATTTCTTTATCAGTTTTTTAGTCTTGTTTTTCAGTAAAAATATCCAAACATCCTTAAAATAAGATACATTTACTTTAGAAGCAGGCTTGTTTATGATGCGTGTTTTCAGAGACTATATCATGGGTTAAGTTTATTTTTAATATCTTTTAATATCTTCAGTTTTAATTTAATTAAGTGATTTTATCTTGTTTAAAATATATTTTACAAAAAAAGTTTCCTGAAAAACAAGACAAAAATACTGATTAAGAAAGAGTTCTTTTGTCCATAATAATCTATTATGTTAGCATTAATTAAACATACAGATGTTTTATTGTAGGTTGCTTGATATTGTAGTATATCATGTTAGCATTACTTTGCAAAAAAATAAAATAATATATATATATATATATTTATTTATTTAAGTCAATAATTATACAGTATATGTATGTATGTATATAAATAGAAATATATTTAAGTAAATATACAGTAGGCTATATGTATGTATGTATATATATATATATATATATATATATATATTATTGTTGATAGCATAAAATATATATTTGCTGGTTATATATTTTGGTTCTAAATGTTGGTATTACTGATGCAAAGGGAAAAAATACATTCATACTAAACCATTCTATATGCATAATTCCATTTTAAAATGAAATTGTTTTTGGTGGCTATCATTTTGGAGAGATGTTCCTTGTTCCCTGTAATGAAGTGTTGAACACAGGCGTCTGCAGTGGTCTACTCTGTACATATATTAGAGAAAATGTGGGCAGGGTTTGATATTTGTCAAAGTCAGGAGAAAGGTAAATGTCATTTCTGATTGGTTTAAAAAGTGGTTATCATTTTATTGTATTTTTTTTGTGTGTGTGGTAAAAAATGCAATTAATTTAATACAAATATTAAATAAGCATAAATAATTAGCTCTGCAATCCTGCAGCTGTATGACATTACCGTTAGTTCAGCTGTTGTCAGATCAGTGAATAAAGTTAATTTACAGTGAGTTATAGTGAAATCTATGATCATAAATGGTTTTGTCGTTCTAAGGGTTTGACTGGGCCCCGTGGAGTACCTGGCCCTGTTGGCCCTCTTGGACAGAAAGTAAGTTTCCACTTAATAATACATTTTATTTATTATTCCACGTTTTCTCTTAAAAATAAGTGAAAGTGCACACATGCATGTGAAATTGAAAGTACTAGGTCTTTTTTGTGAATGGCTGTATTATGACTGATACTTCAATTACATAAGTTCTAAATGTTAATCATTAAAAGATCCTATGGTTTGATGTTTATTCTTTATTAGGGTGAACCGGGTGAGCCAGGACTAAGAGGAGCCCCTGTAAGTAAATGATTCAAATTCTCTTCACACTGATCGGTCTCGTGTAATTTCAGTGTGCTACTAGAATAATCAGATATTAATAGGGATTTCTCTTCCATTAGTTTGTTATTATGAATAGATATATCTGTTTAAACAGCGACCGCCCATTATAAGATGGCTGTGCACACTTTTAACTGTTGCAGGCAGTCGGTCATTGATCAAGTTTACCTTCTAGCCCATACAGTGATGTAATGATACAAGGCTGTACTGAGCTGATGCTAAGTTCACATCATTGCACATCTGTTACTTTGTTAACAGGGTGTTGGCGAGGATGGTGAAGCTGTAAGTGCTTAATATTTGATTTAATTATTATTATTTTATAATGGCGGGATTTGCTGATACTTTTTTTCTGTTGTTATCGGCTCCTTTATTGTTTTCTTTTTTTACCGAAGGGTGCTGATGGGGAAGATGGATTACCTGGAGAGCTGGGCAAAGTTGGACCTCCTGTATGTAATATTACTCCATTATTCCAATAAATTAAAATAAAATAGTTGAATTATAATTTGAAGTGTCTGTCTCTGGTTCTGCTTTAAAGGGAAGTCGGGGACCGAGAGGTCCTGTTGGTGCGCAAGGACTGCCAGGGCCCAGAGTATGTATTAATGTTGAGATCTTTATGACCATTCACTCACGTCCATGATGCATATATGGCTATAAAAACAGAATTGTTAAATGTATATTCGTTCTATCCATAGGGCCCTCCTGGAGTCTGGGATGGGAAGGAGTTGGTATGTATCCTCAAGTCTCATATCGGGTTACCTTTGCACTAAATCTAGATTTCAGGAAACAGAAACTCAGCAATCTTCTGTAAACAACAGCAACACATATTTGCTGTTCTGTATCTGTTTTGGTTGAAGATGTTGAATTTGAACTTGTAAAATTAATTCAGCTGCTTGGTTACTTTCTCAATTGCTCCAACAAAACTGCCATCACATGTTAGGACTCTTATATTTCTGGGTGATTCTTCAATTAGGAAAAACTTTATGTCCACTATGATGACCCATCACACACTATATAACAATTCTGCAACATCACACTTCATGCCAAAATTGACTTTGATCTTTGTTGATCTTGATCTATGTGATAAATGTTTTAAAATAGATAAGTACTCTTAATTTTAATGGAACAATCACTCGTATGCATCAATGTTTCTACTAATTGATTTGTATTTGTTATGTTTTTTAGTGTCCAAATGCCTGTACTTCTGGCCTGAATGGTTACACAGGTCTCCCTGGCATGAAGGTGCCTTTTAAATGACATTATTTCAATTAATATGCACTTCCAGCCAAACACAAGGATGTCTAACACACAATGGTGTTGTTTTTCAACCTTAGGGTCACAAAGGTGTCAAAGGTGAATCAGGTGAACCAGGAAGGCAAGGACATAAGGTGACAGTTGCATAAATGAAGTTCTTTTAACAATTAAAATTATTATTATGAGTTATTTTTTGTAGAGCAAATGTGGGCAAATGACCTTTTAATTTATGGTGGCTCGTAAATACATAATTGTTAAAATAATTACAGAGCAAAGATCATGTCTAGGTGTGTAATTTTATTGATTTCTTACAGGGAGAAGAAGGAGACCAGGGAGCACCTGGAGAGACGGGTGCACAAGGATTACCTGTAAAAAAAGACATTACTTATCTAATATTTTTTACTGATGTTATCTGATATACTATATACTTATATGATGTTTGTTTGTATCTTTTCAACCCATGTGTTCCTGTTCAGTGTGTCGCTTGTTTTGTTACTGTAGGGTCCGCAGGGTTTGAGAGGAATCACAGGGATGATGGGCCCTAAAGGGGACAGGGTGAGTGTCAAAAGGTCTTCATATCTAATACAATAACAAGGATATGTTTTGAAATTACCAACTGCATATTCTTCTCCATTAGGGAGTTCGTGGGAATGTTGGCGACCTGGGCTCTCAGGGTATTCAGGGTGCTCCTGTAAGTGGCAAAATCAAAATGATGTAATTTTTTATCCTATAAAAATGCACTACAAAGGTTTGGCCTTTAACCTCATTTCAGTATTCTTGCCATTTATCCACATTCATAGTAATATTATCTTTTCCGGCTGCTTGATTTATTTTTGTAAATGAACACAGTAATTAAAACCTATAGATTTATATTGTATTTGATATTTAAAGGGTGATCGGGGTCAAAGAGGAAAAGTGGGTGAGACCGGACCAAAAGGAGCTCAGGTGAGTCTTCATACAGAAAACAACACATATACATTATATTTATAATGTCATATCAACAGCTCAAGAATACTCAACAAGCTTGCCATATTTTTTTCACTCCCTTAAAGGAATAGTTCACCTAAAAATGAAAATTCTGTCATCATTTACTCACCCTCAACTTGAGGGTGAGTAAATGATGACAGAATTTTCATTTTTGAGTGAATTGTCCCTTTAAGGCCCGTTCACACCAAGAATAACTATAAAGATAACTATAATATAGTTATTGCCATCCACATAAGCAGATGACATGGTTCTGTTTATTCTAAGCATGCACTGCCGTTTTTTCGCCTGTCGCTTTAAATGCTCGACATGATTCTGAATGAATTCTGATTGGCTGTCAATATTTTTATCATTCATCAGATGAAAAAAAAAAAATCCTTCTGAAAGTGATTTCTACGATTTGTGTTATCGTTATAGGTGTGGACTCTGATATTATTTAATTTTTTAGATTTTTTTTTAGAACTCTATCTTTATCGTTATCGTTACAGTTATTAACTATATCTTTATCGTTACTGTTATCGTCCTTGGTGTGAACGGGCTTTTACACTAAGAAGTTCTAATAACTTTTTGATTTACTATAATAATATATAATGTGACTTCTTCTTTCTAGGGACCTCTGGGGATGCATGGACTTACGGGTCTACCTGGACCGAAAGGAGAGGCTGTAAGTCACTTGTGCTGCTAAAGTGACCTATTATACCATCAAATTAATAAAAAAATGAATAGAACGTTTATGTGGTGTAGGGTTTGCCTGCTGTTGATGCTCGTGACGGTATTCCAGGGCTGCCTGCAGTCAAGGTAATGACTTTAATTTGTGCATGCACATTTGTCAGCTTTATTCGTGAAGTGAATTTATCTGCATATGTCTGTTATCGTTTTAGGGTCTTCCTGGGAAAGTTGGCTCACCTGGTGACGCTGGTCTTCAGGGATTTCCAGTGCGTATGATCCTTGACCCCTGTTCAAAATGCAACTTGTATGCAGTGATATCTGCTTGTGAGATTACCGGGAATCGTTTGCATTATTGATTATTGATTTATTTTCCTCCAGGGTTTGCCAGGAATTTCAGGAGCAAAAGGCCACATGGGTGTAAAAGTAGGTAATTCAAGTGTGAATTGTTAGAGTGTGTCTCCGTTTGATTTATCCAAGATAGATTCCTGTTTTAAATGTGTGCTGAGAAAAACTACTGTTTAAAGTTAGGGGTCAGTGGGGTTTTTTTAATACAGAAATTAATACTTTTATTCAGCAAGGATGCATTGAATTGATCAAAAGTGACAGTAAATACATTTACACTGTTACCAAAACATTCTATTGCACAAAAATATGCTGTCCTTTTAAATTTTCAACTCATTAAAGAATCCTCAATAAAATGTATCATGGTTTCCACACAAAAAAATTAAGCAGCACAACTGTTTTCAACATTAATAATAATCACCAAATCAGCATATTAGAATGATTTCTGAAGGATCATGTGACACTAAAGACTGGAGTAATGATGCTGAAAATGCATCACATGAATACATTGTATTTTTACAATATATTGATCAAATAAATGCAGCCTAGATGAGCATATGTGACTTTAAGTGACAAAAAACGATTGAACGGTAATGTAGCTCATTTATTCATAATAATTATGTTAACTCATTTATGATATAATTCTCATTGAAGTGCTGTAAATGATGAGTTTGTGTCCATTAGCAGGAAGGATAACCTGTGTTGTCTTTGCACCAGGGAAATACTGGTGATCCAGGTGTGGCAGGTCTGATTGGAAATAATGGGAAAACAGTGAGTCCCGTTTATCCATTTGTACGCCTCAGCCTACAGGCCCATGTGGATGGATGAACATCTTCTGGTGTTTTGATTTCAGGGAGAGCGTGGTGAGCAGGGAGAAGTGGGACCAGTCGGGGCAAGAGGTGGGCCAGTGAGTATATTTCCTCTTACATCGTAAAGTGTCATATAAAGAAATGTGTCACTTCTATAATGTTCTCTCTTTTTCTCCAGGGTGAGAGAGGAGTAAGAGGTCCAGATGGGCCTGCAGGCATGCCAGGTGCGAGGGTGAGTTATCAGGAACCACAATTTAATTGAACCTTATATTTTTACATTTAGACAATAACACTCTTACATGAAGCTTCATGAGCACTGAGAATAGCCTCGCCACTAACAAAAATATGTTCTAAGAACGTTTTGCTAACGTTCCCATTCTTGGTTATGTGAATGTTAAAGGAACATTCCATGATAATTTTCCAAACATTATGGGAACGTTACTTTTGAATGTTCTCTGTAGCATTAAAAAAATGATAGACGAACGGCCAACTAAAGCGTTTCAGAAAAAATGTTCCATGAATGATGAATAAATAATGTTTTTGTGCCTATGTTTTGAGAGCATTATTAAAGACCTGATAACTTTTGAACGAATGTTTTATAAACATTACTGGAAGAACGTTTGTTCATAACTTTGAGAGAACCTTGAAAAACATTAACCAAAGTTCCCTGTTAGCTGGGATGGAGCTACAAAGGAATGGCGAAAATGTACAGAAAGAGGTGAAGGACAGATGAAAGATGAAGTGAAAACATTAAAAGATGACAAATAAGACACATGTAAGTGGATTCCAAGGATAACGTCCCGTCCCCACCACCACCACCCTAAACTCTCAAAGGTCCTGTTCCAAATGGCATACTTGATGTGGACGTCCAGTTTTGCTGCCTTTGCATCTCTGAAGTCCACAAGACTGTAGGTTGTACACTTTTTTTTACGTCCTCAGTGTGTGGACTTCACAGCATATTACCCAACAGCCTGTTTGGGCAAAGTGTTTAAGAGGATAGCGAGGGCTGAGGTAACCATTTGGGACAGACCAAAATAATATTTCAAATAAGAGTGCACATTACAGTTCGAAATCACTTCAACTTGAATTAACACTTTTAAGTTATATTGCAGTATACATTGAGACATAAGCTCTATATTATTAGTTCTGATATATGTGAATAATTTAAGGCAAGATACCCCAGGTGAATACGGTAAGAAATTTCACTAATAGATATCACACTTCCCCAGTTGACTGATTACATTAAGAATTGCAAACATGCTTTGTATTACAATTTTTCTGAAATGTTATGTTATGTTTATATTATCTAATTAAATATGCTGTAGTTTACATACAATCCGAACACGGGATAAAGCCAGGTTCAAAATACTTGTCATTTTGTTGACATATTAGAGTCAAATGTTTTACTGAGGGGATCTAGGATATCTCTTTTTATTACTCCAAAAATCAGAAAATACTGTCAGCAGCCAGAATAAAATTAATTTTCGCCATGTTTTTAGGAATAACATAAAAACATATAAACTCAGGCAAATGATATATGAACAAACACCTCTGTAAGAACCTTTACATAATAGACAACTGTCACATTTAGTGTATGTACGTGCTACTGAAGTGGACATTTGAAATTATAATCGAGGGAAAAGATCTTTAAAGACATGCTTTGCATTTGATATAAATAGATAAGATGCAATAAAGTTAACACTTAAAAGTGTAGTTTGGATGTTTACTTTCCACTCGTCTTAAAAACATGTTATGCAAATGTCTCACAATTGACTAGTGCATGTAAAAGCAATGTTTTTACCTGTAGTGTAGGGAACTATATTGGGACCCAACGACTTGTGCATTTAAACTTGTACTACAACACTGTTTAGATGTCCCACAACAAATATAACACAATCAGAGACATGTTCCTCTTGGTCTTAGTTCTCAGATTCCTGTCCTATGTGCTTACTCTCATGCCGAGGAGCTTAATAGTGCTGCAAACCGAAACACAATCTCCTTAGAAAGCGCCGGAGTGCTTTAGTACAGTAATCGGCTGGTAGGGGCATGAATAGCCTGTTGTCATTGAGGCCTAGTAGCTGGGGGTATTTTCTTTGGTAAGGGGATATTCAGAGCAGGAAGGGGGGCTTGAATGAACCCTCTGTCTTACAGGCATTCCTTCTAGCAGCCGGCGAAGGGCATCAGGCTTAATCATAGTCCACATCCATCCACACACCTTACGTGCCCCGCCAGCACCCTGCTCACCGAGCTGCCGACTCTGTTTTTTTTAGCGCAGATGTGGTTTGTAAGGCAGCTACAGGCACAGGCCGTGTAGTGTTCATGAATTTGTATTTATTTATGTGTGTCTGTGTGTTTGTGTATCCTACAGGGAGCTAAAGGAGATCCGGGCCTCCCTGGTCTCCCAGGGCCCGCTGGCTTCATTGGGCAGAAAGGCGACAGGGTAGGATTTCAAAAGCAGTTTCTGTCCGCTAATCAATACAGAATAGCATTATAACATTACTAATAACATACTATCACTCTATTTATATACTTTTCTGCATCAAATTTGCATAGAAATATATTTAAACAATGGCAAAAATGTGCAGTATACAGTACATTAAATGCATCCCATAATGCAATTTTGAAAGTAAAATCAACTTTTGACATCTGTTTCTTTACTCATTTGATCAGGCTGACAAAATTTAAGGCATTTCAATTCTTGTATATTTTATATTAAATATAATGTAAATTAAATGTTTAATTCACTTTCTGAATTAAATATGTAATGTGGTGAGGTCACGTGTCTTCTGAATCTTTGTTAGCTTTGTAAGCTTTGTTATTGGTTATATGAAGTAAAATTGTTATTCTCTTTATCGCAGAACTTTAAAACTGAAATTTTCTTTGTAACATTCTCTCAGAAACATATGGAAGCTTGTTTCCGCCACAGAATAAAACATTTTAAGAGATAATTGCGACTTTTTATCTCACAATTGCGAGTTTACATCTCGCAATTCTGACTTTATTTCTCTGAATTTTGAGATATAAAGTCAGAATTGCGTGAAATAAAGTCGCAATTGCGTCTTATAAAGTCAGAATTCTGACTTTTTTTCTCGCAATTGATACTTTATATCACGCAATTCTGACTTTATAATACGCAATTGGGAGATATAAAGTCGCAATTGCGTGTTATAAAGTCAGAATTGTGAGATAAAAGTCCGTCTTTTTTTTCCCTTAGAATTGGACTTTATATCTCACAATTGTGAGTTTATATCTCACAATTCTGAGAAAATATGTCAGAATTGCGAGATATAAAGTCGCAATTGCGTGTTATAAAGTCAGAATTGTGTGATATAAAGTCGCAATTGCGAGAAAAAAGTCAGAATTCTGACTTTATAACACGCAATTGCGACTTTATATCTCGCAATTCTGACTTTATAACACGCAATTGACTTTATTTCACGTAATTCTGACTTTATAACACGCAATTGCGACTTTATTTCACGCAATTCTGACTTTGTATCTCGCAATTCTGACTTTATTTCTCGCAATTCTGAGAAATAAAGTCAGAATTGCGAGATGTAAACTCGCAATTGTGAGATAAAAAGTCGCAATTATCATTTACATTTTTTTATTTTGTGGCGGAAACAAGCTTCCATAGAAACAAGCTGGCAAAATGAATAAATGACAATCAATCAAAATCATTATATTTTATATGGTCTTGTTTAGGGTAGTTAGGATCAGATGTGTTACAATTAGGCTACTATTAAAAGCACAATCTTATCTTTATAATTCTTCAGGGCGCTGTTGGTCTCACTGGTCCAAAAGGAGAGCAAGTAAGCCAAATTAATTTTTTATTCTATACACTGTAAAAAAAAAAATATATATATTTTCATGATTTGTTATTGCAACTTTTTTTCTTTTGTCAAATAATTAATGTGGTTCAGATAACGTAATATTTTGAGTTTCTATTTATTAAACCAATCTCCTTCATTTTAGTAACTTAAATTTTTCATTTCAATGAACTCAATATTAAGGCAACCAGCTAACTTTTTTAAGTTAAACCAACAATATTTTTTTACAGTGAAAAAGTATATCTTTTTTAATAGTTAATATAAATAATTCGATCTAAACTAGACCTATTTTAATGCATGTTTGTTTAGGGACCATCTGGTGAAGAGGGAACACCAGGATACAAAGGAGATGTTGTAAGTAAAAACAGCACAGATATTTAATTATGTCACAGAATGTATTGGTTATGCATCCAGACACTGGTCATGACCCCCTTGCTGATCTAAAACTCCATGTCCTTTTATTTTCCCAGGGTGATGAGGGGGAGCCAGGCGAGAAAGGATCGGTGAGTTTGCTTTTAGAAGTGATGTTATTGTTGAGATCTCTAGAACTGTCCTTCAGGGTTATTATAGTGAATTAACTCTTTCCCCGCCAGCGTTTTTGAAAAAAGTTGCCAGCCAGCGCCAGCATTTTTGATCATTTTCACAAAAGTTGCATGGCCCCCAATATTGTGTTGTTTGAATATCTGAACACGCAATATGTACAATAAAGAACAGACCCTCTGCTGTTTTTAAACAACAAAAAAGTTGTATTCTAGCTTTATGCATTTTTTTTTTTTTATCAGCACAGTAAGTAAAAAGCAACATTTTGAGCAAAAAGCTGAGATGAGGTGAGAACGATGATTAAAACATAGATGGAGTAGATCGAGTCCATAAACACCCCCAAGGCTTCACAGTCCTATAGCTCGTCCTGGGTCGACATTTCATTCAGTAACATTGATTTATATGCTGTTAAATATTGATAATCAAGTTAGTTTACTTATGCATCTGCTTACATATGATATCGCTTGTTTCTGCTTATTTTTCACGTCTTTTGATCTGGAGATTCAGTACTCTTTTAGAAGATGCGTAATAGCTCCCCCTACCGTATAACAGTGAAAACACAGGAAGCTGGAAAATTACGTCAGTGGCAGGGAAGCGGTGTCTCATAAATGACGGAAATTTCCGTCAATGGCTGGGAAAGAGTTAAAACCATAACAAAAACGTTTCTGTTTCTCGAAATAAAAGTAACGGTAATTGATTTTTTTTTTTTTTTTTTTTTTTTGAAGCTCTCCTACAATAGGTTTACAAGCATCCAAGGTCAAAAAACACTTTAATTTTCTCATAATATACATTGTAGCATCACATCTTTTATCACAGTGTCTGAAACAGTTCAATCCGTTCCTTTCTGAAAGCCTACTCTGCTCTGATTGGTCAGTTGGCCCAGTCTGTTGTGACTGGTCTACCGCTTTACAGTTTGTCGGAAACTATTTCAGCTCCGGAGGATTCCACAGCGCATGTAGTAATACGAACCCTAACGATGGTCGGTTTGTACCATATTAATTTGAGCCTGAGTCCTTTTCATGTGTAAGTGCATGCAAAATGGATTTTGCTTTTCCAGTGCAGAAAACAACATCTTCTCGACTTGTCGACAGTACGAACGAAACTCTTCCAGGTCTCAGATAGAGCTACAGTGTTTGAGAGCAGGTCAAAGTAGACGTTCACAGGGAGTCCATATTTCCATATTTTCAATCCATAAAATGAGAAAAAGTGTACAAAATTCTACGTTGGCCTTCTTGAAAATGAGTCAGAGTTTATCTTTTGTTGTGCTCAGACTGGAAAACCAGGGGACGCAGGAAATAAAGGCCCAGAAGGTGGACGTGGCCAACAAGGACCCGAAGGCCCACCAGGAGAGCCTGGTCCAAGAGGCATGCAAGGAGACAGAGGGGTACCTGGACTGGCTGGGACACAGGGACGACCAGTACGCCTGTTTTAATCATCTTAATATTGACGGCTTAATCAAAGTTTATTGTATCTGTCATTCGAATTAGATTTCGCTGTACTAAACTCATTATATGGTTGGCAGACCATCAGGAATTTTACCTCAATGTGATTTTGTCAAGTTCTAAAGGGATTTTTTCCACCAAAGCCCTTTTTACATCCAGTCAGCGAGGAACAACAACAGGAAAATACTTGAAATATTAATAGTGTCCACATAATTCTCCTCTAGGGCCGAGCACCGACAGATGCACACATCAAGCAGGTCTGCATGAGTGTTTTGCATGGTCAGTATTTTGATATCCAAACAGATATTTACAAATGGAAGCTCAACTCATTGTTAAATCCTTGTTCTTCGATTGGTTTTGACATTTTCGTTTTTTCCTCACAGGACAGCTTGCCCAGTTGGCAGCCAGTCTGACGAGGCCTGAGTCGGGCATCTCTGGGTTGCCAGGTCCTCCTGGTCCCCCTGGTCCTACAGGGCCTGCTGGAGACAATGGCTTCCCTGGGCATCCTGGAAGCAGAGGACTGCCAGGTCTCAAAGGGCCCCCAGGTCTTCTGGGGAGGAAAGGGCCCAAAGGTACGAAGAGACAGTATTCAACTTCTGAAGCTGATTTTGTAACGTCTGTGACCTGGGACTCATTTTTGGGCCATCAAACAACAGTTGAGAGCCCTAAGCCCACTATTAAACTTTTGTGTTCCCCTTGATTTAGGTGACCAAGGTGACAGGGGAGATAGAGGGCCCACAGTGGAGGGGTCTAAAGGTATACCTGGACCACCAGGGCTCCCAGGTAAGAGCAAGGCCAACATCTGATCTAATATCCATAATTTAATTCATCACGGTGCGTTTAATGATCTCTGCAAATATCATGCCTCTGACCTCTGGCCTGTTTCTCCACCTGATCTCAGGTGAGCCTGGTAATCCAGCATATGGCAGTAATGGTCGTGACGGCCTGAGAGGACCAGCAGGTGTTCCTGGAATGCCAGGTGTGCCGGGACCACCCGGTCCCCCCGGCCTGAACGGATACTGCGAGTCATCTCAGTGCGTGCTTCAAGTAGTTCCAGATCCGCGGTCCATCAAAGAATCCAACATGAAGGGACCAGACGGTCTATGAGCCGACAGCCATCAGCGAGCCACACATCAGAGCCCAGCGTCTCTGGACAGGGAAACTTGAGAGACTAATGGAGTGACTCCCTCTACGAGGAGATTTCTGTGTCGATGGTATATGCAGGTGTGATTGTACTTATCAAACACAAGTGTGAAGTTGGATCCGGTTCCCAGTCTCATTCAGGCTGACACTTTTGTATAGGTCTAATATTTCTATTAAGAATCAAAATAAACCTAAATTGCCCCATAAATAATGCAATTATAGCTTGCAAAATAATTTGAATATACTATTATTTAGGATGCATACAGTGTTCAAATCATGCCATCACAACCTAGTCAACTTACATTGAAGACTGTTAAAACTTTTTATATCAGAGGGGGTCCAAACGTTGTAAATTTGTCAATATTGCATTCAGTTAGAAATAATTTGCAAGCATTTTATTAAATCGTTTTCAGGTTGTTTTAACCTTGACATTCTCCGATCTTTGCAGTGGGGCTGTTTAAAAATATCTAGGAATTTTCTATATTCTTTATTTATTGTAGAAAGGATTGCTGTGACACCTGCAGTTGTGAAAATGGAGGAAAATAAAAGAATTTTGATAAAATGCTGCATGTTATTAATTGAAAAATCAGGCTTCAAAGAGACAATATTTCCTTCAGTGTATCTTTATTGTACTCTCAAATTGGCGAACTTGTAGCAACTTGTCTCTCGCTATGATAAAACACATATCCACTGATATAAATAGGAGATTTAACAGTACACATATTCAAATACCATACATAAATCAATTATCGAAATATTAAGTTACGCACATCAAATAAAAAGGCATAAAAATACCGCAGACATTGAGGTCCAGTTTAAGCCAAAACACAAACATCACACTATTGACATGGCAGTAATAGGTAAACGAAGTTTGGATAAACAACAAAAACTAGTACCCCAACCTTCAATATATTTATATAAAGAATTTTTATTTTCCTCTATTTTTTTTTCTTCCTTTCTTCCTGATTTATTTATTTTTCTTCAGCAAAAGACATCGAGAAACCTCTCCAAATGCCATTGAGAACTGCTCCACCAGACGGCATCTTTCTTCTGTAATAAGGCATTTATTTTAGATCTTTTTGGAGGCAGGCATTTATTACAGATAGACTAAAAATCATATCAATAACAAAAAAATGCATTAAACCATTTTTTTTTAATTAAACCATTTAGATTATAAAGCATACTATGTGTTTGGCAGAGGTGGGATTTGACCATGTTCACCATCCAATATAAACGTCATCGCAAAACACCAAGCTCAAGTTCAAACAAGCACTTCACCTTGCTGACAGAGGCTCTCCACAGGAAAATACATAAAACAAAGAGGAGGGAGCGGGACACTTGTAACGAAATAAGCTTCATTTTTGTAATGGCATTTTCACACTTACCAATTAAGAGAACAAACTACTTATGCTAGATACAAATTTCCATTACACATTTGAGAAAGGCTGATGCGCAAGCTTTTACTGAATGCAGCAGTTGGTGCGGTGGCCGTTGGAGTCCTTGAATCGAAGACGCATTTTGGGATGATATTTTTCCAGATAGAAGAGCTGCTTGCTGTTAAACGCTCCACGGCGCTTTCTGGAATTAAAATAAACATTTCTCTTTAAAAAAATGGAGATCACGCGCTGACTATCATTATAATATTTTCACAAGTACAACGTTAACTCACTGTCGTATGAACTGAACAGCATCCTCGTATTTCATCCCACACTCAATCAGGGCCAGGGCAACCAGCACTGGGGCTCTATGGGAAAGAAAACACGCACAGCTCAGAACACATTTTACCCCATGTTTGCGCCTTATGATACAAGCAATGATATCTTGAATCCTATAAAACTACCTTCCAAGGCCTGCTACGCAATGTACGGCAATGCAGCAGCCTGGCTCCTCCCTAAACTTGAGCCGAAGAAGATTCAGCCAATCATCAACGATCTGGTTAGAGGGAGGAGCTCCATCGTCAAAGGGCCAATCCTGCAACGAACAACGGTGTTAAAACATGACCAGAGATGATTCATTTTCATTTAAGTGAATTGGTTCATACGGACGTACCAGAACCTGAATGCCTTCTTTAACAACCAGGTTCGCATCATACGTGGCCTCACACACTCTAACAACCGTCGTCACACCGTATTTCTTCAGTTCCTAATGGATGGGAGGGGTGTCATGTAAGTGATATTTTGCAGTTGCTGTAATTATAAGCAATTGTAATAGACCCTCATTATGAGCTCTATCCAAAACATCACTTTTAGTGTGTTCAAGCCATTTAAACCAGCACTCACCTCAATGAACTTGTGAAGCGTGGCATTAGTGGGGTTGTGGGTAATGAGGAATCTCATGTTTTTGTAAGTGATCTCCACTGGGGCAGGTCTATTCATACGAGCCATTTTGGACTTTTCAAAATAAAACAGCTTGAAAATCTTAAAGAAAAGTGGGAGAAACTCTCTCCTGTAACAACAGAAAATCTGGCGAATACAATTCGGAGAAAAGAGGTGGGCAGGATTAAGAGAATAAAAAAAAAAAGAAGAAAAATAGGGAGACGACCAAAAAACTAAAGAAACCGAGGCTGGTTCTCTGGTGAGAGTGAAGACGTAGGGCCGGCAAGGGCAGTGCACTTCAAGAGACTTTTTTTACCCCATCCAGAACCGCCGACCGCTGTGGACACCTGCTCTCCAAGCCCGATCCCGCCAACGTTAAAACTGTAACACAAGTCTCTCTTCTGATGAGGTAGCGAGGCTAGCCGTTCACTTCTCTGCATAAACGCCGTGCTGAGCCTGGCAGTAGTCCCCACTGCCCTTCAGAAACTCCATAAATGTGTGACCCAAAACACCACAGAACTGCTGCAAGGACACAAGAACAGAAGCACAAGCGGTCAGGAAACAGGACTTCATTTAGCTTTTTCATTCCTGATTTAAAGCTTCAACAGTAACATGTTTTTCGGCTTTCTGCTTGTCCAGTTGTGTGTGTCAACATTTGAAGTGGATCAAAAAAGTTCATCAAAGTTGCCCTAAGACAAAAACAGGTGTTGTTCAAAACTTATGGATCATTTTGATTACAGGTTTTGATCCACTTCAAATGTTGACTACTGTATATATATAGCCTAGTCTATACACACACACACACATACAAAATGTTAGCCTAAATGTAATTATAAAATAACCAAAATAGAATTTTAGAATATATACTGTTCTTTTTTTACTTTTTATTCATCAATGAATCCTGAAAACAAACAGGCTCCCAAAAAAATTACAACATTGATAATTCAGCATATTAGAATTATTTCTGAAGGATCATGTGACACTGAAGACTGCAGTAATGATGCTGAAAATTCAGCTTTGCACCACAGAAATAAATTGCATTTTCAAGTATATTAAAATAAAATAACATTTTAAATTGTAACAATATTTCACAATATTACTGTTTTTTTCATCAAATAAATGCAGGCTTGATGAGCATAAGAGACTTTTCAAAAACATCACATTTAAAAGCTACATAATTACTAGAAATTATAGCCTACAGAAAACTACAAAAAAGTTATTTAGAATTAAGTAATTTGTGGCAAAAACTGACAAGAATAGCCTAATTCACAACCACAGCAAAACAAAATGTTTACATTTACAAGCCATGAAATTTATGTTTAGAATCATGTCATCTAGTTCATGTACATTCTATAATACATATAATATTATAATAATTATAATATATAATATTATTAATCAAATATAAAACCGGACATTTTCAGACAAGTTGATTGGATATGATTTTGGATCAATGCTGACACTCTGTATTGACCAATCAGAAGTTTTATAATCTGAAACAGATACACTCATGAACACAATAATACTCATGCATCCCTATAGCCTAAAGAACCGAAACAGTGTCTTCGTGTCGGCTGTAAAAATGAACCATATTCCTCTCATTTCCATAAACACATGACTCAGAGATGAGTCAACGAGCATCATGTGGGTCATCAGAGAAGACCGGTTCCGATGGGATGCGTTTTCTGGGAAGGCTGAAATCTTCATGTCAGTCTCGTGAGGACACACACGTGTCTCATCAACTCTTTGGGATTACCAGATACTAAGCCTCTTTAGCAAACCACTTTAAAAACACGCAACAAGCCTCATGTATTCGTAACCCAAATCTAACATGTCAATCAAATGAAAGGCACAGATGTTTGGTTGGGTTATTTTTAAGCGTGACTTTATGGAAATGAAGTGTAAAGGCCCCAAACGAGGCCATTAAAATGACAAAATGCAGATTATGATGTAGAAAACCGGTCAAGGTTTGAAATGTGGAGAAATGTTTGAATTGTACAACCGATGAATTGTCCAAAACATCATATCCAAAACATCATCAACATATGCTAATTGCTCGACACAAAGACTTCCGCTCGGCTAATATTAGCAATGGGGCAGAAAACTCACAGATTACCTTCATTTTGAACAACACAACACTCATTATCTTCCCAGCTAAGTTACTTACTTTGATTCATTTTAATGTAATCGATTAACGAGAAATAAAAGACCGAAATGTCGTTCTGAGTGCTCTCACTGATGTAGCCTAAGTTAGCTGTGAGGCTAACCGAAGCTAACATCGTCACCAAGACGACATTATAGCGATGCAATCTAATATTTATAATCACATACACAATGTTTTAGATTTGTAGATAGTTAAAACAAAATAAAACACATGTATTCATGTATATATAAACTGTGGTCGACGACAAAATCTGTTTTGGTCTAACGTTAGTGTCAATTAGCTCACAATAGATCGAGATTACGACCACATTTCACAAAAATAAACCCCGAATCCGCGAAACCAATTAAATGTATATATGTTGAAAGGCTTCACTTACTGGAATATGCTTACTCATTGAAGATTGTAGCTTAATCATAAAGCCGCTCCGGAGAATATTTGTTGTGGTGTTTGACCATACAGCGCTGCCGTGTATGTGATGAGAGAGAGTCTCCGGTAACCGGTTACAGCTGGACTCAAGAAACCGCACCCAACTACACACTCCACAGCACACACAGCCTGACTCACTTACCATACACACAGTTTACACATACATCATTTTATTATCATTCAGGTTGATTGGGACACTTTTTCCCAGTCATCGCAAAAAGGGTCCCAAATTACGTGAATTTAATTATATTAATACTTTAAACATATCCTGCAATTGTAATACAACAACAGATCTTATATTTGTTAAAAAATATAATAATAATAATTATTATCAATAATACTTTTATTTAAAATGTTATTAAAAAAAAGGTTATTTAATTACATTTATATTCTAAACTCATCCTGTAGGCTAATAATAATTCTGGCATGGCAATGAATGAAAATGTTGATATGTTTGGTCTTGGCGGAATAGATCTGCTACGCTGCTGCTGCAGGCAAAGGTGGCCTTAAGCATCTGGGGGCCCGTTTCAATAACTAATATGGGGCCCTACCAGGGGGCCAATGTTTCGGAAAAACTGAAGCTTCCCTGGGCGCCGCCATTGATTAGCAGACTGATTAGCATTCCATTGACTCCCATTCATTTTGGCGTCACTTTGACAGCGAATAACTTTACATCTGAGGCGTTTAAAGACTCCATTTGTCCATTATTTATTTCTAAAGAAACACGAAAATGTATAAAAGACTCCATTACCTTGTATCTTACGTTATGGCCCCGTAGAAGCAGTTTTTGTAAAAATAGGCTAACGATTGCGTCATAACCACGCGGCTCTCTGTCGCACAGTAGAGAAATTACCGTTTGGACAGGAGGAGAAGCTTGCGGGCAATCGGGGGGACGTGGAGGCAAAATGACAAAATAATTCATCAGAATACTTAGCAAAAGTTGCTCCTGCTCCTAGCTCATGGACACCTCCTACTCACGCTCTCCGTCTCTGCAAGTTTCGGAAGGGAATGATTCAGATTTCTCTTGGCACAGCTACTAGAAGACAGACGGGTTGCTCACGTCACATCTACGTCGTCAAGCTCAGTTTGAGTCTGCGCAGTACGCTCAGCCATCAGAAAATGAGTGCTTCTAATTGACTTCACTTTTCTCCGTTGAATCCAATGGGGTCTCTGTGTCCATTTATTTTACTGTCTATGGGCCCTACCCACATACCTATCCAGCAGTTTGAGTTGAAGACAGATAATCTGTATTTTGGTTAGCATCCTGTGACAGGGGTTCGGCCGCTGCTTTCGCCCGGTAGGGTTACAGATACTGGACCAAAGACAGAGGTCACTTTTGGTAGACTGAATAAAGCTTTTCTTTTGTTGTCTTCGTTTTTCAGCACCACTGGCATAGGTACGTTTCATTTCCTCTTAAAATTATTTTCCTGCTCAAAATAACATTTTAACCTAACGGCAAAAAAGGCAAAGGTATAAACACATAAACTTATACTTCAGATCGCTTAAGCCGTTCACGGGGGCCGTACACGTCGCCATGGTAACCGCGGCGCGAGTTCAACCAATCAGAGACGTCAGTGTTTTGCTTAGAATTGTGGGTAGTGTAGTATTTCTCCAAAAGATCGCAAATAACAAGGTTGATTTCATACCTTGTGGCTTTTCTAGGAGCAGAAACTTTCGTTTCACAACCTCGTAGCTCATGGTCAATCTACCTTGGATGGTTTAGACATTATGGCTGAAAATCAATATCCTACGGAGAAAATGAATGGGATTTTGCTGGTCTGTTGGGGCCCCCCTTGGAGGGCGGGGCCTGTTTCAATTGAAACGGGTGAAACATAGGTAAGGACGCGTCTGGCTGCCGGGCAAGTACGGGACTTGCTACTGCCAAAACATACACGACACGCTGCTGTGAGCAAGACATGCTGCTGCTGTATAATATAGCATACATGAATTACCCATAGCACATCTATACAGGTGGAGCTGGGGAAGGTGGAGGGTTTCTGAAAGCAAACCACTACAGCAACAACTACAGCAAGTATTTGAAGGTTGAGCAGACAGCAGAGAGCTCATTGGCTACGGATACAACAGGAACCAATCAGCCTGCCCAATCTAGTTTTTCATGACAGAACTTTGTATTATTAATAATAAAAGTTCATTCTATTATCAGTTCATCTAATAATTTTCTAGACAAAAATACATCTTTGTTTGTGTAGCCATCTTTGAAATATGCCTTTTATTTATTTGTTCAAATTTACTTGGCAACAACAGTGCAAAGATATGTGTTCAATTATGTTCACTTTATAATCAATGGCGTTGGCATTCTGTTAAATAACCTTTAGTCAAACAACTGCATCTTTCTAGAGATTTGATGAATGATGTGTTGTGGGCTGTTGAAAACAGCTGATGTGCAGAAGCTCACAATAGATGAGTGGGACTGAACAGACTGGACGGTTCATGCAAATGGTTGGGGAGAAAGGGAGCAGACTGGTTTGTTTCAGTCTCTGTTAGTCAGTTGTGTGAGTCACTTCGATTGGGAAATGGTTATGACTTTCCAGACATTCACATAAAAAAACGATCATAATGCAAGAATCAGAGGAGTCCAAAGATACGGTAAAACTTCAAACCTTTGCAGTTATTGTTTTGTTTTTTACTTATATATTTTTGTTAAATGCAGTGTGTACATAAAGATGTATGTATATCATACTTTGATAATTTAGTATATGATTATGTGTTACTGTATTGTGAGTTATATTCAGTCTGAATGCCATAAATTTCATCTTCAGGAGAACATTCCAGACCAAGTGGATGGAGGAAGTATGAGTGCAGGAAAGAAGAGTGCAGATCTAAGAGAGAAGCATCGATCCTCCTCTAACTGGGACAGAAAAGGGACATCTGTACCCATAGTGCCATCAAACGTACCAATTCCAGGCCCAACAAACGACCCCATCCTTATTTCCATCGGCCCTCCACAACGTTGCCCCTCTGTCTCCAGTGAGTCCCAGTACCAGGGTTTCGAGAGGGAGGACGACTACGCCAACAGGCATGGATGGAGAAGGGAGAACGTGCAATATTACATGCCAACTAGTGAGGGTGGCGTCCCCAAACAAACAATGGATGAACTGAAAAGCGTGTTGTGCGAGAGCTCCCTACTGAGTGCAAAAGGGCAATATGAAAGAAGGAGCTACCCTCCTGGTCAAAGAGTGGACTGTAAGCCAGACCAAGTGCCTTTTAAGAGTTTCAGCACCTTCAAGCCAATTTCAGAAGCTAGGAGAGCGTCCAGACTAAGAGAAGGAAGCTCTAACTTGGATTCAGGCAGGTCTTCAAGGACTGATGGGCCCCCAGACAGGTCCTCTGGTGTGAAATCCCCCACTGTTGAGACATCCCACTGGGGTGAAGCTGGCACATCACATTCAGGTCAGTATGTGCCTTTGGGTCATCTTCTTCTATGAGAATATTTATGGTTGTCTGAGTTTAACTCATTTATTTTAACTTTCTCATATTTCACCCCTCTGTCAATCATTTCTTATTTCCAACAGACAAAGAGAGCTCACAGGAACAATCTTTTGCATCTCAAAGCTTCATTTCTGACGTTGAGAAAATAAAACAGCAAATTGCCTGGGAAAACATAAGCTTTGTTCGCTTTGAGGCCACCGATCTTCATGGCGTAGCCCGATCCAAGACCGTTCCGGCTCGATTCTTTCATGTAAATCTTTTAAATGCCTCTTATTGATTCTGTACTTTAGAAAGTGTTTTGGTATATTATGGTACAATCTTAAGCTGCTGTTTTTGTTCTATTGTTTACTTTTTTCTGTAAAACATTAACTCTGTATAAGGGATCAAGAATTTTCATACATTATATCTTGAATATAAGTGTATTTTGTCATAATGATACACTGGCATATTTTTCTGCTGGTTTAGTCAACAATCTCATCAGAAGATGTAAATATTTTAAAAGCTATCTCACAACCAATTCATACAAACCCCAGTGATTGGTAGGTTTAGGGGCGGAGTCAGGGGTTGGTAATTCGTACGAAGAGTTGCCCAGTAAAATATGTACGATTTAGCAAAAATCTTACAAGTGAGGTCGTATGAATTCGAACGAATTAGCCACCTCGTAATACGTACGAATTGCCTTGAGATCGTGTTGGTATTTTACAAAGTGTCAATTTCATATGAATTTGTAAGATGTGATTAATACGAAAAAAAGTATTTTTTAGGTCCATCCCTAACCCCACTTTTAAACCAAACTGTCAGATCTTATGAAAACACACGAATGAGATCATGTGACTTAGTCACCAATTCGACAAAATGTAAAATAGCTACTGATATCAATGAAATAAGTGTCATGAGAAATCACAGATGTTTCTATGACAGCAATGTCCTCAGTAAAAAGCAACAACAAAAATGAACATGGCCCTCACATGTTAGCCAATAAGAAAACTAGGAGGCACCTCTCTTTCATCTATCAATTTGCACATTTGGGTTTACTGAGATTTGGTTTGCTGGAGAGAAGAGGGTGTGAGGTTGATGGCTCAGCAAGATGGCTAACTTTGCTTACAGCAGCTTTAATTTTAGTAATAAGTTTGACTGTTTAGTATCCCTTTGTAATACTCAAAGTGTTTTTGAAAATACTGAATCAGTACTAAAAATTAATCATTATTGACACCACAGGAAAAAGCTGTATATGGCATCCCTATGCCGAGAAGCTACCTGGAGTTAACCCTAAGTCCCAAAGTCGATGAAGTTGATCATCAGAGCACAGCCAACTTCAGCAGTGATGTCCTCCTGGTCCCAGACCTCTCCACATTCCAAATCCTCCCCTGGGCGGACCAGACCGCTCGTCTTATCTGTGACCCCTGCACAATCACAGGTGTACCACTGCGAACATCACCCCGCCTCATAGCCAAGCAGATGCTCGGCCAGCTCCAGAGCATGGGATTCTCTCTCCACTCATCTTTCACGTATGAGTGCTGTATCTTCGGAGCCCCTGAACGAGTGGGACCCAAAGCTGTCTTCTTCCCTGCCACCACACTGTTGAGCAACCACGATCAACCCTTCCTTCAGCAGTTAGTCAGTGGGATGTACTACATGGGAGTTGATGTTGAGAGCTTCTCATCTGCAAATGGACCAGGACAGATGGAGATTTGCTTTAAATCCAGGTTTGGAATCCATGCCGCCGACAGCGCCTTCACCTTCCGAACGGGAATCAAAGAGATGGCCAGGAAATTTGACTATATCGCCACCTTTTTCACGGATGAAAATATCAACAATTCAGGATTACTCTCCCATAGCCTTTGGGATGCCAGTGGCAGAAGAAGCCTCTTCCACTCAGGCGACGGGGAACTTTCGGAGATCGGCAGGAAGTGGCTCTCAGGTCTTCTCCAGCACTCAGCCGCTCTGAGCTGCCTCTTGGCTCCAGGGATCAGCTGTCGAAATCAGCTTTCCCAAGGCAAGAAAGAGTCCAAGAACCATGTTTACGCCACATGCGGCTGCAACGACAACAGCTGTTCCTTTAACGTGAAGGTTCATGGTGGACGGGAGATGCACATCGATAACAAGCTGGGTTCGGCAATGGCCAACCCTTACATCGTGTTGGCGGCCACGATAGCAGCGGGACTGGACGGTATTAGGCGTAATCTCAATGCCGAACAGGTTCTAAGCAGAGCTCCAGTTCAGCAGAAACAGTTCCCCATCCCTATTAAACTGGATGATGCTTTAGAGGCTCTGTCAGAGGACAGCGTGATTCGTGGTGCATTGGGAGAGCCTTTCGTGCAGTATTTTATTGCCATGAAGCGTGTAGAGATTGAGACCCAAGAGCAGGATGCCGACAAGAACAAGGGACTTGAGTATTTTATTTAACTTTTGGATTTGGTCAATTTTGTGCATTTCAAACAAACAAAATACATTTAATCACCATCTGATAATACCTTTCTTGAAAATAAAATCATACAACTGACCGGCATCAGCACACTGTCTGACTGATTTTATTTACAGTGTTAATGTGTCTGAATAGTCTCAACTTCAGAAGTAATAGTGACTTGTTTTTAGATAACCTACTTGAAGTTTAAACTTTCCAAATCTGTTGAGTTTGGACCTGTCAGCTGCCTAAGGTTTCGGATGCAGCCTTGGCCCTCAAGGAGCAGAATTGGACACCCCTGGTATAATGTGTCTAGTCTGGTTAGCACACACAGCTGAATATTACCTTGATAGTAATCCTGAGGTTAACTAGCCAAACACTAATTCACAGACTGCCCATATTATGTAAAACTGAATCAAATTAATAATGTCCTTTTGGGAAATAAACAGAGACAAAATTCAACTCAGACTATTGAACATCCACTCCAGAGAGGAGACGGCAGATTTTTATTGGCACCAAAAAGCATTTGGAGGGTACAGAATAAAGACAGATAAGACAGCGGTGGCCTTTGTGATGATTTTTGACTGGCCCAAAAGCACTTTATTTAACCTTTATTAGCTTTTAGCTGCGAAAGCAACACATAAAACACAATCTTCCTATTTTCTGTCTCAATTTCAGAGATGAACTGGTACATTGGAGTCTGAAACTGATCTTAAAAGGACTCTTCCCTCAGATATTTTATTACAAGTATCTTTAATCTCGCAATTGTACCAGTGACAGATCCTGATTTGTAGACTTCTGCAGCAAACTAAAACCGATCATCTTCGGCTGATTTGAATCGAAACACTATAAATTAACTTTATCTATCTTCATGTATCTTCAGGTTCTATAAGCCATAGTTTACTAGTTACTTCTTAGTAGGGGTGGGAGATCGCATGGATCTTGGCGGGGTGGGGGATCTCATGGACCTTGGTGGGGTGGGCGATTTAGGAGCCGGAGTTGGAGTGGGAGACTTCACAGAGGGAGGAGGAGTTGGAGTGGGAGACTTCACAGAGGGAGGTGGAGTAGGGGTGGGGGACTTTATGGAGGGCGCAGGAGTCGGGGTCTTCACGGACTGTGGAGCGGGTGTAGCTGGCTTGGGGGTGGCGGCTGGCCTGGACATCTGTCCCAGTTTGGGCTCAGGGATCTCTTCGCCTTGTTTGTAGACGCTCACTGTGATCTCCACAAATTCACCGCCGTACTTGTTCCGCACATTGATGCTGTATTTTCCAGAATCTTCCACGTAAACACTCTTGATTGTGAGGCTGGAAAACTTGCCGCCCTCGAAGGTGATCTTGTAGCGGTCGTCAGACAGAATTTCCTGCTCATTCTTAAACCAGGTGACCTCTGGGCTGGGGTCACCCCACACTGTGCAAGTGAGACTCAAGCTCTGCAGAGGTGAGAGGTCACAAATTATGTGCACATGTACTGCGAATTAGTCCAGAAAATATGAACACTTCATGAAAACACAGTTAACTTGTGTATGTATTGAGTTCTAGTGAACATGGGGAAAGTAAAGGAAATACTACCTTCTTCTCCATAATGGTGACAACATCTGGCAGGCCACCTACCACTCTACCACGGTCTACAGAGGGCAAATAGTTCATTTAACACATTTGGACACTATTTCCAACTTTTTTTGGAATGATGTCTATTTAATAATAAATAGGTTACTTCCACTTGTATGAAAATTTGGCATCTGAACACATACCTAAGCGAATTTAATGAGATTATTTTCATTGCACAAAGCTTAATGATCCTAATGGAGTTCAAGTTGAACTGCCTGAGTTCAAGTATGCATGAATACCAGATTAGACCCTTATTAATGTTCCATTTGACCAGTTCTCAGAAATACTCACTCTTCTCAGCGAAAGCAGCAGCTCTGATGAAAGAGGAGGAGAAAATATCAGTGTAAAACATCAATAGGAAAAAAATAGAAGTCTGTAAAGAGAATGAATCCAAGCAATGTCGATTATCTTACTTAAGTCTTTGGAATTCCGCATAGGCATCAGTGTATGCTGTTAGAATGGAAGAAAACACAATAAGTAACACATTGCAGAATCCATGACAAATAATTGTTTCCATGATAAAGAAAAGAAAAACGTTATAAATATAGTTATAAACACATTTCAGAACAGTTGTATATCAGAACAGTTGTATTACCCTGTCATTTTTACCCGGACTTTATGCCCCAATCATAGAAAATAAATGTGTATTCAAGTATTAGTCTGAGCCTGTAGCATTCAGCAGTTCAGTCTCCACTTGCCTTGTCCAGAAAGGTCAAAGGTACGAGAGTGTGGTTTTTCCCCATCATGAATCTCAATGGTATAATGACCCTTTTCCTTATCTGTGGGCTCACAGATCTGCATCCAGGCCATCTCAGATGTGCCTCCAATTCTCATCTTCTCTGAGGAGGAGATCTTACTGTCTCTAAAGCCAAAACATCAAAAGAAAATCTCTTCAATTGGCGATAACCCACCGAACACAACATTGTGATGAATATCATTTCAGCATCATTCATTAGTATATTCTGAGTCTGAAGTTCTGAACAGATGGATGGCCTCTTTTCATGTGGATGTACCTATGAAACCAGCTGGTTTTCATCTCCTCTGTGTAATACTTCATGTAGCATTGCAGTCTGATACCCTCTGGTGTGCACTGAAGAACCAACTCAGAGGCAGAGGATCCTGTCGTGAAACACAACACAATAATAACACTATACTTATATAATGTGTTAAACTAATAGTAAATTCATTTAATGAATTCAGGTTACATTTTCATAAAATTGTCCAACTTACCAGCAATACTGGCGATGGCATTGATGATATCCTCAAACACTGGCAAAAAATAATCATATAACATGACAATTAATGTTTAAATATAATTTGTATATCACATAATGTGCCCATTTATACACCCACAGTATACCATTCCAACAATTGCGGTCTCTTATGTTCACTAAAGGCTCTTAAAGCTGCCTTTATTTGATCATTATATTTAAGAAAAATACAGTACAAACAATAATATTTTAAAATATTATTTTCTATTTCAATATACACTGTTGAGCCAAAACATTATGACCAACGTTATACATGTCTTTACCATCACTTTTGATCAATTTAGTGCATCCTTGCTGAATAGTAAGCCATGTATTAAATGCTTAAAAAAATCTTATTGACTGTATATATATAATTATTATTGCACACTCACACACACACTCAGTATATATATATATATAAAAAAATACCTTTGCCAGAAATATCATAGACAGAGGTGTCCTTTCCACGGTCATCGCCCAGTACAGCTTTGTAAATTCCCTGGTCTTTCCTGGAGAACTATTGGACCAAAATAGTTCCAATGTCACTGAATAGTTAGATTTATGAAGCCGCTAAACTGTTAAAAAACCTTAACTGCAATTATGTTAATGCTTTATAAACTTCGATCGCTGGAGTGCTGGTGATCATACCATGGGGATCGGAAGGGAGCAAGATCCAGACATTGGGTTGGGTGGAACGTCGACAGTTATTTCTTCATCTTCTTTAAACCAGGAAAATGTTGTCTCTTTCTTCACATTGGCCAGCTACAGTGTAAAAATATGACAAGGATAATGATATGAGACACTGATATCAATTTCTCAGTCTTTTAATTGTTGTGTTGCATTTACCTTGCAGACAAGCATCACTGTGCAGTCATCGGTCACATGGAAAGACAGGTATTCTGAGAAGTGAGGGCCTGAGAGAACCAGAATAATGTAACGGATTAATTACATCAGATTAAATACACAGTACAAACAATACTGAGATTTTGGGGATATGTGTAGCTTCACAAACCTTGTTTTCTGATGTGCTCTTTTCTCTGGAACTCAGCCTCTTTCAGAGCAACTTTGAATGCTAAAATAAAAAAAATACCAAGAACATTTGCTAACAGAAGTTTTATACTTTTTTAGTTTTATATAGAAATCCCGTAACTGCTCTGAGACTGGACGCTGTTAAGCCCTTACCGTCTCCCACAAGAACCAGTGAGCTTTGGCTTTTGGCCTTGCCATCGTGGATCTGAATGGTGTAAGTGCCTTCATTGGCTTTGGTGAAGTGCTCAACAGTCATCTGGATGATTCCAGTGGATACATCATGGCTGATTTTGCAACCCTAAACACACAGTAAAATCAATTTCAATATACTTTTTTCAAGGGTTTTAAATGGGACTAAAACAACAACAACAACAACAATAATAACAATAATAATAAATAATTGTAAACAACAATAACAAAGATCACAATAATAATAAACAAAAAACAACTGGCTGTGGCTAATGTTGTTAATATATGTACATTTATTAGTAAACAACAACCACAATGATAATAATAATTTTATTGATTATTTGTAAATGTGTAAATGTATTAGTATGATTTTAAATAATAATAATAAATAACTAAGCAATTTTGTTAGTTATTTGTAAATGTATTATTATTTGTAAATAATAATAACAAACAATTAATAATATAATAATAATAGTAACAATAAATAATAACTGGCTGTGGCTAATTTGGATAATAATTGTAAATCTATTATTTTTCATAAACTACAACAACAATAATAATAAATAACTGGGCCATTTTGTTAATTGTTTGTAAATGTATTAGTAAACAAAAACAATAATAACAGGATCATTTTGTTGATTATTTGTATATGTGTAAATGTATTAGTATTACTTTTAAATAAAAATAATAATAATAATAACAATAAATAACTGGGTAACTTTGTTCATTATTTGTAAATGTGTAAATGTATTAGTATTATTTTTAAATAATAATAATAACAACAATAAATAACTTGGCAACTTAATTATTTGTAAATATATTATTATTTGTAAATAACAACAACAACAAATACGGTAACAATAATAATAAAAATAACGGACTGTGGCTAATTTGGTTCATATGTGTACATTTATCATTTTTTGTAAACAACAACAATAATAATAACAACAATAGCCTATTTTTTCTCTTAAATTAAAAAAGTAATATTTTGGGAAAATGCTGTTATATGTCTTCTGAGTGATTTTGAAGCAGTGAAGTGTTTGGCTGTACCTCAGCACTCGTGATGGCTTTATCGTTGACGATGAACCTGTAGTTGACAGAGGAGGACAACTTCAGAGCCTGGACCCAGAAACGCACATGACCCTTCTCCAGAATCTCATAGTTCAGCTCCGTCTTCAGTGGAACAGCTGATAAAAAAAAGTTAAAAAAGTTCAACTTCAAACTTCTCATGAAAGGGCAATCAAAAACATTCATGAACAATCCACAGGCAACTCACTAGGATGTCTGATGTTGTAGCTCAGATCAAGCACTTTATTGAGCTCTGTGAAAGAAAACAGGTATCATATTCAGCAAACTTCATCTTTATTAGTAAATAAAGGAGATATGTAGATGCTCATCTCTGACCTTCCTCATTGACGGAGTAACTGGATGAAACTCCATTTGTATCGGTCACCGAGACAGAGTAGGTGCCCAGATCCTCCATCTCAGGGTTTACAAATGTCAGCTTTGACCTTAGCAGAAAACGTTGCAGCTTTTTAATTTACACCACGTTGTTTTATGATGCTGTTTTAATAAATGCAACAAAGTCTCATGACTATTCCTAAGTATTTTTCGATTTGAAAAATCTCACTATGATTTGCTCAAGCTCCCCTGAGGGTTAGGTTTTAGGGGTGGACCTTCATGATAGCGTTTTATCTTCAAATCACACGTTTTCATATGAGTCAGATTGTATGAAATTACCAACTTGTTCAATACTTACAAATTATCATGAGATTGGGTTGAATAAAATTACAAATTCACACAGAACAGACATACTTTCTTCCAGAGGACGTGATGGAGACCCTGCTTGATTCGGTGATTTCTTTGTAGGACTTTGACCAATTGAACTTAGAGGTTTCAGAAACTTCACAAGCTTCAAAGTTCAGGAAAACGTCTCCGGTCTCTTCATCCACACCACATACGATCTCCTTTGTACCTTAAGAAACAAAATAACAGAAAATAAAAACAAAATAAAGAGCTATATATCATAATCCACTTTTTGGCATACAATGAAAGTGAAAGGTGAACCCATTTGCCCCTGGTTCTCATCTGCTTTAATTGAATGGAAAACACATCCTGATAAACATCTTTTGAGTTCCACGCAAGAAAGAAAAGGGGCTTTCAGACTGGGTAGTTATAGGAACGAGCCACCAGGGCGGTCCCCCAAAAACTAATGTTCCCCTAGGGCCATTTTCCTGGTTGCATTTGCACCACCAACTCTGAAGTTACGTAAGCTGGCAAACAGCAACGTCATTTAAGCAAGGCATTCTACAACGTCAACAAAAGCTTGAGAAGTTCCTGGGCTTCGGCGTTGGTCCATTTATCGCTGTTTTCCATGTTTGTGGAGTTAAGTATATGTAAACTGTGTGTTTACAAGGCTTTTTAAAAATGGTGAGTACTGGTGTTTTGTAAGGCATGTATTCGGCCAATCAATGCACACTTACGTCTCTGGTAGCTCCTATTGTGCTGGGTTAGACCCTACTCTGAAGTTTGAGCTAATTTAGTCCCACCAAATGGCGTTCCTATTACTAAAATCATTCCCAATTCCTGCGGTGTGAACATTACAAAAAGCAGGTACTTCCAGCAATAGTTATAAGAACTATGAAAATGTTTCTCAGGTGCGAAACCCCCCGAAATTCGGGTTTGGAACGATATCTATATGCTGCATGTTAAAGAATGGATGTTACCTGGCAGTGCTTTTGCACATACGGGATCGGACACATCTGAGGCTTTTCCAACACCTTTATCATTCACAGCCCGCACTCTGAACACATATGACGCTCCACTCTCTAGTCCAGTCACCTACATATCAGAATATACACATTTGAACACTGAATCACATTTATTTATGTGCTTAGATTCTGTGTTGTGCCACTTCTTGAACTGAGAGGTTATTTGAATTTTGTAACAAAATTAGTTTTGTTTCATACCTTCAGGTAACAATGCCCCACTGGCTCAGCATTCACAGTGACAAAGTCTGATGAGCCCATTTTAGCCATGTCCACAAAGTATCCAGTGATGGGACCATCTCCGCTGTACACAGGGGCCCTCCACTGCACCAGGATGGAGCTATCCCGCACCTCCCAGAAACTGATGTCATATGCTGGGCCTGATGATAAAGAGAAGAATAGAGGATCAAGCTATAAGCAGCTCTACTGAAGACAATAGTGTCGTTATTCAGCTTGAGTCAGTTCAATGTTGAATTGTGTTAGTTCAATAACAGTGTTGATGTTGAGACGGTAGTATAGTGGAGTAAAAGGAGAACTGACCAGGCTCAGCCATTGTCCAGGCTTCACAGGCAAAAGCTTTGCTCGGCTCAGATGGCAGGCCAACTCCGGCCATGTTAACAGCCTGAACCTTGAACTCATAGAAAACGCCACCGGTCAGATTCTCCACCTGTGGCCAATCCGGGAAACGCACAGCAAAAGTATACATTTAGAGTACATTTTTATTCCATCAGTAAAGATTATTTTCATATTCAAAGTTCTTGTTTTAAATACACAAGAAATATATTCATGTAAAGCGCACCGTGAAGATCCTGTGGACAGCCGGAGTCGGGCTAACCTCCTTCCAAATAACCGATTCTGCCCTGCGCTTGTCCACGTAGTAAGACGTGATCTTAGAGCCGCCCGTGTGTTTGGGGCGTTTCCAGGCCAGGGTCATGGAGGATCCATTACAGTTCAGAAGACTGATGCCGTATGGGGCGGAGGGAGTAGCTGATTATGTGGGACAGAGAGACAATCATTCAGCGAGACGAATAAAGGTCCTGAGGATCACATATAGCATAAGTGATTGGAGCCGTGGATGAGCCATTGTGGATCAAATAATGATCAGGTGCAGTGATTAAAATAATTTACTGCGACAGCAGAATCACTTAGATACAGTGATATTGTTAGAGTGATTGGTTACGGTTAGCTTTTCATAAATTCACAAACAGGCTAGACAGTCACTGTGCCTCTTTCAATGACTTTAATGCATACTGAGTAAAAGAAGAGCGGATTTTATTAGGCTGGTGTGTAAATATCAGGAGTGGATGTGTCAAATTACTTTATAAATGAAATATATCACATACATACATACCATACTCCACTGCACCCGCTGTGTAAGATAACACAGGTGTTTATATGGCTAACTTCAAAACACTTCATTTAAATGTGTCTTATAAGAAATTTTACATGTTTCCATTGCATGGTTTCAGGTTTCTAAAATCAAACAATAGTGCACTTGATGCACAAAGTACCTCTGATAGCACACAAACCTCTTAGAGACGTCTATTTGATGTCTGTATTTAAGTCTGCAAGATGTATTTTTTAGAGTGTTTGCTCATCTGCAATACGTCTCTGAGACGTCTCCTGTCAGATGTCGTATAGACATTTAGAAGATGTCTTTAAGATGTTTGTGGTCTAGAATTTATGTAAAATTGATCTTTCTAAGATGTTTATCAGATGTATTTACACTGCAGATGTTTTCCAGATCTCTAGCAGACATCTTACAGATGTACCTGTGCTATCTTTTTCCATTTAAAAACAGTTCGACACATAAATAAATAAATAAATAAATAAATGCTTATAGTAGAAAATTGAAGGTGTATATCATTCTATGTCCTCTCTGCTGTTGGATACATTTGCATATTTTCACATTGCATCTGAAAATGTTTTTTTGCATAATAAAAACATCCACGCCACTAGGTGTCAGTATAAACCACAAGACCACTGTTGTCTTCTGGCCAGTGAAACAAATTATTTAGTGTGCCTTTAAGTCAACAATGAATCCCTTACAAATTATAATAGTCACGATTTTGGTTAATTAATTGTCTTATCCTAACTTTCCATTCCTTTTATTACTGTTTTTACAAAGCCATTACAAAGACACTGCTATAGATGTCAGTTGTGTACGTACAAAGTGCAGCATCAATGAAGAGGGGAGCCGATTCCTGTGATTCTTCACTCAATCCGTAAGCATTCACGGCTTGCACACGGAAAACGTAAGTATCTCCTGGGACCAAACCATGGACCACAAACCTGACAAAAGTAAGTCCAGAGAGACAGGCCCAATGTAAACCTACAGTACTTCCAGAAACCACTGTAAGAATTATCAACTTCTTTGGTGTGACAAAGTTGAACTAAATCTGGACATTTTTGAGGATATATTTTACCTGGTGTGTTTGTAAGGTCTGTGGTTACAAGGGAACCAGGTCTTAGAGCCGATCACAGAGGCATCTACATAGTAACCCATCAGGTTGTTGGTGTGTTTTGGGGCCTCCCACTGCACAAAAGCAGATGTTTTGGTGTTTCTGGAAGCAATCACCTGTCCCGGGGCAGAGGGGACACCTGCACAAACCAAACACATTATCAGATTCGTCATCAGATTTCGCCACAGATTTACTAGGGAGTGAACTCTGCCCTGCTGAAAGTGAACATGTTATGGTGGACGGATGTGGAGGTGGAACTGAACCACAGCAAATGTGAGCCGAACAACAACAAAGTGGAGGGGACAGCAATGCATTTCAGATCATAGTATTATTTCAGTGATTTCCTTTTCGCAAAGCAGAAGGCTGTGGAAGCTTAAACATACATACCAATGTTCGGAACAATACCTGCAAAATACAGCATGGAAGTAGTTACATAAGTAGCATATGTAGAGTTCTTTGCACTGAACATCATCTGAATGATCTTTCAAACAGCTTATTTAGCATATTTTGGCATCGGACAGTTAGACAACCACAACAGCAGGTCTGTTAAGTTGCAGTTTGACAGTTAGAGCCTTCTTACCATAAGGGTCCACCTTTTGGATGGGTGCTGTGGGCTCTGACGGCTCACTTGAGCCATACTTGTTGACAGTGATTATGCGGAAACGGTACGTTTTCTTGTCCTCCATATCGAAAACAGGGTAACGGGGGGATCGTAGCTGGACCGCAGTGTTGAATCTCTGCCAGATGTGACTGTCACCTTCACACTAAGCCGAGAGTCATAGATGACCATTATGAGGAGAGTTTCCCCTTACAAACCCAGGAATTATTGGATAAACAATCTATTTAAAAAATATGATGACTAGCACTGTGCAATTCATTTTCATGTATAAATTCCTCACAATATAAAAAAAAATTATTCTTGACTAATAACTTTTTTAAATTTAGCACTATGTTTATTCTTAAAACTTTTTAAGATTTTACATTATGTACAAATTTACATTATTTCATACATTTGTAACATTAAATAAGAAAAAAAAGATTTTTTTTTTACAGTTCTAAAAGTGCAAACACACACACACCTTCTCAATGAGGTACCACACAGGTGCCCGTCCTCGAGGGCTAGGTGGTGTCCAGCTCAGAACAATATACGTTTTGTTTATTTCTGTAGCATGCACATTGGTGGGTGGACCTGGTATTGTAACATACACTAAACAGGAATAAATCAGATGTTTGTTTATACAAAATACTTTTAACATCATCTACTTTACACTCTTATTCGCAGTGTGTTAGTACCAGTGTTGGGGGTAGCGCATTACAAGTAACTTAAGTTATGGAATCAGATTACTTTTTTACAAAAAATATCGGAGTTACTTTTTCAAATAAGTAACGCAAGTTACTTTGTTTTTCCATTTATTAACCTCTACTCTACAGCTGTGAATTTGTAGGTAAAAGTAACGCAAATGTAATGTGACACATAACTCTCACTAAAAACTGTAAGTAACGGGATAAGTATAAGTGTAAGTAACTAAGTAAAGTATTAGTTACTTTTTTAGGGAGTAACACAATATTGTAACACATTACTTTTAAAAGTAACTTTCCCCAACACTGGACTTAGTACTAATGTGTTGAGACAACATGAATTTTTGGCAAAATAAGTAAATAAATTATTAGGACTTGTATGCTGACAAACAAAGCTACTGTAGATAATTGGATTACTTGGACTTTACTCAGAATATTCTGTGAATATATTCTGTGAATATTTTGAGCATTGTAAGGGAAAGAAAATACATTTTAGCCAAAAATTCAGTTTGTCATTTCCTGTTTTTTTTTTTTTTGTTTGATTGACCACACTGCAGAAAAAACAAAGATTTTAACATGTTGAACTTTAATTAATTGGATTAATTTAATTTAGATGGATGAAATTAATTTAATGGATTTCACTCATTTATTTGCTGGTTAAAGTCAATCTGAGAAAACATGTTTGGGGTTAAATGCGGCGATGACGGTAAATTGTGCATTTTTACTGGTTAGCTGGTTAATAAGTTCACACTTAAAATGTAACATTATCTATCATTAATTATTATTATTGCCACTATTTATTCATTTATTTTTGCCAGACAGGTCTGGGTAGCTGAAATAAATACCTTTAGGAAATCATGCCTTACTTCATCTAAAAATATATTTTTATATTTATTTTAAAATTATATATTTTGTTATATTTGCAGTTTATATAACCTCATATTAATTGAGAGATTACATGTAATATCTTTATTTAAAAAAATAATTAGTCAAAACAGGTGATTAAAATGATGAAAAACTTGACCAGATACAGGACACTTTCCCTTATCCATTCATATAAATTTTAGCCTAAAATCTAGATTTTGATTAAAAAGGTGTCATACCTTTTTCTTTATCCTTGGTTACAATGTCCTGTTTACATTACATGCATCTCTCTTAAAAATGAGATTAAAGCTTCATGTTTACCCCTTTTTGTTTCAATAATTTCTACATGGTATGAATGAATGAAATGAGTGTTAAGCTGTAAGGTACTTTGACAAAGACAGCATGCAGTATAGGTGGATGGAGAGAGATGATATTAATGGCTCAGTGAAACCTGAAATCGAATGTACCTCCTTGTAGTTCCTCCTGTCGAATCGCAATGTCATATTTCCCTTCGATTTTAATCACTGTTTCAATACATAAACATAATACTTTCCCATCAGCTTGGGTGATTCCATTTAAACACATTAAACACCAGACAGCTTTTAAGATCATCACTACAGATGCATTTCTGTGTGCGATATGCGAGTGTGGATTATAGCAACTTACACCAAATACATACTATGACTAACAGTTGTGAAAAATATAGAAATACATTATTAAAGGCACTTGAATCACACATCTGAGAAAGTCGTCATTGTACAGTGAATTTGGTGCAAAACATAACTGAGGAAGGAAAAGCATATTGCTGTATACTACACACTTACCGTGTCTAAAGATAGAGGTGTCAAGAGCTTGAAGAAGCAGCCTTTTGCAACCAATCTTTTTTGCTCCCATTTAATAAAAACTCTTTTAACGTGTGTGGGCTATACTGGTCCTGTTTCAGCACAAGATATTTTGGTCTGCTGATAGTTTTTACTCCTACCTTCCACATCACTCTCCACTTCTGCAGCCGTCACTCCACAGGACATCCTAGAAGCCAGACTGATGCCATCTTTGTTCACAGCCCTCACTCTGAAGTGATAGGAAGCTCCCTCGGTCAGGCCGTGGACGGGCAGCTTACACACTTTCACAGGGGAGTCGTTGCACTGGACCCAGTCCTTTGCTCCTGACTTACGTCTGCCAAGGCAACATGCAAGATGTACACAAGATTTTTATTAGCATGCAAAAATAATTATTAATTTATTATTAATGTAAATAACAACAATGTACATTATTTATTTAATTTATTTTGATAATTATTTAATTTAATTTGAATTATTAAAAAATAAATTAGCTTTTGTTTAAATTATTTTCAAATAAAATTATTTAAATAATTTAATGCATTTAAATTATTTATACATTAAAATGAAATCTATTTGAAATCTATGTTTACCTGTCCACAAAGTATCCAGTGATGGGAGCCTCATGGGTGGTGTTTGGAGGTTTCCAGGAGACCAGGACGTAATCTGCATTGGCATCAGAGACGGTAACATCCATGGGGGCTCCTGGGGCCCCGGCCACTGTGGGAGGGGCATCTGTGAAACAAATACATTCACACATTTATAAAATAGCAAAACATTTGTGAATCTCTTTTTCAATGATGTGTTACTCTAAATGTAATACCTCTATGGTACTAACACCTAAGGGGACATGGTAGTGGAAAAAATATGAGACGATAGTAAAAATTATATTTCAATACCTTTGCATTTGCTCACAAAAAGTTTGCGTTGTCCAGAAAAGCTTTGCATTCGCTAGCAAAACTTTTGAATTCCCTCGAGGGAACTGAAATGTAATTTTTCCGCCCATCTCGTTTTATTTCCATCACCAGAACTTTTCCAGTCTCCCGAGAAACCGTGCATTCACTCGCAAAAATGCAGCTTTCTCTCGGAAAAGGCTCACAGAGGAACACAAAAGTTTCGCAAGCAAACGCAAAGTTTACTGAGGGAACATGAAGATTTGCGAGCGAATGACAAAACACTGAAAGATAATTTTTCGCAAAAAAAGTTTTTTGCGTATATAATTCATAATATATATAATTCGTAATATAATTTTCCCTTCCATCTCATATTATTTCCATCACCAGAAGTTCAGAACTTTTGCATTCTCCCAAGTAGGGAGCCCCTAGAGGAACATTATAATGGGAAAAAATTTGATGAAAGGAAAAATGATATGTACAGGTGAAACTCGAAAAATTTGAATATAGTGCAAAAGTTCATTTATTTCAGTAATTCAGCTTAAAAGGTGAAACTAATTTATATATTATATAGACCCATTACATGCAAAGTGAGATATTTCAAGCCTTTATTTGTTATAATTTTGATGATTATGGCTTACAGCTTATGAAATTGGAAAAACATTTTTTTTTACATTTCATAAGCTGTGAGCCATAATCATCAAAATTATAACAAATAAAGGCTTGAAATATCTCACTTTGCATGTAATGAGTCTATATAATATATTAGTTTCACCTTTTAAGTTGAATTACTGAAATAAATTAATTTTTGCACGATATTCAAATTTTTTGAGTTTCACCTGTAATTGCTTTTGCGTTCTCTCGCAAATGTTTTGTGTTTCCCTGAAAAACGTTGTGTTCGCTTGCAAAATGCTTTGTGTTCCCCTGAGAAATCTTGCGTTTGCTCACAAAACTTTTGAGTTCTTTGCGAGCGAACGCAAAGTTTCTATGAGGGCCGCAAAAGGTTTGCGAGGGAACTTAAAGCTACTCGGGGAAACGCAAAACTTCTGAGAGGGAACGCAAAGCATTGAAATAATACTTTTTTTCATCCATCATCATGTCCCTTTAGGGGCTCCGTACCCAAGAAACTTTGCGTTTGCTTGAAAACTTGTTTCTCCCATCTCATATTTTTCCCTTTAGGGGCTCTGTATTCTTCCTAGTCATTTTAGGAATGGTTAGATTACTCAATGCATTTATCACTTCTTTTTTTTACCTTTAACAAACAGGTAAGCGCTGTGTTCTGTGGTTCCATCCTTGGTCCAGACGCGGAAGGTGTAAAGACCCTCATCATCCTTGTTCAGGTGAGGAAGCGCGAGCTTGGCGACCCCACCACCAATAGACATCTCAACCCACCTGGATGGCACTAGCAAAGTATCTACACAAACAAATGCAAAGCGTTAGTATCAGTTTAAACTTTTTCAGTGGTTCTAAACTGAAAGACAAATGCAGCATCTCACCATCTCTGTACCACATGACCTCAGGTGGCAGGTTTGGCAGGTCCGGCACCACCACAATGTTGGCCACCAGACTAACAGACTCTCCCTCGGTACCAAATGTCACTCCAAAAGAGCGCAGCATGGTCACCTCAAGCTTACTGGGATGAATGCTGCTGAGCAGAGGAACTACAGGAAACACAACAGAAACCCAAGATCAGAAATGCTCCATAATAAACCAAACCACTTTTTTTTTAAACAGATTTATTAACTTATTTTTACTTCAACAAACTCATTGTTTCTGCCTTAAATTAGTACATTGTTTAAATCAATATATTATTAGCTTACTGTGTGATTTGTATATGTATATTTCTGAAATACATAACTTGGACGCAATCACCTCTGATAGCATTGTCTGTAAAGCTGTATTGTGAATGTACACATGTATTGTGAAAAGCGCTTTACAAATAAATGTGAATTGAATTTAGCGTTTTAGTTTGATATAAATCTATTAGATAAATCCTCATATTTATTTATTTATGTATTTACTACAATACATTTATTTTGATGAATTATGAGTTTTTTTTTTCGTGATTATTGGATAAGGATTTATAAATTGTAGAGATTGCACTCACTATTATCAATTTCTAACCAATAGGAAATATTTCAGAGCTCAGAGTAATGAGAAAAATCACTAATGGAATTTCCATGACTTTTAAATATTTCAATTTAATTATAATTATCTAAATATTAATTTCTATGACTTTTCATTGTACTATACACACATATACATATATATATATTTAAAAAGTCCTATTTATTTATTTATTTATTTATTTATTTCAAATAAAATAAAATAATTTTCTGTATTTATTTTTATATTTATTTATCAACCATACTTTATTTGCTTAAATCCCCAAGAGGTAAATCCGGTAACGCTTTAGATTACAGCCCGGAGATTTTACAGTGTAACTTTCTGTAATTATAGTGTACCTATAAAGTACACATGTAAGTATAAGGGAACAACATGTACAGTTTGGGGAATAAAGGAGTAACAACCAGGAGAAATATATTTTTTTATATATGTAAGGGGTACTTATTCTACTATTATGATACAACAATCACATTTGGGACCAATTTATAAAGGTTTCCAAGTCAGTATTATAAGATTGTCTGTATATATTTTTTATTGTACTTACCCTGTAACTACATTGAACAAGAGGGTAACAAGCACCACTTTAATTTACGGCCCGCAATGTCACACTTACCCTGTAACTACTTGGAACAAGAGGGTAACAAGCACCACTTACCCTGTACAATTCCCAGTATAAAAAAAAAAAAAAGCAATAGTTTTGGCTTTACTTGCCTTGAAGCATGTAAGCTCAAACTTAAACATCTGCACTTTTGCTATAAAAAAAAAACAACTCTGTATAAATGCATAGATATGTACCCTGTAATTTTTTAAAAGCCTATACAGTTTGTATTGGTACACAATTTTTACAAAAAGGTGCACAGTGTATGTTCTCGCTAAATTGGTCCCAAATGTAAGATTGTTGTATCATAATAGTAGAATAAGTACCGCTTAGTTCTATAATACTTACAGTATAAATATATATTTTTTAATTCTCCTGGTTGTTACCCCTTTATTCCCCAAATTTTGCATATTGTTCCCTTATACTTACATGGAAGTACTTCATAGGTACACTATAATTACCGAAAGTTACGTTGTAAATTCATCTTAATTATGTAGTACTTTCCGGGCTGTAATCTAAAGCGTTAATCCCTCCATCCCTGTTATAGTAAAGCCTACTGTTTTCACATTTCATTATTTCATATTTATTACATTTCATATTAAATTTCACATAACAGAGGCAATTTTTTCTGTGCATACTTGTCCACATAACAGTCACTTGAACTATGAAGTATTAATATGAATGCACTTTTATGTTTATTGACAACTGGTGTTTACCACACTGCCTTCTGTTTACAAGCACAAATGAACCGTGGGGAAAAAATGTGCCATTGTTTCCATATCTTATCAAGACTTTGCGCCTGGAACAGAACAGATATTTATGGCTCATGATCTCAAGTAAGGCCCTTCAGACCTGGGCGTCAGCCAAATACAAGCTCCATCTTACCTTGTCCTGGCAGATGGGAGAGCTCTCCTCCCCCTTGTGGCCCTACATGGAAAAACAAGCAAAGTAGATCACTAAAAAGACCACTCACCAAAAGAGAAAGATACAAGATATGAGGAGAAAAGAGACACTCACTCCTGACACAGACAGTAGCCTTGGAGGTGGCCTTTCCCTGCGGATTGGTTGCCACGACACTGTACACTCCAGAATCAGTAACTGCACATCTGCAATAAAACAACACAATTTCACAATGTAAATCAACAGACTGAACATGAGTTTTCTAACCAAAATATAGTTTATAGTGGCCATATGGGACATATTCATTAGAAATCAGATTAAAAGGATAGTTCAGCCAAAAATTTAATTTACTCATATCGTTTCAAATCTGTTTGACTTCCTTTCCTCTGCTCCGTGAAACACAAAAGATATTCTGAAGAATGGTTCTCAACAGTTTTGGTCACAATTGATGTCCATTGTATGGACAAAACAAACAAACAAAAATCAACACAATTTTGGAACGACATGAGAGCAGGTAAATGATGAGAGAATTTAAGTTTTTGGGTGAACTAACAATTGAATCAGCAACGTCATGAACACACATAAACGTATAAATAGTATTAGAGATTTTTGTAAATTAACTTATATAATTTAAAGTTCAAGTGTGTAATTTCTGTGCCTCTATTTGAATAGAATTGGAAAATAATGACTGTGTTCAAAAAGGTTTCCCTGAACACGCCATTGGTGAAACAAACAGATAGCCACGCCTCCAACTCACACCATTGGTTGAGCCACTGTTGCTATGCTGGGCTGGTAAGAATTTTCAAAAACACAGATTTTTTAAAAGTGCTACAGAGCCATAGTGTTTAGACTTTTTTGTTGTTGTTGTTGTTGTCTACGCATATTAAACTGGGACAAGAGAAACATTTTAAATGGAAAAATTACAAACTTCAGCTTTAAAGGTGAGACAAAATGTTTGCTTGGTGATCCGCTGTTGGTTGTATGGCTAGTTAACAGGGTGGAAAAAGTGTTTTATGTGTTCCTCACACATCTTTCACGAACCGTTTGGTACGAGTGGAGAGACTTCTGCATCCAGAACATGATCTCACTGGACAGCAGTGTGTTGGTTTCAGACATGCTGTGCTCTCCTTGAAGCACGGAAATGTGACCTTCAGTCCCTGTGGACTATTTTAGAGCCACTCCTTTCCCTTTGCAATGCATATGGCATGTTTGTCCAAACCAATGTATTTGCATTTTGTTTCTCTCTGAGAGTTGTAGTAAAATATTCATCAAGCTTTTTTCAAGCTTTTTTGAGAATGAATGAGTGTCTGGTTAGATCAAACAGTGGCCACTGCGATGACCTGTGATCTCTGAGAGGTGCTACTGTAATGGCGGCTCTGGGTCTTCACTGGCGTCAGGCGTTCCAGGATCAAATGACGCATAGCTAAGTTGAGCAGAACCGACAGCTGAGACTTCTTCAAGATGAACCTCACTGGGACTAAATAGGAAAGCGTCGCTTTTAAAAGCACTTCATTCACTTTCCCAGGGCGTTACAAACAGGGAGGGGTGAGTTGCGCTCTTCCATACAATGAAAGTGAATAGGGCTCCAACAATGAGTAGGTTACATGGATTGTAGGCTACATAAAGCTATATGATAGCTTTGTGAGAGTAAAACAATGAAATTTAAGTTAAAAAAAAAGAAAGAAAATTTTGCTTCACATCATTTGCACTGTAAAAAAAAACATTCCTGAAAACCCTCCTACGGAAGAGGATTAGGGCCAAGCAATAATAAAAAAATAAAATCATCTTGAGATTAAAGTCATTATAATGCGAGATTAAACTCGTTAAACTTCGAGAAAAAATGTCTCACAACGACTTTATTCTCGAAATTTTATGAGTTTATTTCTAATTTTTTTCTCGAAATTTAACTAATTTTTTTCTCGAAATTTAACGAGTTTAATCTCGCATTATAGTGACTTTAATCTCGAGATGGTTTTATTTTTTTATTATTGCTTGGCCCTAATCCTCTTCCGTACCCTCCAGCTTTTCTGAGAGAGAGAATAAAAAATACAAATAAATTAATGTGACATATAGTTTCCCAAATTACGGGAGTAGGGACTTCTGGGAAGGTATTTGTTTACCGCCATGTTAGCACTGGGGCCAACACAAGGTAAACAACAAGCAAAGGTAACAAGGTAACACATGGTAATAAGGTAACATCGCAAACACAAGGTAAACAACAGCTTCTGTACTTTTACTGTTTTTCACCATTAAATTACATGGAAATTCATATTGTTTTCTTGAAAATACCTGACAGTAATTTACTGTAAAATATATAAATATGAAATTACATGCAATGTTAAACTATTAACAATTTGTCACTGTGTATGTCAAGGCAACTTACAGTTAACCAACTAACAGGTTTTAACTGTAGCATTTGTCTTATTCTTTAAAAATGTAAAAAAAAAAAAAATTTGGTGTGTGAGCACAAAATCTGCGGGAATGAGTAAAATTATGCGCAATACGCGCAATCCCAAGCCCTGTAACACTAACAATATTCATAGCAAATGAAACGAGTGAGTGAGGCGAGGCGGGTTGTGTTTCAGCTCGCTGTCAGAGAGATGAGAGAGCGAGAAAGCACAGCTGGTATCGTGTATCTATTCTGCAGGAAAATGAGTCAAGCCCTGCAGGTCACCATTCACTTTCATTGTATGGAAGAGAGCAGCTTGGACATTCTTCTCAATATATTGTTTTGTGTTCCATGGAAGAAAGAAATCAAATGGGGTTTTAAAAAGACAAAGGACGAGTAAATATTGAATCCAGGTTCTCTTGAAACTAAAATGTGTTGCTAATTCATGCAAGTACAGTATGTGTAAAAAAAGATCAACTTAACTTGCTTATTTTGCAACTATAAGTTAGTTTAAAATGGAAAAAGGAAACTACTAGAGGCCTACTTGTAAACTGAGTGTGTGTGAGGTCATACCTGCTAATAATCAGACTGTGAACCCCATATTTGCTCTCAATTTTGTACTTTCCAGGAGCACTCAAGCGTTCAATGACAACATCATTCCTATACCTGCCAATACAGAGAAATAAAGTTCAGTTGTGCTCAATTTTAACCACATCAGTGAGAGAGCCAAAGTACAGTAACAGTAAACACATAATGGACCTCATTAATGAAGCATGAGCAGAATAAATGCATCTGACAATTTATTTAAGCATGGTTTTACTAACAATTTACAAATTTCTTCTCATGTTTCATTGTTTTTTTTTTGCTCAGTATATTCAAATAATATTACAAACAGTTTATGTTGTTTAAAGTCCCCCTGTGGTGAAAATTAGGCTTTTAATGTTATTTATATGTCTATGTGGTGTTTTTAATATGCTTTAAGACAAACCATGTGTATTTTCCTGAGTATTTTCTCCTTAAAACTACAGTGAACCAAACAGTCTCAAAAACGCAGTTTGAAATCGCTGGTGTTTCTGACATCACAAACTACCTTAACCAATCACATCAATGTGTGATCGCCAATGAGTGGATCTCTGAGCGGGTGTGATTTGCATATTCATAGAACCAAGTATACTAAATGAGGAAAGGGTGTAGTGTTACATTCAAGCTATTTTAAGGCACGACGAAAACACTTTTCAAGGTAAAAACGTTTAAATGTGTAATTTTGGTGATCAAAGATGAGTTTTAAGGGATACAATTATTGACTACAGGGGGACTTTAAGTTTGAGTCATCTAATCAGTATCAAAAACATTAGGGTTTTGGAATTGAAAACCAATCAAACCATTTGACAATAGGGTTGGGTTGGCCGGACACAGTGCAGAACAGCTTGACGGGAGTCTTCTCCCACACAGTGTGAGATCTCAGACTGACCAGGAAGTCCGGTGCTTTGGGAACCACAGCAGGAACATCCTTCCTAAAAGACATTCCCTTCACCTGTTCAAATACAGAAAGAACAGAGTAAAGATTCAAAGGTTCTGCTTTTTTGACGTTCATTGTATGGGCAACATTGTAAAAAAAATATTCTTTTGTGTTCCACAAGAGAAAACAAATACAGGTTTGGAACGGCATGAGCATTTTCATTTTTGGGGTGAACTATCCCTTTAAAGGCATTTTGTAGAGATATTCTTCCGAGAGGTTTAAGATGATGTTCACCTCTCTAGTAATCTCGATATTTTTCACTTGCTCATGTGTGGCCACTTTCATTCTGTGCAGCTCCTGCTGCAGATTAACCAAATCTCTTCCAAAGTGAGCTGCCATCCTCTGATACTCCTGCATTCCCTCGGGAGCCCTGCGCACACACACACACAAAAATGACATTCCATACTGTACAGGTTTAGTCTTAAGAGTAAAGTGACACTATCATTTTTTTGTCGTCTGTAAATATGGAAGCGGGCTTCTGGTTTTCTCTTACACTGTCTTTAAATAGCCTTCTGAACTGTAATAGATGCAGGAGCCAGTAAAATCTCACCTCTCCCTGAAGGTTGGCACTGTGTAGGCTGGTTCTGCCATAGCCTCAGTGGCCTGGACCTGCTCCTTCTTCACGGCCCGAGAGCTTGATTTCCTGACAAACACATCAGAATAGCATTCGGGTCATGTTTGCATTGTGTGACGGCCGGTGTGAGCAATTTGTTACATTTCACACTTTGTACTGTTACAATTTTACTTACAGCATTGAAGGATGGATAATTGATTTATTATAGTAGTATACAGTATATTGTGGATTTACTATATGGTGGTTATTATTGTAAATGATGAATGCCAAGTGCCTAAACCCAACAAAGACCAGCCTGATCAGGAAACCATATTTCGCTTGCAAAAACGAACCTTTTTAACATAATTTCATAATTTTAGGTAAGTTTGGTACCAAATTAACACTTGTAAAAATTGTATTGAATGTGAACTTGTAGTGTCCTTAAAATCTTAAAAGTACAGTATATTTAAAAATCTGGTAGACAATATAATATGAATTGAATACAATTCCACTTAAGTGTACTTAATGCTAGTACATTTTCATGACTTTTAAAAAGTGCATTTTTGTACTGTCAAATGTCTAGTCATTTGAAGTGTATATTAAGTACATTTGAAATCAAATTATGTTTAAGGAAAACTTTTTTGATGTGCTGATTAACATAATATGCTGACATAAACATGTTATGTTAACAACATAAAATTGCAATGAAGTTGCAATTTACACTTTTATTAAGATTTACATTTATATCAACTTCAAATGTAACATGGTTTCATAATATGAAACCATGTTACATTTGAAGTTGATATAAATGTAAATCTTAATAAAAGTGTAAATTGCAACTTCATCATTACAAATGTAATGTAATTAGAAATATATTTAATAAATGCATACAAGTTTCAATCAAAATGACATTAAAGTATATTTTAATTTACCACAAATGCTTGTTAGTATATTTGGCAGTACACTTTAACTATATTTCAAAGACAATAGAAGTTATGAAAATTACATGTAAAAATGTACCGAAGTGAAAGTCAAAAAAGCAGTTCAGTTAATTGCATTTAATATAAATTTAATTCATTATAATTTCATTTTAATTTACATTAAACGCTACATTAAGTTTGCACTTACAGGAAGCATATTATTTTATTATATAAGTAAATTATTTCCATAATAAGTTGCCTACTCTTTCTTGAGTACTTAACTTTAGAGAGTTAATAAGCTCATGTGATCAGATGCTAACAGGAAATGCTAAACAAATGCAGCATGTTTCATTCAACAGCGCCAGCAAAGCTTTAGAAACGGCTTTGATCAAGAACTGTAAAAAGTGATCAGTTCACAACATAAAAAAAGTGAGGTAACCCGTAGCCTTAAAATGATTAAGTAAATAAACTTAATGCGTAATTGAAAAAAATTAAGTTATGTGGAATTGTCACATAACTTAATTTTTTCAATTTCAATGTACATTTGTCAACTGATCACTTTTACAGTGTGTCTTTAACACAAAATAAATTATGATCACAAAATTGTGACAAAAATATGATTAAAATGATGATTAAATGGTAATTACTCTGTTCTGCCAAGTATGCTGTCTGGATCCATACACCAAATTCTTGCAAAATCTCTTGAAAACATTGATTTTTGAGGGCCAAATTGATTACAGCAACATAATCAGTCCCTGTAATGTATAGTATGGATTGGTCAAAGCTGATTTATTCATGCTTGTTAACCTAAAGGCAACAGCACCCACACTGAAGCAAATCTGAATTCCTCTTCACCCAAAATGTGAACTGAATACAAACTATTTTCCTTGAGTGCCATGCTTCATGTCATATTTTCCCACTGTACTGTGAAGCAACATTTTCTCCTTTCTCACGACTGATGCATGACGTAACCTTTGATCAGCCAACTGAGTATCCGAGTATCAGGTCACTTGACCTTTAGATGTCTTATGAAGCAACAAAGAGAGCGGTATTAGCATAAGCGAAGACGTTCTTCTGGCCAGCTGAAGCCTTTGAGCAAAGCTCACGCCAAGGCTGTCCGTATGCTCGGCCAATCAAACTGAGTTTATCCACATCCATCCCATACCTTGAGTGATGGACAACATGTTTTGAGCTTTGATGTTGCGTTTGCTCCTGCCGATAAAGTGTTACGGCCCTCGCAGGCATGTCGGGAACACTCTGAAAAAGACCTAATGACCACACCAATACTCATTGTGCAATCTAAATCACCTTTAAAAGGGTTTATACTGGACAAAATGTACAGTTAACAATGTTGAATATGAATATGGAACAGAGCTAGTGTTACTGTTCTTGCGATTACATATTGGGTAATATTGTAAACTTATATTAGGTTTACTTATAGAAGGTTATCATGACACACTCTTAAAAAACAAAAGGTTCTTCATTGGCATCAATGGTTCAATGGAAACGTACTCTAAACTTCACTCTAACAACAAAAATGTCAAGAACTGTTTACTGAATTTGGGATAACTGCAAAAAAACACTTTTGAAAAACGTGATAATTTAAGTTGAGAAAACTTAATTTCTTTAGGTGTTACCAATTGAAGTAATTTTTTTAAGTTGATCCAACTGGTCACTTTTTACAGTGTATAAACTGTATATCAAACTTTTTTTACTTAAGCTTTTACTTAATTATGAGATCAATAAGTTATGACAATGTGATTTTACATTGCTTTAACTCATCAAAACAAGTTAATCAATTTTCAACCATTTTGAGTTATATATATCAACAAAGTTATAGATTCAACTCAAGTCAGTTTAATGTAATTTAAGTTGAAATTACTTCAATTTTTTAAGTACAATCAACTTGGATGTTTAAGGCAGCAACTTTAAAAAAATAGTATTATTTTTTTACAGTGGTTATTGTAAACTAGCACCAAAACCGCCTCTACTCACATTCCAGCCCATCAGCAACACCCATGAGGTCAAGTGCATCACATTACAGGCAGAAAGTGAAAAGCTGACCCAAGAATAACTGGCACAATTTATGGACACAAACACACACATCTCAGAATCCAAGTCGGAGCAAAAGAATTTGAGCAAAATCCCTTAGATTTGACCTTTGACCTGCACATAATATGACTATGGTGACAAGGTTTCAAGTGGAAACAAACAAATCAGTAAACCCATTAAAGGATTTGTGCATATTTCTGCATTACATGAACTCTTCAAAATTAGAGCTCAACCTGTGGGAAAGTAATATCATTTCCCCCCCCTCACTAAAACAAATATTAAATATGGAAGAATCAAAAGTGACCATACATTTGGTAATGATCTAAAGTCCAGAATCATGTCACACACAGTCTTTCCCCCCCAAGTATTCAATAATATCTTTTTTTTAACAATATTCAATTGAAATCGTATATGTGAAATACACCAAATATGATCATCTGGGCAACGTACGTATCCCAATACATATCTGTTAACAGATTAATAAAATAAAGCTGCACTTACCCCAAGAGAAAAGAAGAGCTTTGAGTGTCGGAAGAGCAGCCTGAGAGCAGTTGGAAAGCTCCTGCTGATGGAACAAAAATAATGCGCTCACTTAGGGAATGTCTTCACTCAGCCACCCCATGTAAGGATACTCTTAAGACTATATATAGCATTTACCTCAATTTTTAGACCATTTTACCGACTGAAAGAGGACGAGACAACAGATTTAGTTTAACGGGGGTAAATGTTCATTTGTTTCTTTTAAACTTATCTGATGATTCTTGAGACATACAAATAGGGTAAGATAGGATTTTACCTGGAATCACAACCTCAGAGGGATCGGCACTGGGACGTTGTAAGCATGTATACGTCCTCACTAACTTCTAAAGGAGAGAGGCACATTCACGGCAACTTTGGGTTTAAGTTCTGTTCAAAATAAGAATCTTTTAGCCCTCTGCAAAATTTTGAAAGACGCTTCAGTTTGTAAATATTCAAAAAGCCGTGGGTTGATGCCAAGACAATTTCTTATCAGTTTTTAAATTGTATCTTCAAAAAGAAGTGATTTCCAAAATGATGCTTAAGTCGGCATCTTGGGAGCCCCTTTTTAGGGGTTTAATCTACCCTCCCTCTTACTGGGCTACAGTTGCCAAAATCTATTTTTAACAGGAGATAAAACAGAGAGAGACTGTAAGTGACACCCTGAAGTTACAGTACTGCTATATAAGACATTAACTAATTAATGGTGTCTGTCAAAACCCTGTAGATGTAGAGCAAGACCAGAAAAAATAATAATAATAATGAGCCAAAACATTATGGCCAGTCACAGGTGAAGCGAATATCGTTGATCATCTCCTAACAACGACACATATTAAGGTCTGGGTAGATTAGATGGTAAGCAAACAATCAGTTCTTGAACTTAACGTGTTGGATGTACGAATAACGATCGGAGCGATTTTGACAAGGGCCAAATTGTTATGGCAAGCCGACTGGGTCAGAGTATCTCTGAAACGGCAAGGCTTGTGTGTTGCTCCCGGTCAAAAGTGGTGAGAATTTACCAACAGTGGTCCAGGGAGGGACAAACAACAAACCGGTGAGTGTTGGGCGTCCAAGGCTCATCGATGCACGAGGCCAACGAAGGCTATCTCATCTGGTCTGAACCAACAGAAGGTCAACTGTGGCACAAGTCATATCAAAATCTTAATGATGGTGCCTATGATGAACCGTCAACTGTTGAAACGGTGTACAATGGGCACGCGAACGTCAGATCTGGATGAACCCTGGGTCCAGCCATTCATGTGGAAACTTACATTTGACACGTGCCACCTGCCTACCTAACATTATGCTTTTTCCATACACTATTCAATGCAATTTACTTGCATTGTATAACATTCAGTTTAGTATGAATGACAGATTGAATGACATTCAATAGCATGACATACAAGCCACCTTAAGTACATCTGTGTAATCTGTTCTTCACTTTAGTATTCTATTTGCCCTGAACCATTAGTTTCCTATCGTGTGAATGGCTTGTGCATTAAATACTGCCTTTTTGGCAGCCTGGATAAATACTAAAGCAGCATGTAGATACTAATGAATACTGCAACTTTCTAAAACTATCAATTCATTTTAACACTGTGATCCAAAAACATTTCGGTAACACTTTATTATGATGGTCCCTTTAGACATTCTGTTGACTATAAGTAATGCTGCTCACTCTCATTAGAGTTAGAGTATTAGTAGACTGTCTGCTTAATATCTGCTAACACTTTATTTTGATGCTCCCCCAACAGACATTCTACAGACTATAAGTAACTTTGTAACTACACATGACAGTTTATTTTACTAACCCTAACCTAATAGTCTACTAATACTCTACTAACACTCTAAAGAGAGTGAGTAGACATGTATGTGCAACATTACTTAGTCAACAGAATGTCTAAAGGGGACCATCAGGGTTGGGGAGTAACGGAATACATGTAACGGCGTTATGTAATCAGGATACAAAAATCCAGTAACTGTAATCCGTTACAGTTACGTCAAAAAAAGTAGTAATCAGATTATAGTTACATTTTGAAAAAAAGGGGGAACACTTTCAGGATTACAATGGTTTCATTTAAAACTAAATAAATAAGTATTTTGGCATAATACCACTATATTAAGCGCTGCTTGATTATACAGTAGTTCCTGGTTCTGTTGCCAGTAATGACTCACATGTGCATGTGCAAATAACAGCTTTCTACAATCTCCTCAGATGCAGATTGAATCACTGCTGCTAGTAGAAACGATGCTGCCTGCGGGTAAAATCGCTTTTAATTCATGGAAATTCGGCTGCTATTTTGTAGAAATTAGGAGAGTCGCTTTTTTAGTACCCAAAATGTCCTTTCTTAATCTTTTCTCACGTAACGGGAAGTTCGCTGTCTGGGTAACGTCGAAGGGAAACTCCCACTGCCAACGCCCCAAGTTCAGTCAGGCAAATTAAGAAAGTTCACGGCTTTAGTCAACATGTAGGCCTATTTTAAAATAAAATAATATGTAGATTGTGTAAATTTTTTAAATGTTGTGTTTTTATTTTTTTGTTAAAAATTAGTTAAAAATAAAACAAAATAATCTGTAATACCACACATTAGCCACTAGATGTCTGTATAGCCCTTTACATAAATATATATTCAGGCCTGTGTGAATATTTAGCAAATATTGTGCACTGGACCAAATTCTTAATAAATAAAAGTTTATTTTGTATTTTTTTTATAATATTTCTTCTTGCTTGACTTTATTTATATACGTGACCTTGAAGTAATCCAAAAGTAATCAGTTACATTACTTTCATATTATAGTACTTGGATTACGTTACTGAATACTTTTTTTTATTAAGTAATTTGTAACTGTAACGGAATACATTTTTAAAGTAACCCTGAAACCCTCCCAAGCCTGCGTGTAACCAACATTTCTTTTAATATTCACCAACAAAAGACATATACTATTAGAAGACGTACATTGTTTTATTGAGCATCTTCTGCTGTGGTCAAAACAGAGGAAAGCTGATATGTATTCAAATCAAAGACAAGGATCACAAAAGATTCTCTTAAAAAATCTTTTTACAAAAGCAGCTTTAGTTAACATGTTTGGGTTTGCAATACATTACCATCAATTCCCAAATCATCTTTGGTGTAGTTTGGAGTAAAAAAAAAAAAAAAACAATCAACAGCAACAACAAAAATATAATAAAATATTTACAAAGCATGAACTAAATCCTTCACTAATAGTTCGATTCACACAGCTCATTAAAGTGCATCAGATTTCAGTAGTTTGAGTGAATTAAGCAAAAGAGTGCATAGATATAATCTCTGAATGTAATTAATCATAAGCGTCTTACACTGCACTCAGTGCACTGCGTTACCATAAGCTGTTGTACAGAACTTGGATATTAAATGAAAGCAAACCAAGCCATTATAGGATAAGTACATGATACATCATCATAGGAAAACAAAACACTGTGAAAAAACACCATTATGGCAAGTTTGATTGGAATGTTCTATTGAGGGATGACTAATAAATCTAGAAATTTTAAAGAGAGGCTTTCAGAAAAAAAAAGGAAAAAAAGGAAAAACGATAACTAGGTTTGGGATCATTGACGCTGTTAAAATAACATCTTCAAAAAGAAAAAAAAGAGGAAAATCTTCCAAAATGTACAATCTTAAAATCTTCCCAGCTCTAAGTGCAAGTTAATATTCAGTGGTGCTCAAGAGGAGTGAAAAACTCGTAATTTCAAGAAAAGCCAAAGTAACATAATCAAATTTTTATAGTACGGAAAGTACCAGCAATCCTCCCATTAAAATATACACAACCATTTCAGACATTTTCATTTAAACATTAAAACCTCAAACATTACCACTCCTATTTTAATTTACAAAAACTGTCGAGTCATCTATTTAAGCCATGCTGTGGGGTGGATAATAAATAACCTTAGTTTGAACCACTGAAGCAGGTGTTCCTGTTGATCGTGTTTATCGTAAAAGGCACGTAATAGCTACCGTTTAATTTGACATCATTCAGTTGAGGCGTTATTCTGCATTATTAATTATACTTGTACTGTCCGCGTCATCAAAGTTGCGCTGGTAACGCACAGTCGAATGGAAGCGATGCTTGTTTTTCTGGTATAGGAGGAAGACGCCGGCGACGATGATGCAGATGAGTACAATGATGAAGAAGATCAAAGCCACAGGGCTACCTGGATCTGCACATGCAATATACAACATGTTAAACCATAATGTTGCTTTGTTTTGAATTTGCAATGCCACTGAAAACCATTGATAGATGAAAAACAATCAACAGTAAAAAAAAAAATTGTTAGAAATTAAGTGTAGTAGGTTTAAAAATATACATGTAACACTAGTAGCCATATTTATGTGCAGTAAAGGCACTATTGTTGGAATAGCCAATTAATGTTCAGTGAATAAATGTGTGTTCCTCATACCTTGTACACAATAACATTTTGTTTATTATTTTTAACTTAATCATTTTAATTTCAGTTTTTTTTTAGGTTTAGAATCTAATGTTTATATTTTAACCCCTTTTTGCTTATAATGTACATCATAGTCTACATAGATACATTTACTATATTTATTTTCATATGCTTTTATATTACACATTGTTTAGGGGACAGCATTGGGCAGGATGTGGAATAACATTGTTTCAAATAATGTTTATTTTTGTATATTTTTTATCCGATTAATCGGAAATGTAATCGACAAATTAATCAATTATAAAAAATAATTGTTAGTTGCAGCCTTTTGGAGTTGAACAGATTCACCTCAGGGGAAAACAGTTTTGTATTATTTCACATGAGCTTGATGATTAGTTAAATCTGATCACAACCACATACCCAATTAAAAAAAAAAGAAAAAAAAAAGGTCTGCACACTTATGCCGTCAGGTTATTTAAAGTTTTTATTTGAATTAAATTTTGTATCTGTTTTCTCTGAAATGGTTTTTCAGTGGCATTGCATAGGATGTAATTTTTACATTAAATGTGAAAAAGTTCTGATATGATTTATCTTGGTTTAATATATATATATATATTTATGTGTGTGTGTGTGTGTGTGTACAATAAAGTTAATAAAATTATGAATAAAATATATTATTTTAACTTTATTGTATATTATTATTATTATTATATTTAATATTTATCACATATTATTATTGATTATATGTATTTGATGAGCCATTTTCAAGAAATTTTGAGGACTCACGGGCAGGTGCTTTGCAGACGAGTCGGCTGCGGCTGTACGAGCAGTTGGCTTGGGTCCAGCTGCCTTTGCTGGAGACCATGACTGCGCAGATCTGCGATGTGTCTGACTCCTGTAATAATTTCGGCCCCAATTTTTCATCCCAGCTAGAGAAGTCCAGTTCACTACCGTCCTGCCAACCAGTGGGCTTACCTTAGAGGAAACAAAGATTTACAGAGCTGAAATAAGTCCACAAAGTTTATCTCTTCTCATTTGTAAACATTTCTATTTTTACACCGTGTAATTTAATGATCCATGCTGCAATATATAACTCTTAAAAAAGGACATGGTGAGCTTGAAGGTAGATTATTCATTATTTTACTTTTGGAGTCCATGTTGAGCGCCAGCCACACTCGGCTGGTGATGGAAGGGTTCTTATTCATATAGTTGGAGACAAAATCATTCTCCTCTTTACTCTTTATGGTTAACAGCTTGGACGAAGAATCTATACAGGAGAAATACAAGATGTTGTTAGACACATTCAGGTTGATTTTTGGATGGTTTGTACAGTTTTTAGTGATTATGTTGGGGTTTGGATTTGAGAAACTGGTCCTAAAACAGGGGTAGAAATAACAGTAACCATGTAAAGTGCCACTGAAAGTTAGTCTCAGTCTGTCCACCCACCATCCGATGCTTATCGCACAGAAAAATGGAAAGAGCTGTTATCGTGGTTAGATACATTTCAGATATGCCCCTAAATAGCGTGTAAAACTAGACAAACTGGTCATTCACATGTGTGTTGTCACTTCCTGTCTAACCAAGACAAAAAAAGCTCCCAACTGAATGTGAAAATTGCTAAAGACGCAGCAATATACTCACCCAGTTTCTGACACACGTTCTTGGCACTCTCCATGGTAAAGACTGAGTAGTTGTACGTGTTGAAAGCATAACAGTGATCGTTAAACAGGACCCAAGAGGTCTGACTATCACTCTTAGGACAACTACTGCTGGACTGAGAAGACAGATGTGCACTAGTTCCTGGAAAAAAAAAGAAAGAGAAACCAGTTTCAGACTGAAATTTTCAGAACAACAGTTACGTTTGTGTTGTGTTATTGCAAGCTTGACTTACTTTTATTGATGTTGTTGTAGCAGATGGCCCCTTGTGTAACTGTATGGCAGTTGACAGATGACCAGGTGCCTTTGGAGTCAACAAACACACACTTTTCCTCAGACTCATGGCCATCATCTACAAATCCATCTGGTTTGAATTTCATCGCGGTCCCATCTGACCACTCAAAGGGCCAACCGCTTACCTAGAGAAAGAGCCATTAAAAATTCATACTGATAACAATTGAGAGCAAAAGTTTAAGCTCACAGTTAGTAATTGCTGTCAATTGTTGCTATTATCACAAAAAGTGTGTACATCTTGTTTGGAGAGGCCAATCCACAGTGAAAAGCCGTCCCTTTTGGCGATCAGCGCCATGTTGTCGTTTGTCGTTTTGTCACTAATGCTGGCAAGATGGCCTCCATTGCTGCCACACTCTTGCAGTGCCTGATACCAGTCCATTTTCTTTGCCACTCGACGGTAACTTATGCCATCCGGAGTATTAACGTCAACCACGCCCTTCATGAATTCATCTTTGGGATCTGTAAAAGACATTTTCGTAAGTTGACAAAAAACAAGCTACATCAAGAATTTTGGCTACTAGACTATCTACATAGATATAAACAATACCATTTTTTTAAAGAAATTAATACTCTTATTCAGCAAGGACTGACACTTTTAATACCCACCAAATGCTAATAATAATGCTGTTTATTATGCTCATAATGCTGTTTATAATGCTTAATGCTGATCTTTTGAACATTCGATTAATCAATAAAAAAAAAAAAAAAAAAAAAATGCAGCACAATTTCCACAAAAATATCACCATGAATCACCATGAAATCAAAAAGGTCAATTCTTTATTTTATTTTATGGAATATAGCATTATTTATCTGTTTTTTTTTTTGTAATGTGCCCTCATAATCTTTAATCAAAATAGCCTTCCCTCTTGCAACGACATCTCTTCTCTTCTCTGATGAGGGAAGTTACTCATTTGAGATCACAGCAATAGCAAACCACAACCATCCTGATATAATCTATTCACGATGGGAAAAAAATCTAGTCCCGCCCTACATTTTTCACTCTGATATACGTTACAATCAGGAAGAAAAGACAAATCACAACTTCCATTTCATTGCAAACTTTAAGCAGCACAACTGTTTTCAACTAATAAGAATCATATATATATCTATCTATATATATATATATATATATATATATATATATATATAAACTTCAATGTGTGTATTATATAATGTACTGACTGCTGCTTTGTAAATTTAAATAAGGAACAGGCAATAATATATATATATTCGTTTTTTTTTTGGTTTTTTTTTTGCCGTTCACTTAAAGATTGCATAGTATTTGGCTGGTTTGGCAATCACAATTTTCTTTCCTACAGTGTTTTCCTGGGCCAGGATATACTGAAGGGCTTGTGCTTTTTTTTTGTACATTTTAAATGTGTAGATCAAAAGTTTGTTTTGTCCATGTTTAGTCATACACTAGAATAAAGACCCACCAAAGCTACAAAAATAATACTTTGATTTCATGAGGTCTTTAAATAATTCTGCAGTGTCACATACACTTTATAATAACATTTTAATATTTGGCTCTCTATTTCAAGCAGTTGTTTTTTAATTAATATGAGGTCATGAAAAAGGCATGCATACTAATAAAAAATAGAAAATAATAATTGATTATTGATTGTTGAGTAACAGATGGATTACATGTCAATTGCTCATTTTGCAGTTTAAGCCTAAAAAAAAATTTTTTGTAAAAATATACTTTATAGTTTATATAGTTTATAAAGGGTAAAACAAGCTGAAAACTCATTGGTGTTGCTTTACCATTTTCAATCTTGCACACCACAATACTTCGCTGTCTGAAGGCATCGAAAAGACGTTTGTTGTTTATTATTTCCCACTCTCCAATCACGTTGAGGCCAGCCATGAAGGGTTCTGTGATGTTTGGTCTTTCACCATATTTCCAGTTGGAGAACTGTACATTGCTTCCATCAAGCCATTTCAGCTGCTCATCTAAAACAAAGACATCATACAGGGCAAAAATTAACAGCTACAGTATTTTATACTTTCTTACTCAATCCATCTTTCCCTATAAACGCCGGCATGACTTTTGGACAGATTTTTGCCCTAGTTAACAGTCTGGAGGAGTCAATGCTAGTTAGCAAAAGTCAGAATTGACAGATTTCATAGAAAATTGTGTCTTGTATTATAGGCACAAACTCAGATTTTTTAGATTCGGACAATGATTCCATCCAGTCGGAACAGAGATCAAACATGTTTGATATTTACCTGAATTTAGAACATATATTATTTTCAATTGACATGCGCCTCCTAGCAAAAAGGCACATTTTTTTTTACAAGAATTTGGAATTACTTAAAGGTCTGAAAGTGTGTGATGCCCATTTTTTCTCTCTAACCATTTACAAAGACAGCAAATATATCATGTATAGTGTTTTAAAATCAGTTCAAATTTAAAAGTTGTGTATGAAAAATTCTGAATATTTAGTCTGATAATTGGCTATTAAGATAACACAACTGACAAGATTGAACTTTGAGAAGTGATCATCTTACCGGTCATGTTTCTGTTCATTCCCAGCCACACAAATGACACCAAGTTTTTGAACGGCTGCAACTGCTGCCTGATGAAATCATTCTCGGTCTCATCACGAATGGTCAGGATTTCTCCATACCCGGCTAAAACATACAGGCAAGATTACCATAAAACATCATGAAATTCAGGTAATGCTCCATAGAAATCATTAAACATTGGCATTTATGTTCGTAATCAGCTTTGCCCACGGCTGATTAGTTGCTAGTTGCTGTTTCTGCATACCATAAAACTTTGAAAACACAGCAGTAAAGGAAACATGAACAAGATGTTTTGCAGAATAGTTTATCAAGTATTTTAAGTCCCAGATATGATTAAGCACCATCCGTACCAAGAGCCTTGCAGATCTGCGGTTCACTGATGTCGTACTTGCCCCACCTGGAGGACCCCAGCAGTAACGTGTAGCAGTTCTTCTTAAAGCGGATCCAGTTCTGTCCATTGCTTTTGTGGGGACATGTGACAGGATTCACTTCAGGAGTGACGGTCTTATCTGTTATGACAATGCATTTTAAAGCAAAACGTATGTGTGTAAATAATGAAAAGCAGTTGAATATCATTAGATCAGGTTAGCAGTTATCATTTATGAATTGAATTAGCTTTGGAACAAATTATCCTCACTGTGTGGGATGTGGCAGATCACTCCTGAAAGCTCTTCTTCACATTCGGTGGCCTTCCAGAAACCGTCAGTGTCCAAATACACACAGGCCCCTTCAGTGGCTTCAGAGGACCAGCGGTTGAACTCCGTGTGGCTGTGGTCTGTCCAGTGGTAGTGCTCCCCTTCCTTGATTAAAAACAAATATTAATCAAAGATGTTCATGACATTGAACTGTTCCAGTATGTAATAAACTACCGTAAAAAAAAGTTTGGGGTCCGAAATATTTTCTTTAATTAATACTTTTATTCAGCAAGGACGAATTAAATTGATCAAAAGTGACAGTAAAGACATTTATAATTTTACAAAAGCAATACATGCTGTTCTTTTGAACTTGATATTCATTAAAGAATCCTGGAAAAAATGTATCATGATTTCCACAACACTATTATCACACAAAACGGTTCAACATTGATAATAATAATAAATGTTTCTTAGTAACAAATCAGCATATTAGAATGATCGGTCCCACATTATATTAGGTGTCTTTAACTACAATGGACGTACTGTGTTTAAGCGTGGGTTATGGGGTAGGGGAAGTGTCAACAGTGTAAAATATAGAAGAAGTAATTACAGAATTAAAATTAAAAGTATTTTTATATGTAAGTACAATGTAAAAACATGTATTTATTTACACAATAAGTGCATCGTATCAAATTATTAATTTAATTGTACACAGTAGTTAAAAACACTTCATATTAAAGGTACAATATGTACGATTTTTGTAATAAAATATGCAAAAATCACTTGCACAGTGTGATATATTTCCTGCAGTTGTATACTTACAATATCCCAAAAGTTCCCAAAGATTTTTAACTTCAGAGAAATTTCAATTTTAAATAATGTCTCGTCTCTGGTCATTGTCGCCTGTCAATGATGTAATATCCGCGCTATCCCTTGTTTCCGCTCGTACTGCCATAGTAACCATGGCGACAGACGTGGACAACTGCGTAACGTCTAGCGGCACGCTCACACTGTTGTTGTTTCGTTCAAACATTATGGACCATGGCAAGCAGACTTTGGGTCAAAAGGAGAACCAAAACGAGGATCAATATCAGCGTGCCGTTTTCGAGATGCCGAGAGCTCCACGTCCGCGACAAACTTTGACTTGGCAGAGATGCCGCTTTTGCATGTACTTTATTAGACAGGTGAGCAAATGTACATAAACTAATCAATGTTAGATAGCTCACCATGATGAAATGTTAGAATATGATCAGTATGTTATTCTAATGTTGATCTAGCTTACTGCTAGTCTCAAACTAAACAGCCAACAAACTAACACATTGAATAACATAACTTTCAACACACTCAAATGCAGTTTATTGTGATAGTGTAGAGCAAGTGAAACAGCGCTGCGTTACCTCACAAGTTTCATTCGTCTAATAAACTGACCTGTGTGAGTATTAATTCAGCATTTGCGGGTAGTTCGGTAGAATGAAATGTCCTTATTCCTTTATATCCGCGGGACTCGCGTGTGATGCTGATATCTGTCTCTTATTAGCAATCGCACCCTGCTTCATACCACAGACATGTTAAAAACATCCATAAACATTATTATCATCAAGACGACAAGTTCCATAATTACACTTATGCGTCATCAACCTACGCCTTTGTTATTGTAAGAGGTTAGCGACCCCTAGTGGTGAAAAAAATTACAAAGTGGGTCCAAATGATTTCTGAAAGATCATGTGACAGGAAGACTGGAGTAATGGCTGCTGAAAATTCAGCTTTGCCATCAAAGGAATAAATTACATTTTAAAATATATAGAAATAGAAATAGTTATTTTAAATTGTAACAATATTACTGTTTACTGCTTTTTCGATCAAATAAATGTAGCCTTGCTGAGCATAAGTGGTGGTGGCGCAATGGATAAGACACATGCCTTTGGTGTGAGAGACCCGGGTTCGAATCCACTGTGAGACACCAATGTGTCCCTGAGCAAGACACTTAACCCCTAGTTGCTCCAGAGGCGTGCGACCTCTGACATATATAGCAATTGTAGTCGCTTTGGATAAAAGCGTCAGCTAAATGAATAAATGTAAATGTAAATGTAAATGCATAAGAGACTTCTTTCAAAAACATAAAAAAATCGTACCGACCCCAAACTTTTGAACGGTAGTGTATGGGAGTGTGTGATTTTCACTCACGTCTTCACTTAAGAGTCCAATCCAGAGTGGCTGTCCTCTTCGAGAAACTTGCACTGTAAGCACTGCTTGGACATATGCATTCGGTATGCTGGCCAAGTCCATATCGTTGTTCCGGCACAACTGAAGAGCCTCTGACCAAGTTAAATTGTCCTGCTGTACCACCCTAAATGTATGATCATGAACTGTGAAGTTATCCTCAGGCTTAGGTTCCTCTGGTTTATCTGGGGAAATTGTCAGTTGGATGTTAATCAGCAGAACGCTATTTAATTTAACATACAGATGACTGAGACGGTCGCTGGTGGCTCATACCTGCATAATGCTGGCAAATGCTGAGATTCTGCCGGTCAGAGCAGGAGGTGTAGTCCCAGGTGCCCATCATGTCAGAATGATCATCATTGTACATGTAGGCACAGAGCTCCAGGGAGTCTTGTTCAAACGTCTGCCAAGCAATTCAAGAGGAAAAGGAGAAAATAAGTCAGATTAGGTGTATCAGGATTACTCTATGGCCTCAAAATGTTTTTAAGTAAAATTCTGAATGAAATGTTTGCTTATGATATTAAAAGTAGAGCCAACTGAATACATGACGTGACGTATGGGAGATGAATAAAACAAAATGTGTTCCTCCACTTTTCATTTTGCATTAGAGTGACTAGTTCACATAAAAATGAAAACTTGTACGACACGTATGAGTTTCTTTCTTCCATTAAGCAAATAAAGAGATGTTTTGGGGAATGTTCATGATGCTCTTTTCCATACAGTGAACAGTGAATGGGGACTGAGGCTGTCAAGCTCCAAAAATGCCAAAAATATTCTTGCATGTCTGTTTTCAAGTTATTGTATGACTTCACAAGACCATTCAAGTGTGATGGATCAATATTATGTTGCTTTTACAGTACCATTCTAAAGACTAGGGACTTTTTTATGTTTTTGAAATAAGTCAAGGCTGCATTTATTTGATCAAAAATACAGTAAAATAGTAATATTATGAAATATTATTACAATTTAAAATAACCATTTTCTATTGTAATATACACTAAAATGTAATTTATTCCTGTGGTAACAAAGCTGAATTTTTAGCATCATTCCTCCAGTCTTCAGTGTCACATGATCTTTCAGAAATCATTCTAATATGCTGATTTGCTGCTCAAGAAACATTTCTTATTATTATCAATGTTGAAAACAGTTGTGCTTCTTAATAATTTGTGGATTCTTTGATGAATATAATTTTTTTACATTTAAAATTTACATCTTTTGTAACATTATAAATGCCTTTACTGTCACTTTTGATCAATATAATGCATCCTTGCTTAAAAAAAAAAAAAAAAAAAAATTCTGAGGCTTTCATTTTTGGGTAAACTACCCTTTAAAGAAGAAGCTAGGCTTCCATTGTTCCATTACTCTAAACATATTTCCTGTTTTTATAAAATGAGAAACAAAACTATTGTCTGTATAATCCACCGCGTGCCACAAATGCTGTACATAGACTGTTGAAAAACCCCCCGATTTCTTTGGACCAGATCTTCGTGGTCAAAATTATAATTTACAGTAAGACTTTCAAAGCAGATGGACACTTGCATTGATGAATATGGGTCGTAACTGGCCATGCAGGAGAGGATTGAAGTTCAGATATTCAACTGGCGAGTTATCCACCCACTGAGTGTCATGAGGCTTGAACTTCAGACCAATCCAGACCTTCTGAGGTTGCCCAGGTAACTGCGGTAACATTGTAGTGATGAAGTCTAGATGGAGGCAAGGTGCACATGATAGAAAGTTGTTAAGTGTGTTAAAGATGTGTTTATATTTAAATATGTTGTCGTGGATTTTAATGCTATATAAAACCAAACAAACCCTGTTCAACTTGGTCAGATATGGTGAGCATCGAGCCTTTCAGTGTTTTGCAGAACTCATTTGCATTATTGAAGTTTTTGAAATAAGAATCAGTTAAGAGCCAGTAGCACTGCAATACAAATATACAATGATGGCATTAAAAAACACACACATCTTCAAATTTCAAGGGATGTGATTGGTATGTCAGACCTTGTCTTTGAAGTGCTGGGACCTTCCCCCACACGGGGTGCCGGGTGGGTGCGGTTCTGGGGTTCCTTTCTCCGCAGAAGTGACATTCAGGGTCTCGCACACAAAGGGCTGTCTTTCATTACAGCTTCTGGTAAAACCTACAGAAAAAAAAAAAAAAGATTAAAGAGGATCATCTGAGTTGCTTCATAAATCATAACTGTTCTTATCTTTTACAATTAAATTTGTCTTTCTTATCCTCTATTATGAAAGCAATTAAAATGCTTTATTGGCTTTTCTTGTACAAAATGGACCTTATAATTATATAATAGTACTAATAAATAACATTTGGGAGGGGTCATTTATAAGTAGTGTGTCTGGAAGAAAAATAATTATTATAAATATTATTTATTTAAATTTATTCCAACTTAATGAAAGTGACTAATATTGGATTCAAGGTAGACATTGACATTTTATTTTTTCTTGCTCTTCCTGGGAAATGAACTCATGACCTCTATGCTCTATTGAGCTACAGGAAAATAAATCATTTAAACTATTATTTATACAATTTATTTAAATATTTATACATAAAATGAGAGCATTTAGCCCAGCACACAGCATTGCTTTGGATGATCAGTAAGATCCGTTGGAAAATATACGCAATAAAAGCCGATCAATCAGGTTGTGAACATATCTCTATGCCTTTGGGTTCGGTGTTAAAATGCCAATGTGAATGCTAAGCGGACCAAGACTAAATGCTTTTTGTTGTTTTTTTGGTCCAGACCAAACAAACCAAGCGAACCAACCTAAAAGCTGTTAATGTTTTATAAAAAATGTATACTGATATTTACTCAACTTTTTTCATTGTCAGTGAAAATGTCACCAGGGCAATTAAAAAGAAAAAAGAAAAGAAAAAAGAAATCACTGGCCTGGCCAAGCTAGAAGTGATTTATTGGTCTTACGACATTCACAGAAATGTACCATTGTGCTACAACTAGGGAGGCCATTTGAACGAGTCATGAAACATCTTCAAATGAAAAACATGTCAAGCTGCTCCAAGATCAATTCTGCAAGATGTTGAAATTACTTTAGGAATCACAATAAGACTCTCATACCGGGTTCAAAAGAGATGGGAGTGATGGAAGGGCATCTGCCCAGAAACGCTGAATGAGGATGATAGGGGCTGAACCCTGGATGAAAGGGGCTGGAAGCACACACAATAAAGACGCATGTAAAAGACAATAAATGATAAATAAAAGAAAGGTTCATGCCTGTAATTGTGGTTTAGATAAGGTATGATAAGCCAACTTACATAAAGGGAAGCTGAGGACCAGGATAACGCAGGTCTGCCCACCACCTCACAACCTCTTTTCCTGCATGCTACAACAGGTCATTACAATTTAATTAATTACTGGCTGATATGAACAATCACATATTCACTCATATAAATTTAATCCATTACCCAACAGATCTCTACTTTCTTGTGTTGTGGAGGATCAAACATTGTACTTTTATGAGTACATGGGTTTTTAAACATTTAAAGCAACACCAAAGCACTTTTCCTCTTCGGTCCCCCTACAGGTTGGAAGCAGAATTGTCCATTACCGCTGTCATAAATAATTTAGCCTACCGCAGCCTACCGTCGCACGCACGCTATTTGTTTATCCAGCACCGGCATTGGAAATAACGATGTCCACAGACAAGGTAGAGTATGTTGCATGATTTTATGGAAGTATGATGTATTGCGACATCAGAAACGGCAATTTTTTTATATAGGCTCCACCTATCGGCTATGGTAACGCTTGCCGTAAAGCAAGTCAAATTTGTTTCATTCGAACTACAAATCCGCTACCCGATCTGGCAAACTTGTACAGTGCGGTTATATATATTTTGGAAACATTATTTTAAGGTACAAAAGAATCTTTGGTAAAAAAAGAAACAAACTGATTTGTTAAATTTTTGATACACTAAGTATATAAAAATCACCCAATTATATAATAATAATAAATGCACCCATAGGCAAGTGTTGCTATAGATATGAACGCAACTTCCACGTGTGTTTATTTCGCAAAAGGTAAAATGGCAAGCTCAGTTTTAGTTTTGCAAATTTGTGATTAACTAATCATTTTAATATTCAGTAATATTATTGATCTGACACTATTGGATGAGAACAAAACTTGAACTGAATTGAGCTTAACGATGACACCACTTTTGTCTGCAGAGCTGCTTTATAGCTGAATCGACTTCGTTTCGACTAATTTTTGCAACATTGACACGGTTATTGAACTGAATTGAATTAACATTGAACTGACTCAAAGTGTATAACAACACTATTGTCTTCTGTAGAGCTGCTTACAACTAATTCCATAATTGATGAACTTTACACTTTTATTGAACCGAGTAAACATTGAACTGACTTGAGCCGAATAATGACACTATTGTCTTTTTAGAGCTGCTTTACAGCAGAATTGAACTTTGTTTGCATCATTGATCCTTATTTTCCTGTTCATCCCTGCTTTGAAACAATCTGTATTGACTCTGACTTGACTTGATTATCTCAATCTTGTATATTATACCTCAAATATTGACTTATTATTTCAATGCTATATATTTAATAAATAAAAGACAGTTGGTTCCAGGCAGCTTGCTTCATATTTGGTTCAGTACACTACTATTCAAAAGTTTGGGGTCAGTACATTTTTAAAACAAATTAGTACTTTTATTCAGCAAGGATGCATTAAATTGATCAAAAGTAGCGGTAAAGACACTTACAATGTTACAAAAGATTTCGAATTCAAATAAATGCTGTTTGAACTTTCTATTCATCAAAGAATCATGAAAAATTTAATCAGTTTCCACAAAAAAAAAAAAAAATCTGCATAACCATTTTCAACTGTGATTATAATACATGTTTCTTGAGCAGCAGATCAGCATATTAGAGTGATTTCTGATCACATGACACTGAAGACTGGAGTAATTAAGCTAATATTTCAGCTTTTCAAATATGCATTTTAAAATATATTAAAATAGAAAACAATTATTTTAAATTGTTATAATATTTCACAATATTGCTGTTTTTACTGTATTTTCGATCACATAAATGCAGCCTTGGTGAACATTAGAGACTTAAAAAAACCATTAAATCTTACCTACCACAAACATTTGAACTGCAGTGTATTTATTGAATAACTTTCTAAAATAATAATACAAAATGCTTTGTTCATTTTTAAAATATCTATATAAATTACTTTTTAAATAACAACAACAGATTAAAAGTAAATACTTTTTTTTTTTCAATAATGTTTTGTGGTCTGTCTATGCATGAACTTTGGCTCTGTTACGCATAAACAGCATTTTTATGGTTTAATTGTGTTACTACTTTTTAAGACCTCACAAAGGCTTTGTTTTGACATTCTTCTGAAGGTAAAGCTTTAATTAAGGGCTCAGTCCACCCCTGAACTGCCCTGTAATTCAAACGTCTGCCCTCTCTGGTACTGTACCTGAAAAAGATGTTCCTGAAGGTGGCGGGCAGCATTAGGGCTGGCGGGTGTGGCGAGTTTGCTGTTGTTGCTGCCGCAGTACAACACGGCCTCATCAAACGACAGCTTTGGCTCTGTTACAAACCAGAACTCCTGGTCGTCTATAAACACTGATGTGTTATGGTGCCCATCTGTTAGTAGTGAAACAAAATATGTCACTGATTTCCACACACAAAAAAAAGACATAAAGGAATTTGAAATGAATGCTCTACCTGGGTTGTACCACTCTGGAGTTTTAGGTGTTTGACCTAAAGAATTATGCAAACACCATGAAATCACAAAATGCTTTTGTTAAAAACATATTAACACTGTTCCAAACCTGTATGCAGTTACTTTTTCCTTAGAACATATAAATTCTGAGCGCACTTGTCACACTTTTACAGTATTACAATGAAGGAGACTGAACTTTTCAAACTCATTTAATTGCAAATTAAACAAAAAAAAATTGCAAAGAAAATATAGAATCTATGTTAGCAGTTTTAACTAAAACTATAATCTACACTTTGCCAGGAAGTGTTGGGTATTGTTTACCTCGTGGAATCTGACACACCCATTCCAGTTTGGCGTCACAGTGAAATGTGCTGGGATAAAAAGACCGTGGAAGAACATTATGATACAGGAGGAAGAGAAACGGCCTGTAGGTTCCTTTCGAAGACTGAAGATAAAACACAAAAACACGGAATAGTAATAATTATCACAAGCTGTCTTAATTCAAAATTTCAAGATTTCTACAGTGTAACATCTACTGTCCAGGTTTTTCTTGCTCTTATTATTATTGGCAGTTTGATAACTCTGATATGTTTTTGAGTATTTTAATCTTGTTTGATGACAATCCATCGATCTGATTTATCTCCCATCTCTCTCTACTTCCAAATAGAAGGCGGAGGCCATATGTAGGTCATGCTGTGACTATTCTAGGTTTCTGATTATTGATTGGCTGTTGTTTGCCAACGCTGAAAGGCTGTTTTGTGTCAATTACTGCCCCGTCCTCAACATTTACACATCCCAATGAAACTAAAACATCAAACTCACATATTCATTAACTATAACATTGTTTTCATGTCATGTTTGAATTACATAAGTTACATTATAATGTAATTTTAACGAAAAAAGAATAAAATACTACAGTAAAAACCTGTTAATAACCATAAATTAGAAAACCTTAAGCACTATTTTAGCTTTTACATTAAAATATTGTTGTTTTCTAAGTAAATGTTTGTGTGATGCATTAGCTTTTACTATATTTTATATAAATAGCTATGTTTCTTAGTACTTTTTGTGATCAGTTATGCACATCAGTGTTTAATGTAACATTGTAGGTTGTTTAGATAACATTTATTGCGTTATTGGTAACACTTTACAATAAGGTCACATTAGTTAATGTACAGTAAGTTAACAAACATTAACAATGGGCAATACATTTAATAAAAATACAAGTGTTCATTGTTAGTTCATGCTAGCTCAGGTCTATTAAATAATATTAATATACAACTTTTGATTTTATTGATGTACAACCCCAATTCCAGAAAAGTTTTGTAAGACGGAATAAAATAAAGAATTTGTTCATTCTCTTTAACATTTATTTAACTGACAAGAGTACAAAGAAAAATATTTAAATGTTTTCACAAGCCAAATTAATTGTGTTTTGCAAATATAAACAAATCTTGATTTTGATGGCTGTAACACACTCCAAAAAGGTTGGGACAGAGGCAAAATAAAAGTGAAAAGACTGCTTACAGAATATCCAAGTTTTGAAACAGTCCACAATTAGCAGGTGAACTGGTAATGGGTGAGAGTATAATGGTATAAAAGGAACATCCACCAAAAACTCTGTCTTTGCCAGCATAGCTGGGTCATGGCTCACCAATTTGTGCCAAATATCATGAGAGAATTGTCAAACAATTCAAAAAACACATTTCTACTCTATATGCAAAAATGCACAGTATTTAGGTCTTTCACCATCTAGCATACATAATTCTGTGAAAAGATTCAGGGAATCTAGGGAATCTCAGTCTGTGTAAGGCAAGGCAGTAAATCTCTGTTGAATGTGTGTGACCTTCGAGTCCTCAGATGGCACTGCCTGAGAAACCATCATGTTATGGTGTTAAAAAATAGCCACATGGGCTTAGGAGTACTTTGGAAAACCGTTGTCACTTAACACAGTCTGCCGCTGCATCACGAAATGCAACTTGAATCTCTGTTATGCAAGAGAAATCTATAAAATAGCTACATCATCTCTATGCAGAGATGCCAGCGAGTTCTCTGGGCCCGAGCTCATCTCAGAATGTCTAAAAGACAGTGGAAATCTGTGCTGTGGTCAGATGAGTCCAGGTTTTAGCTTGTTTTGGGGAAAAACTGACGTAGTTCTCAGTCCCAAATACTAAAGGGACCAACCAGACTTTCATCAGCGACAGGTGCAAAAGCAAACATCTGTCATGGTATGGGGGTGCATCAGTGCAAACGGTATGGGTGACTTGCTTATGTGTGAAGGTACCATTACATCTCCAATACATTGAGATGTATTGGGATTGTACAGAGACATATACTGCCATCGAGATGACTTGGAATGACTTTCATGGGAAGCAAAACAATGCCAATTGCAACAATTAGTATCCTCAATTCCCAAACATTTAAATAGTGTAATTTAAGGAAAGGTGATGTGACACAGTAGGTGGTGTGTTGCGGCCATCAAAATCAAAATTTGTTTATATTCACAAAATACACTAAAGTTGGTCTGTGATTTGTTAATTCTTTCTAACCTTTATTTAACTGACAAAAGTACAAAGAAAAGATTTTCAAAGTTTTCACTGAATCTTGATTTTATCGCATTTTACAAAATGTCCCAACATTTTCTGGAAATGGGGTTGTATTAGTACATTTTGACAATGATACTAACCTTGACTAAGATTAATGAATTCTTCAGAAGTATTTTTCATTGTTAGTTCATGTTAACTAATGCAGTTAACTAATATGTTACCTAATGAAACCTTACTGTATATTGTTACTTTAGTGTAATGAATCTATAAAAATGAATCTGCATCTGACTTTACTGTTGATGCGTGCATATTGTCAAATAAAATTAAAACTATCATATTTAATTTATTAAGACATTGTAATATTGATTTGAAATATCAAAGAGTACAGCCACCCAAATAGCTCTAATGGTCAAGTAAGTAAAGATTTTAATTATGTATTTTATTAGTATGGAAATTATGAGGCCAAAATAGCCTTTTTTTGTGTAGTTTAAAAAAAAAAAGAGCTAATATTGCATTATAATGCACGATTATGATGTAATGAGAGGTCATGCAATGCTAGGGTAATGTTTCGGGGGTTTTGTTTACCCACCTTAAAGGCAACACAATCCCTGTTATAGGCATCATCTTCGTTGAACTCGTCAGGAAAGATCATCATGGAGACCTGTTACCAAGACCCAAATTACAACACCCACACATTTCACACATTAGCTTTAGTACACAAATTAATAAAGAAGCAAATGATGGCTCTGATCACAACTTAATTATGTCTCTATTTTGTTCTGGAAACATCACATGTCAATGACTCACCGGACGCCCATCACTCCACTCCCAGTTGTTGTCGTTATTTGGATTTCGACGATTTAGTCCCACCCAAAAAAAACGATTATCACTGTAAAGGGAAACAAAGAGTACAAATAAAAATCAATACATTTCTTTATGAATGTAAAGTTATAGGGAAAAAAACTGTGCGATCTGTACCTGATAGAGTCTCTCAGGATGAAATGTAACGCTTGCATATCTTTCGTCTCAGCGAGGCTGGGCAGATGACCTCCCAGCGCCTCACAGAAACGCTCCGCCTCTTCCCACGAGCGCTTCCGGCTCAAACGCTCCTCGTGAAACACCTGCAGACCCGGAAAACACATTCAAAAAGATGTCAGTTAGATCTAACGATAAAATGTCTTCATTGTCTTGATGAATACCACCTTGACACACCTTGTAACAGTAGTTTAGGCCTTCCCTTGAGACCCATCCTGGTGCGCAGGAAGCATTGGGGTTGGGCACAATTGGATCTGGGGTGGGTTGGACCATGGATTTTATGGGTTTCTTACAGATATTACCAGCTTTGAAATGAGAGCAGTTTTTAACAGCCCACTGGCCCAAAGGATTCCCAGTAGACATCACCACACAGCCACCAGCGGAAACTGGAACACATATTCACATTCAAACTCAATGCAAAATCTTTTGAATTATTTAATTTATGATATTTAAAAAGGTAGGATATTGTGTTCCCCAAAAATATATATTGATTATTAGGGCAAAATTTCCATGGGAATTAATGGGAATATATGGGAATTAATGGGAATAAACAGATTTTTTTTCAAATTAAAGGTTAACACGGAACTTAAGGGACCTATTATGCAAAATTCACTTTTATAAGGTATTTGAAGACAGATGTGTGTCCACAGTGTGTGTAAACAACCAGCCTATAATGGTAAAAATCCACCCAATACTTTTTTATAATCCCCATATATCATTATCAATCTCTCAGAACAAGGTGTTTCAAATGTCCCCCTTCTCTTTAGTAAGAGTAGGGAAATCCCGCCCACAACTGATGACGATCTGCACTAGACCCCGCCCTGAGTGAGAAACAGCTGTCCGAACGATACCTGTCCTGCTCTATCTCTATGCAGCATATATTTTCTGGCTCTGTGGGCATCCTAATACAGTTCACACACAAGCACCTATACAACAGTTTATATATTAACATGACGGTTACAGGCTAGTCGATGAGATGAATCAACGTAACTCCACAACAACTAAGTTACTTAAATGTACCATTCAGAAACGTCCATGTACAGTCTAAAAGTTGCAACCTCTTCCTGAGTCTCTCCATTTGTGTCTGACTCCGGTTCAAACATGTAAGGCTGCACTCGCTACTGGGTATTATTGACATTTTTCCTGAGAGAAATTCGGCTGTTATGTTGTTCCAGTATCCGAAGCTCGTGTAAAGAATCGGCAGTCTTCTGAACGGAGGCGGAGCAGCAGCTCGTTTGCATTTAAAGGGACACACACAAAAAAACTGAGGGTTTTCCCTCACACCCAAAAAGGGGCAACTTTGACAAGCTATAATAAAACATCTGGGTGGTATTTTGAGCTGAAACTTCAGACACATTCCGAGGACATCAGAGATTTATTTTACATCATGTGAAAAAGGGCATAATAGGTCACCAAAAAAACATCTTACCAGATTTAATGCAAATTCCGTTGAATTTCTACCCTGTACATTTCTCAATCACACGCATACAGCACACTACTTACTGCAGGGCTATTGAGGATTGAGAGGAAAAATGTAGAAACCAGAGGCTTGAGAAGCTTGAGAGAAAATGCTTGCCTTTTTTGCGATCATAGAGAATATGTTTATTTTATTATTACTTTATTCAACATTCATGCTTTTTCATTGTTCTTTGAAAGAATCAATTAAAGGTCTACTCACAAATTTTAATTTTAATTTTTAATTTTAATTTAAGTCAAAAATGTCTTCTTTTTTTTCTTATGGCCAAACAAAATGTTTATATTAATGTTTGTATATGATACAGTTTGTATAAATTACCCCCACATTTCCAATTAATTCCTGTAAATTCTTGTTAAGTTTCCAACTTTCCAAGTTTCCAAGATTCCCCAGCTTAAAGGGATAGTTCAGCCAAATTTTTTAAATCTGTGATCATTTACTCACCCTCATGTCGTTCCAAACCCATCAGACTTTCGTTCATCTTCAGAACACAAACGTAGATTGTTTTGATGAAATATGAGAGATTTCGGTCCCTCCATTGACAGCTACGCAACTGACACTTTGACGCTTCAAAAAGTTCATAAAGAGATCGTAAAACTAATCCATATGAATTGAGCGGTTTAATCCAAATTTTCTGAAGCGAGTCGATTGCTTTATATGAACAGATTGAATTTAGGCTTTTAATCACATACAAACCTTGATCAGCGAACATAAACAGAAGCTCAACTAAACCTACTTGATGTGCTAGAACAAACCTCGTGCTGAAGTTCAAACTGCTGCGTAACACGAGAACGAACCTCATTGGTTCTCGCACGTCAAGCGAACATTCTTGAGCTTCCGTTTACCACAACTGATGTGTGAGTTGATGAATGTTAATGAGAATAAAAGCCTAAATTCAATCTGTTTATCATATAAAGTGATCGTGTCTCTTCAGAAAATTTTGGATTAAACCGCTCATTCATATGGATTAGTTTTACGATCTCTTTATGAACTTTTTGAAGCGTCAAAGTGTCAGTTGGATAGACTGTGTTAATAGAGGGACAGAAAGCTCTCAGATTTCATCAAAAAAGATCTTCATTTGTGTTCCGAAGATGAACGAAGGTCTTACGGGTTTGGAACGAAATGAGGCAGGGTGAGTAAATGTTGACAGAATTTTTATTTTTGGGTGAACTAACCTCTTTAACCTCCTTCCGCAAATTTACCCATTAGCAACTCTATTGATTATATACCCCCAATGAAAAATAAGATGCACAGTAGGGCAACGATCAACGATAACACGTCAACAATAACACATTAAGCACAGTAGGGCAACTGTCAACGATAACACGTTAATGGATGCATTTATTAATGCCAGCATGCACATTGTATTTATGCACAGACACATTTCACTAAATTCACATTGTTTCCACACATTTCAGGATAATGTTTTGATCTGTCATGTGTATTTTGCTGTGGTTAGTAATTCTGAATGGATCCGTGTACTGTAATAGTTATACGTCAAGGCTGTTGGTTTAGGTTTTGTTTTTCGGCATCTCTGTGGGTTCGGTTATTTGACTTGTCTAAAATGTGAACAAGCTCTTTGTTGTTGCACTGTACACAAACTATACAAAGTTAATTATTTTTTAATAGGTGCTTCAGTGTGCATACATTTATGAATTATAAGGACTGGTTGTTTGGTGTCCTTTTAGAGTCTCAATGTGTCCTTTTTTGGAAAGACATCTAAGGACATCCCTACATCTGAGAACGCTCGCGGGTGAAAACGTAAAAATATTTTATCAGATGTGCCTTTCGTTTAGACGGCGACGGCGTTTTTGGGGCTTAAAAACGCAAAAAAGTGAAACCACCCTCCAGAGTGGAAATCTTAAAAACGCTCCACCGTCGCGTTTCCGTCTAAACGGTAAAAACGCAAAAGTCTGCTAGACAGTGAAGGCACCGATCAGTGCTTCACATTGCCACCTAGCCGCCTGGAGTGCATACTACATTGAATTTCACACACTTTTGCGTCACCATATGCACGCAGATTTCCCCCCCATAACGCTCGTCTAAACGCAGAATAAAAAGTGATCACTTTTGCGTTTTCTCTTCAGATCGTTTCCGTGTAAACGTAGCCTAAATTTACCTTGAGAAAAGCTTGCAGAAAATACAGTTTTGTGAGAGTCACCCTTCAATCTGCTGGTTTACTTTGCTGGATATACATAATTAACATGTTAAATAAGATAAATGGTGTATGCTTAATTTCACGATAAGTGTGCGATTAAACGCGAGTAAAAAAATTATCCAATGATAGTCCTAATGCACAGTAATAAGATAATACAAAAGCTGAAAAAATGTATTAGGACATTGAACAGTCACAGCCGAATCCATAATACGCATTACCTGGTTCTAGCCATTTCCAATTGGTGTAGGTGACCCGATCTGCTCTCCCATCCTGACTGATCCACTGGTACTCCCTGGACCCTTTAGTGTCCTGAAGCCCCGTCCAGAAATACGAAACCCCAGAGCCGATATACTCTTTCAGAAGACTGTTAATGAAGGCCTGTTCAAATCTAGATAGAGGATTATACATCTTCATGTTACTAGAAAATTAGAAAAATAAGCATGAGTTCTCCTATTATGTAATCAAAGTTTCACTATTATTAGTGATCACACTTGGGGGTTAGAGATTTGAACAAAAGTGTTAATCAATCATATCTAGAGACCAGAATATGATTTTTCTTTCACTTAGAGAAGAAAGCAACTATCTATCAACAAGAACCTTTAGAACATACACACGATTAATCGCATCTAAGATAAAAGTTTGTAAATTATATATATAATAGCGATTAATCGATTTGACAGCCCTACAAATTACTCAACTGTTACCTGTTATTAATGGTGATGTGGCAGCTGTTTTTGAAGAGCATAACCTCAGTGTCTACTTTATAGCAAGCATTACCATGTCTCTTCCAGTTCTAGAGAGTAGAATAAAAAACAACAGTTGTCTGCTTATACTGTATATCTAAATCAGATTCACATGTGGAATCTAAATGGACGGCAATAACAACAACATGAATCACAAACATTATTGATGTATTTCCCCTCGAGTTTCAGAGAATTGTTCAATAGTGGCCCTCTCCGTCATGTGTCACTCAGTAATGGTCACTCACCCCGTCTGGAGGGCAGCCTTCCTCTGGGACGGTCTCGTTCACAACCCCCTTTACCTTACACATGTAAGCCTTTGGCTTTTCACAGTCAGACACAGACCATGTGTGATGCTGCAAACATGCATAGAGAAATCAGAGAACAGCGCTCTTGTTCATGTAATACTGCTTAATTAAAATCTGACTGGATGAAACACACACACACACACACCTCTCCTGCATAGGACACGCAGTTGATGGTATTTGGTAGAAGTGGTGGAGGTTGAGCTCTGGCCCAGTATGTGAAAGACACTGGAACTTTATCAACCCATTCGAAGACTGAGGTGCTTCCATTACCCAAAAGACCAATCCATACATCGGTCTTCAGATCTGTCACACAGTTTATAATGCAAATTGAACAGATATAACTTTTAAGATATAATTTTTAACATGTTGTTGATACCTGTGTGTAGTGAGACGTGTTTACCTGCGTGAAAGTTTGTGTGTAGCATTTCTATTTCCTCTAAACTGTGCATGCTGACAAGCTGAGAATTCTCCATCTTACACATGTCCTGAGCTTCATGCTGGGACAGTCTTGACTCTGTTGCACTGTGGAGTTTATAACAGAATCCTTTCCACCCAATCCAACCATCTTTACACATCGTGGGCTTATAGACCTCCCTGTCTGCTGAAACGAGAGAAAGGGAGACTGTGCAGAGAAAGAGAGAAAGAAAAGAAGGAAAACAGTACGAGAGAACAGTCTCTGACCTGTACTCGTATTGTTATTGTTATACTTCATGCAGATGAATGGAAGCCGATTTTCACACGTCTCTGCGCCAAAATCCAGCGGCTCCTTCAGAACCCCACAGTCCTCGTCCGACAAAAGTGATCTTATTGGGATCCCTAACAAACATATGCCAAATGACAAACAAAAATGTAACACTTCAAGCAAACATAAAATATTTGTATTCATATAAAATAAATATATATGTTAATAAATATAAATATAAATATAAATATATATAATATGTTTATTTTATGGAGAAAAAGTACTATTTAGTATTATGCCTAAATGTAATATCCCCCAAAAAAAATTTTTCATTTTTTTTATTAAAAGTGTCAATGACGTTTTATTTATTTATTTATTTAGCAGGGGCAGTGCACAATAATAAACAATACTGTAAATTAGCCAAATATATAATCAATTATTATACTTTACAATAAATCATAAATGCAGTTTTTTCAGAATTATTTTCATCCAAAAATCAATTTAAATGCAATTCATTCATACAATGCCTTAAATACACCACTTCTATAATAGTTATGATGTCTCAATTAAAATGTATTTTAATATTTTCTTAAATTAAATGATCTTAAAAGTCTCTTTAATTATCTGATCTTTTTATGACAGGGTAAGGTTAGTTCAGGATGTAAAATATCACATGGTGCAATTCTCCAAAAAACAATAGTATTTATGAAAAAATTATTCATGATATCCGTAAAAACAAACCTTTAACTTTCAGACGTGACTGTATTAAAGTTGTTATTTTACAAGATGGCCATAGCATATGATATTTTGTCAATACATTTAAAAGTAAAAATTTTCTCAAAACCATAGAATTCTAGCTTTTTAGAATTTTTTTAATCTGAAAGAATAATGCTTGCATATAATAATATAACAATACAAGTCTAAAAAGGTCTAAACTGCATTGAGAACTGAAATGACAATTTGGTGTCTATCATTTTATTGTTGATATAGTAAAAAAAAAGAAATTAATTAATCAGTAAAGTGACAATTAACATAAAATAAAGCAACTATTAATGCCATTCAAATCTAGTTATCTAGATTAAGATTGCATTATTGAAGTAACATCTCCAACAATGTATGCAAATAATTGGCCCTCAAAATGTGTTTATAGGCACAGTTCATTACATTGACAACACACACATGGGGCGAGGAGAGACAGAACGCCCACATCATCACGGTTGACCGTCAGTCAGAGACAATGCTGTCATCACTGTCCTCAGAGACAGAGACCGATTCTGTTGTGTGTTTACTGCATAAAGACGCCATTCAACTCATTAGTTTGTTATTCAGCAAAACAAATCTCATTGTATGCCCATACACACACTGCCACATTAACACTGATAGAAGTGTCATTGTCAGTGTGAACAGCAGACTCGTGTTAAGATAAGATGGAGAACAGATACTTCGTGATCTGCTAAACCTAAATCACTGTGAAACTGAATAACAGACACACTGTAAATGTAATGTAGATGTACTATAGGACCCAACAGAAGGTGGCACAGCAGGTTGTAAAAGGGAAATCCTTGTTCTTTCAAAAGAAAAATGTTAGATGTACTATATACTGTATGTCAGACATTTAACCTCTCCTAGAAGTTTGCCAGAACAACACAGGGGTTGAGTAAATGATGACATCATTTTATTTTTTGGTTGATATATCTCTTTAAAACATAGAATAAAAAGCAATGATTTACAATAATATTAGTTATTATATACGGTGTGCTTGAAATCACCTGTTTCCCAAGGGGAATAAGATAAAGCTGATCCGTCTGACCACTGCCAACCCTGCATCCAGTCCAGATGGTTCAAGCCAATCCACAGCTTGCTTGGCAAGTCTTTGCGATCTTTAACTGCAGGGAAAGATAGAGAATGAACAATAAATAAAGTATGGATACAAACTTTGAGATCAGTGTTTTGCATCACCAAATGGAATTGCAAAACTAACTAGTTAAAAAAAGTTTGTCAAGACAAACTTTGTTGACTTGAGAAAGCCTGACCAGAAAGTTTGAATTTGTTGCTAGGATGTTATGGGTGGTTGCTAGGGTGTTGCTATGAAGGTGCAAGGGTAATCCAGGTGATTGCTAGGGTGTTGCTATGCGGTTGCTAAAATATTCTAGGTGGTTGCTAGGGTGTTGCTAGCCAGTTGCTAGGGTGTTCTATTTGGCTGCTATACTGTTGATAAGGTGTTCTGGTTGGTTGCTAGGGTGTTGCTATGGGGCTTCTAGGGTTTTATAGGTGGTTGCTACAGTGTTGCTATGGTTTCTGGATGGTTTCCATGCAGTTGCTTGGGTGTTCTGGGTGGTTGTACTATATAAAGTAATGTACTATAAATATATTTAACAGAACACTATAGCTGCAGATAGGAGGTTCAGAGATAGAGCTGGGTAAAAAAAAAACATGAAAGCAAGTGAAAATGAGATTTGAGTCTTACAGAACTCAAGCTCTTGAGGGCTAGACACACTGAGCAGATCACCATCTTGACTCCGACAGGCATCCCGCGCCTCGTGCCAGGACACCACCGCTGTGGACACCACCTGATAGCAGCGTCCTTTCACTGGGCCTTCTTCCCATAAAGTAGAACATCCTTCAACTACATAAAAGAAAACAGGTGGGGGGGTTAGTTCAAATTCTTTCACTGTACAGATCTCCATCTGTCTGTCTCACATATGTGATTCTTTCATCTGTCTCTGACTTTTGAAGCGTTGGACAACTCTGCAATCTTTTCCATATTTTTTTCAGAAATTATTGGAAGCCATAATAAAGGAATGCAACAAACATGAGTTATAGTTAAAGTGGCTTTGCAAGAACAGAACAGTGCAAGTCAATGTCTTTTCCCTGCTGAAAACTGCAGCTTAAACCAGCATGAGTTCACCTAAAACCACATTAAGTAGGTCAGCATGGTGTTTGTGGGAGAAACAGTTACCCAAATTAGTTCATTTATGTAAATGCATTTGTTTGTTTATCTCCACACATTGGTTGGAGTTTGGCTAAGAAATTAATAAATGAAAAACAGCTTCCAATTACAAAAAGTGTATCCCTTTATTATACCAATGTTTACATCAGTTGGAACTGCGTTGGAATTAATAAATAAAAGTATCCAATAGTCAGTAGTTTAATGTCACATTGTTTTGTAAAATGAGTCACATGTTTAATGTGACTGCTCTCTGGAAAACACCCAGAAGCTGGGGTGGATGTAAACTTTACCGTATTTCAGACAAGTTCCCCACTTCTCATCCAGATCATAGTTTGCTGTAGTAGAGCACCAGTCCAGCGTTCTGTCGCCAGTGCCAGGCAGGCAGCTGTGGTGCCAGGTCCCATTGTAGAGAAAGGGGAACTCACAGGGTGCCCCGTTAGAATTCCCCCCGCTTGTGTGCATTCCTAAGAAACAGAGGAACAGGAATTTATACTGTTTGTGGGTTTATGTAGTTATGCTTCGCTCAACAAATTGTCCCCAGAAGTCAGCTAAATCTGACAAAAATGTCCCCTCGGTTGCATCCTTAAAAGAATAAATGACTCATACATAATAAGGAAATGTTCCTCAGGGTAGAAACATGGGGTAAATTTAGTGAAGCAAACAGACTACGGCTGAAAAAATACAGTAAAGACCACGACTGCACAAAAATATATAACAGAATTAATATATAACATCCAAGCAGTCAGTGAGTAACAAGTTAAAAGCATCCAAAATACAGACAAATTTAAATAGTTTAAAAATCTAGTTTGAGGTATTTTTTTATTTTATAAAATTACATAAAAATAAAAAGTATACAATTAAAATAATATATTGGTTTTTTTAAATTAAAGAAAAATTAACTTTTATAAAAAAGTAATAAGAATAATAATGACAACTATATATATATATATATATATATATATATATATAATTATTTTATTAATTTACTACTTTAATTTGATATAAATTAGATTATAAATAGATTAATTTATATATTATATAAAGTTAAATAAACCCACCATTAAAAAAAATTTTGGATCAGTAAGATTTAGTTTTATTCAGCAAGAATGTATTAAATTGATCAAAAGTGACAGTAAAGATGTTTATAATGTTACTTAAGATTTGTTTCAAATAAATGCTGAAATCCTGAAAATGAAAATTCCACAAAAATATTAAGCAGCTGCGTAACACTGATAATAATAACAAAAGCACTAAATCAGCATATTAAAATGATTTCTGAAGGATCATGTGACATTGAAGACTGGAGTAATGATGCTGAAAATTCAGCTTTGATCACAGAAATAGATACATTTTAAATTGTAATATTTACAATATTACAGTTTTTTCTGTATTTTCTATCAAATAAATGCAGCCTTGGTGAGCATAAGAGACTTAAATTGTAGTGAAAAAAACTTTTGAACGGTAGTGCATAATTTATTTAAAAACAGGAACACATTTAAAAGATAAAAATAGAAACGTTTTCAGCAGACCTAACAACCACATTCTGCAGCTGTGACACCAAATTCTCAAACGTTTTTGTTTCAAAATGCATACTATCTGAGAATGTGCAGATTCGCTGGGCACAGAGCAACAAAAGTTAGTCAAAAGAAAAACAGAAAGTAAATTCAGACGAGTCGTTAATTTGTATACTGCCAGATATGAGGCGAGTGGAGCAGGTGGAGTTTCCCGTAAAACTCCATTCCTGTATTGCTACAGTCACATGACTCAACGCTGGTTAAACCAGTAAACAAACATCCAGAGCAAAACCTAAAACTATTTTTGCAGGGCAGAGCAACGGAAAGCAGATGAACTGGATGATCTGAACAACCGTTAAACCGCATCAGCCCACCCCAACAGCACAACACACAGTAAACCACATTAACACAAACGCAGAATTGTCTCTAAATGTACCTATGTATCTATCAATGTAGCGACAGGAAATCCCCTTTGAATAAAATAAAATGATTAAAAAAAAGTATAGTCTTACTCATTGTGTCAACCTCATTTCGTAACCACGACTTTGTTTTCAGGCAAACTGATAAAGTAAATAAATAAATAACCGTGTGGCCTCATTTCAATAAGTTGTGGAGTCAGCCAATCAGATTAGAGCTTGCAAGATAATCAAGATCAAGTGCTTTTGTGCATCATTTAGCAGACACCTTTATCTAAAGTGATTTATAAGGTCAATCACCCTGGACAACCTTTTTCAAAGGCACAATGGTTCATGCATCACCTTTTCTGGGCTTTGAACCTACAACCATTCAGCTACCGGTTCAGAGCATGACCCATTACAGACTACAGTATTTTACTGTTTTTGAAATAGCCTAAGTCTCTAATGCTCACCAATGCAGGATTTATTTGATCAGAAATCAGTGACACTGTGAAATATTATACTATTTTCTATTTAAATAGATTTTATATTATTCTTGTGAGGGCAAAGCTGAATTCTCAGCATCATTACTCCAGTCTTCAGTGTCACATGATCCTTCAGAAATCATTCTAATATGCGGATTCAATTTTTATCTTCTTCTATTCATCGAAGAAAAATTCATCGCGTTTTCCAGCAGCAAAAACGACATGGATAATAATAAGAACCATTATTAATAATTTAGCACCATTAATAATTCAGAAAAACTGAGCACTTAATCCGCATATTAGAACAATTTCTGAAGGATCATGTGACACTGAAGACTGGAGTGATGCTGAAAATTCAGCTTTGCCATCACAGGAATTAATTATATATTAAAATATATTGAAATAGAAAATGAAAACCAGTTCTTTTAAATTGTAATACATTTCACAGTGTTACTGTATTTTTTATTTTTTTTTTATTCAGCCTCGGTGAGCATAAGAGACTTTTTTCAAAAACTATTGACATGTAGTGTAGGTATATAAAAAAGCGGTAGTGTCATACTTCGATACACCCGCTGACAGATGTTTTCCGAGCTCCCTCCTCTTTTCCAAGTGTCCTGTCCGTCCCTCTTGGCGGTAACGGAGTCGTCAGGCCCGGTGCTGAGTTTCATTTGGTATTCTGTGTAGACGATGTCCCCCGAGCACTTCCACAGCAGAATCTCCGTGGAGTCGCAGCTGGACAGGGTCACGGTTTTGGAGCGCACCTCCAGACCCAGACACTTAGACGATTCCACGTGGAACAGCCTGTGGGCCGAACCCCACTTCCACGACGCGGCCGGGACTAACGAACAATCTCCCAACTTCAAGGCTTCATTCTGGACCAGGAGGCATTTCCCATTCTCATTGTGCTGGATAGTAAACGTGTCATCTCCTGCGGAAATAAAACAGTTTGTTGTTTGATGATTATCTGAGAGAAGATGACAGTGGAGAGAAATCGACTCTGAAATCTAACGTGCAAAAACCAAACACTGTAACATGTGCTTTTAATCAGTTTTAGCTAAATCAGCAAAGATAATTAAGATCCAAGTGTCCTTAGATGCCCTTTTTACAGACGCCATAGAGAAGTTTTGGTGAATACGTGAGGAAAGCACATTTTTTTACCCTTAAATGCATGAATGTTTTGCCAATCATTATTATATGTTCGGGTCTTAAGCAACCCGGATCTATATTTGACACGGATGGATCTCTACCTGTACCGATAATATAAAACTCTCCTGATATCAGAGTAACAATAACAGAGGAATAAAATAAGGTTATCTATTCTCCCATATTTTGTTAACTTTTGGAGCTTGGAAGGGTTCAGTTTGAGCAGATGTTTTACAACATCATAACTGTCCTTGTCAGAGCTCATTTCCCAGTACATTCAGCATCTGGCTCATATTCGAGATCTCAAGCATATTCTCAAAACTATCATTTTTAACTTCTTCAAAACCAATATTTTGATCTCTGACAGCTTCCTCACCATATTCACCATCAAGTGACAGTGACACTAATATTTGATTACGTTCAGTGTTGCTCTGCAGTAAATCGCTGAGCCATTTCAAGTTTTGCTGATGATACTTCCTATTCTTTTGTTTTCTGCCTGCATTAACTAGGCTATAAGTGAAATGTCACTTCATCATTGAAAGTAAAGGTGAATTGCAATTATTCACTCATCAAAGATTCAATTATTATTGTGCAGAAAAAAAAATACTTACACTGTTCTGTCACACACCTCGGGTCGTTAGCGACCCTAGGGGTGGGCGATATCTCGATATTTAAAATATATCGAGATATTTTTTAAACACGATATGGATTTTGACATATCGTATATCGATATTGTTTATATTTATAAAAATTGTGTTATTTCAAATGCAAGCGCGCTCATAATGTAAGAGACACCGGCGCGACCACAACATTGCCCAACATCAAATGGCAAACGTAATGCAAGCGGAACGAAACTGCTCGTTATTGTGTGGTTGAAGGAACGTTTATCAGTTTGGACCAGTGCAGCGCGAGCCGATCGTGATCATGCGACACTATTACTACACAGCGCTAATGATCCAGTAAAGAAAGCATTTGAATTCGCCACAGAAGTAATAACATCGCTGCGAGATCTAGTGAGAAACATTCACATTTCTCCGTTATTAACGGATCAAACAGCGCTGACGTGGAAACCAGGAAGAAACATTGTGCCATGAATGAACTATCCAGTGTCCACAGATCTGCAATATTCACCATGGATTTACTGTAGTAACACTAACTGCAACCATGGAAGTTTGGCAGGAATAGTAGGCTATAATGCCCTCAAGTAACATTACGTCGGTTTAATTTTGACATTATGAATACAATTGCCTCAAATGTTAATCTGAACTAAAAATAAACCTTTGTTTATAACTACTACAATATATAATTTCATTTTTTCCAAGGAGCTGTTTTGTTTTATATGCTCCTAGAGTCAATTATAGCTCCAGAATTGCTCAAAGTAAAAAAATATCATGATGTTTATGATGTTAGTTTTAATTATAAAAAAAGAATAAAAAAATATATTATTTAAAAATGTCGCAGAAGCACTTGTTCCCACATGAACTGCCTACCTCTTTGCACTTCAATAAATTAGTTAACTAACTACTTTAGTTAACATGAACTATGAATGAACAATACTTCAAAAACATTTATTAATCTTAGTTAATGTTAATTTGAGCATTTACTAATACATTATGGAAATCAAATGTTGTTTTTGTTAACAATTAATGCTCTTTGAACTAACATGAACAAACAATGAATGATTGTATTTTTATTAACTAATATTAACAAAGATTTATAAATACTGTAACAAATGTATTGCTCATTGTTAGTTCATGTTAGTTAATACATTAGATAATGTTAACAAATGAAACCTTATTGTAAAGTGTTACCGAATAGATTATTCATTTCTAGCATGTCCACACATATGCTTTTGTATGTCGGTTAAATATGTAAATAAGCTGGTTAAATAAACGATCAAACAAAGATTTGCAGTCGTGTTCTTCAGGGAACTGTCGATGTAGTGTTTGTTTGGTTGGGCCTACAGTGACGCGCCACCCTCAACAGAGCACTCCATGACTCAAAAGCCCTTTGTTTTCTGCCTGTTGTTCCAAACAGCCAAGTGCAAAGCAGAGTGCAGACACCATTATGACACAACCATGACATTTTATCAGATGTTGTGGAAAATAACTTAACTTTGGCAAGAGAGAAATACCAATTAATAACCCAGTGTTTATTTAAAGGTGCTCCAAGGCTGCTTCAACAATAACACACTGCTGTATAAACAAAGATTGCAACCGACTCTAGACATTCTGCACATCTATACAAATAGATATGTGTTAATTAACCCATAAATGCATACCTTGGGTCTTTAGTGGCCCGGGACGTCATTCACTATCCTTCTTCTCATTCATTTTTTAAAGTTAGACATCAACCTTCTTAGTATTCCTCAATCAATTAATTATAAACAATATAACAAGAAAAATAATAATAAAATAATGTGTATTTTTTGTAAAAAATGTAATAGGGTCGCTTAGGGCTGGGCGATATGGAGCAAAAAATATATCTCGATATATTTTGCTATATCTCGATATACGATATATATCTCGATATCTTTACAGGAAAAAGAACCCCCCAAAAACTACTGCAAAAACAAATATGCCAAATACCACCATAACATTATTGTAAAGTGTTACCATATATTCAATATTTAAGTACGTATTTTAATATGTTAACATAATCGTATTCTCAATTCTTATATTACATAATACAATTTATATTTTATTTAATAATACATACAAATTATTATAGTTATATAATTAACTTGAATAAACTATGAAAATGTTAATAAAATATAATATATATAAATGCGTATTGATATGTACTGTAATCATATTTGATTGTTGATATTTATTATAATACTATAAACTTTTTTAATTCTAAGTTTGAATTATGTCTATGAACATACTATAAATAATATAGTAAATCCTTAAAATACAAGGCAAACCTGAAGGCTCGAAGGAAATCAGTTTAAAGGTCATAAAAGTGTCATGGAAGTTCAAATGGTTCTTTGTCTCACTTCCTCCCCCGCTAACTCAAATAAATATTTTATAAATATATAAATATAGTTATTCAATATATCAATACATTTTGATGTTTACATACATATTGTATTTCAAATATGTAATTAATTAGAATGTTTAATCAATTATATTTATAAATACATACAGGCCTACATCTAGGGTATATAATGACAAGTATACATAAATATAAATAATACAGTAAATATAGCGGAGTTGGTATATAAAAAGGATATGGACGTAATCATTTGAAGGCTTTCTCTCTCACGCACACACACACACACACACACACATCTAACAGAAATATGAGGAGGTGTTTTTCAGAGGGCTGATATGAGCCGTCCATGAGGCAATGGAGTGGCTTAATATGTCAGTGCTGTTAAAAAACTGAGTATTGATTTCCAAAAATTAGTCATGACCCTCTAAACAGGCAGCATGTGACCGACACACCAGACCCACGAACTCACACATGCCATTGAATTAACAAATGGCCCACTTATGAGTGTATTAAATACTTCAGAACGCATAATTTATATAACCAAATGAAACAACCTGCTTAACTCCCTCGAGGTAACAGGACCTCACCGTCAGACAGGCGGGGCTTCGGTCATTTTAGGCTTTTCGTGTTTTAAATTTCAAAATGGTTCAATAATAATAATTGTATCAATAGCAGTGAGTATGATATTACAAAGGATGTATCATACAGAACAGAAAGGCAGACTTACCGCTGTTTACAGCTGATGCGTAACTTGGAGCTACGTTTTCTCCTGAAAGTAGGAATATAATAGTGTAAAACAACTTGTGTGTGCTCCAATCCATGATGTGAAATGTAAACAACCCCTCCTGACTGCAGTCACACGTTTCTCCAGACTACATATGCTTGGAAAGCCCGGGTTTGTGCTCTCAAGCTTTAAGCGGCAGAAAATCCCCCTTGATGATGTTGCCTCGACACTCCTGAAACATTTTCTGTTTCTGTTTATTGCGAACCAAACGGGCCGCTGTGGTGTGTGTCAGCTGTCAAGTAGACTACGTCATGTTGCAAACGCCACGCCCAAATATAAAGTGCTGCTGCTTCTGCTTATTGATCGTGCTTCGTGTGTCTCATCAACCTCTTTGTATATTATAGCAGCATTGATTATTAAAGCTGTCTTTTATAGCTTGGTGGGTCAGTAAAGGTTTAAAATAATTAATAGTCGTGTATTTGACTATTTAATCAGCCCAATGTGTTTTAATATTCAATATAAACATTCAGTTTTAAATATTATGATAATTACAATAGTGTGTGTGTCGGGGGTAACGCATTACAAGTAACGCTAGTTACGTAATCAGATTACTTTTGCAAGTAATTTGTAAAGTAACGCATTACTTTTAAATGTTTTCCCATGGATTTTACTGACACCTCTCCAGTCCCCATGTTAAGAGAAATCTGGAGGAACTTCAGAGGCGTTGTGTGCGCTGTGTGAACATGATGGTTATTGTAGTTCTAAACTAAATGTGAGCAGGCGTTTACTCATCTCACTTGCACACAAAAATTCTGTATTTATCAAAATGAATAAAAACAGTAGAATGCATACTCAGAATGTGCAAACATGCAATAACTAAATATGTTAAATTACACAAATACACTTTATCCAATTCAAACATACCAATAAACAAAAATTATTATTATTATTATTATTATTATTTTTTAAGTATGACTGTTGAACTTTCAATGCTGAAAGGTTTGTTTGAGCTGTACAGCCAGGTTATTAATTTCCCTTTTGGGGTAAAAGGGCCTTTTACATTTGCCTAAAATAGAACTTCTTTTGTTAGCCTATTAAAAAACAAACAAGCAAGCCCAGCATGAGGAAAAGTAATGCAAAAGTAACGTAACACATTACTTTCCATAAAAAGTAACTAAGTAATGCAATTAGTTACTTTTTTAGCAGTAACGCAATATTGTAACACATTTTAAAAAGTAACTTTACCCAACACTGCTTGTGAGAGCCAAATATCCTAGTGAAATATTATGACAACTGACTAGTGAGGACATTTTCCTGGTCCTTATTAGTTCAGATAGGTTTATTAGGTTTTAGGGTTAGAGAATATAATAGTTTGTACAGTATAAAAATCATTATGTCTATAGTCTCCATAAAACATGAAAACCCAACATTTGGGTGTGTGCATGTGTTTGTTGTGTTTTTTAGTATGGTTATAGTACATGTAGGCTACATTTTATCATGTAGCAGACGCTTTTATCCAAAGCGACTTACAAATGAGGAGAGCAATAGAAGCAATAAAACTAACAAAATATGCAAGTGCTGTGACCAGTCCCAGTTAGTCCAGCGCAGTACATGTAGCAAGGTTTATATATATATATATATATATAGTCAGTGTTAGTATTAATGGGTTGTGTTGCCGTAAAAGATGTGTCTTCAGCCGTTTCTTAAAAAATGGCTAAAGACTCAGCAGGTCGGGTTGAGTTATATTGTAAATTGTTTTGTACAGTATTGTATCATTGTTTATGAGATTGTTAGACTTTATTGTGTTTTGTTTCATGTTGGGAGCAAATTCCTCATAAGAACAATGTTACTACATAGATGACACAGAAACTCCAATATCAACTGCTTATTTTGGTTAATTGGTTTTACATACAGCATGATGAACTATCTTTTTCATTAACCTGTGATTAATATAATGAATTTGTTGCTCTTTGCTGTTGTAATTCAAATGAATTGTGTTTGTAGATTCATTGTACTAGTGCAAAGTGCCTGTGCAAAATCAGTTTTTGCCTGTGTTTTTAGTAATTGTTGGTTCTGTGTGTTTTTAGTGCTCATTGTTACAATGACACAGCAAAAGTTCAGTGACATTTTTATCTGTGCATGGTAGAAAGCAAATACTGATAAATATGGAAAATTGAACTACATGGTTGAGGGAGCAGGCTACACAGTGAACTTTTAGAAAACGCTACGCTTGAGCAAACAGTTTGTGAATAGGCTACTACAAATGATGGCCAAGAGACTTTGAACGCATTGAACAGAATATGTTTAGTTGGTGAATAGCATAGGCTACTATTACACTGTAGCGATAACGTTAAGCGCACCAGAATAAAATATAATATTCAGAAGTAAACAGTGTAGCTGACTTACAGATTCAGTTAACATCCACAAATGAGTAAGAGCTGCGATTCAGGGAGCTTGAGCAAACAGTTTGTGAATAGGCTACTACAAATGATGGCCGTGAATAAAATATAATATTCAGAAGTAAACAGTGTAGCTGACTTAATGTTTAACTGACAGAGTGTTTATGTCAGAATCAACCCTCTAATGTCATAATGTTCATTTTTAAACCACAACCCTCTAATGTCAAAATGTTCGTTTTTAAACCACAACCCAATGTCAGAATATTCATTTTTAAACCACAACTCTCTAATGTCAAAATGTTCATTTTTAAACCACAGCCTTCTAAGTGCTTCTTTTACCGATATATTTACAGATATCTTTTGCATTTCTAATCCAAACAACGTCAAACTTGGCACTGCACTTACTCGTGCCCGTAGCAAAACACCTGTCAAGTTTGAAATCCATCAGACTTACGGTTCGAAAGATATGCGAATAAGAGACACACAGACAGACAGACAGAGGTTTCTGTAATTTATAGATAGATAATTATAGACAAGAAGATTTTAATATATTTTTTCAAGTTTTCTTGAAAACTGGTCATGAAAAAAAAAAAAGCCAAAATTTACACTGACAATTGTACTTCTTTAGAAACAAAACTGCTAAACAATGATAAAAACATTAAAAATGTAAACAGTGACACGCAATAATACTATGAAGACCCTTTAAACACAATCACAAATATAAACACAGTCTTACAGTAATATACAAGTTCAGAATGAAAAGAACCAATCAGAATATAACTGCTTATCAAAATGTACTACAAATACATGAAATGTGTGTCGATTAAACAAAAACAATGATGCCACGATTGTCTTGCCAGATATAAAAAAAAAAGAAAGAAAATTCCAAGGCAGTTTTATACTCATTTCTTATTACAGAGGGGATTCCTGAAACTGAAACGTGCAGCCTTTTGTGACAATTAATGAAGCACTAATAGCCTAATTTCCGTTAGACGATGCAGAAAGTTATAGAAGCACATTCAGTAAAATACAGAGGAGCAAAACAGCCAAAATGAAGATTTGAACTTTGAACTTGGGGTCAAGTTTTTTAACCACAGAAGAAGAATCTGAAGTGCATAACATGGCTCCGGTGCAATGGGAGCTGTGCAAGGTGTATAAAGAACAAACATGTAATCCAAACAAACACACTTTAGCTCAAACTAGTTTCAGGTATCAAAGGAGAGAATACAACACTAAAATAAGGTTGTGTAACTGATAACACCACCAACTGTGCAAGGTAAACATTTATTCATGGCCACACTGTTCTTCTGTGCTTTGGTGTGCAGTGGCTTATTTTGAATATGTGGACTCTTTTACTGTAGTTTATAGTTCTATCTAGAACAAGCTACTTGTGAAAACAAGCTTCCTGCTGTAGATCAACTATTAAAAGACTTCAAAAGATATGTTCTTCCTGGGTAGGAGGATCACCCCAGCTAACCTTCTCAGAACTTTGGCTAACGTTCTGGAACTATTGATAGAATGTTCGTTTTAAGTTATCTGGTCTTTAATAATGTTCTCACAAAAAACATTATTCATGGAATGTTTTTTTCTGAAATGTTTTACTTGAACCTTTCTCTAACATTTTAAATGCGTTCCCATTATGTTCCCATAACCGAGAAAAACGTTTTTAAAACATTTAAAACATGGACCTTTGTAATGTTTCAGAGAACACTCAGAAATAACGTTTTCATAACTTAACGGGAACGTTAGCCAAAAGTTCTTTGAACATATTTTTGTTAGCTGGGACAGAGATCCGAAAGTTGCATTGTTTAATAGTTGCAATAGTTGAAGAGTAAAACTTAAAGTCAACATGAAATGACATCCACTACCCCTTTTACTTTTACAATGTGTCGAATGTTTCAAAATGTGACTGAATAGGAACGCGCATTGAAAGTACACTCAGTAATTGTTCTGTTTTTGTTTGACACATTTTTCACATAAAAAAAATCTTTATGCGTACTGAGTACACCTTTAAGAAAGTGATGTATCCGAAATGGTCATTTTTTTGTGATAATGTGCTTATTCATATATTTTCATATATTTAACTTGTTATTGATAATTCATTTATTTCATAGCACCAGAAAGTAAATTAGGTCAATTTTGATTTCATGCTGACTTTAAAGGCCTGTGCAGAAAAAGACGAATGTTCGAATCAAAATAAGTGCAGTAAACATTTTAATTCGAATGAACAGACGTTAATGTGTCTGTTTAGACCGTCACAAACATCCCCATGCTGTCAACGCGATGGAATTTATTAAATTCTAAACTCTTTTCTATTGCTGGTGATGAACTGGCCAACCAATAAGATCCACACTTTTTTGGTCACATGCCCAGAACCACTGCTGTTCCATAAAACTAAAGCTGTGTCCGAAACCGCTCCCTATCCACTATATAGTGCACTACATCGGGTGTTGGCCATTTTTGTAGTGGTGTCCGAATTCTGAGTGAACGACATCATTCCCTACTTTTACCCACAATCCTCTCTGAATTCGAGTGTACATTCAGAGAATGTCTAATAAGGCGAGAAGTTTCACTCTCAGTACACTTCCGGCTTCTGAAATGGTTGCAGTTCCACTTTGATTCCATATGAGGGCGCTCACAGGACGAGTGCAGAATGAATGGAGGTCTATGGTAGTATACCCATCAAAATCCACTTTTCTCAGGATATAATTTTTTGTCTAGTAATTTGAATATTGTATTCGAAAGGAGATGCAAAGAAATTACACATTGCTGGGTGTTAGAGTCACTTATTTGCTTTAAAAAGTCTTTTAAAGTGTCAATGACGTCATACACATCGTTCGACCAGAGATACTGCTTTACGGCAATCCTTCAGTCACTTTGGTGCTTTCGCGCTCTGCACTTTCTTTTCTCTCCAGGCATCGACAACACAGCTGACACAGGTAAACACACGTGCTAGACGAGTTTTTGTTTTGTTTGTTTCTGGTCCCGCTTCGGATGCCACGATGCCATCAAGCGGTATCTCTGGTCGTAATCAGTCCTTCACTGACCAATCAGCGTTCATTAGCAGAATGCTAGCGTGTTATGGGCAACAACAACTCAACCTGTAAGAAATCGAAAGGACATAAGTACTCGTTCATTCAACTTTCGACCTATAACCCATGTTGAACTTGCAAAACCTACTATCGAATCTGAGATTTCTCAACGGCAATCGGGTGAAAGAGACACATTTAGCCGTCTAGCACCATAGACTCCCATTCAATCTGCACTCATGGGCGATCGCCCCCAGTGGAACTACAACCAAAATTCGGTACAATAGGACTTAAAGGTGAACTAAGTAACTTTTTTTACCTTAACTGAACAGCTTCGGAGTCATTGGAATGGTTATATTACTTATTTCGGGTTGAATGGTGGTCGTTTCGCACCCCCCTGGTGCCCGTGAGCGGAAAATACGCACTTGCAACTTTGGGGCGGCGGGCCACCGGCCGCCGCGTCAGGAAGTCTCGCGTGATATCAGGTCTCGCGATGTAAACAATTGCTTTACGGCCAAAAGAAATCTGCTAAAATGCCGTCATTATTGCGCTCCCTCACGCTGTTCGAACCCGAATGAAGAAGACGTTTTAAAGAATATCCCATCTGCTTTGATGTCGTTGATCTGCTAGCCTCTGGTGTCTGAGAATCACCAACGAGTTTTTACAACAGTGTTGTCAAATATCTATTCCGAAGCTGTGGGGGGAGCTCTAGAGAGAAACCTGCGAGCAAAAAGCGAGAATACAGCGAAGAAATCCCGAAGTTACTGAATGCAGCTTTAATAGGGAGTGGGCAGGCTCTCCGTAGACGGGCTCTGATGTACACTTGCTGAATCACTATTTCGGAAGTCTATTATAATTCCTTATTTAGGCATTAACTCAATTTAATGTGTTTTACTAATAGCCAGGTGTTTTAAAGGTGTTATTAACTCGTTAAACTGTAAGGAAGAGATGATAATTTGGTGGATGATTTAAAAATATTCGTCAATCGTAGGCGCGTATTCATTGGAATGTAATAATCATAACGGTCGCTTGAGGGCGCTCAACCATCACGTCATCTGTGAGCGTGAGAGTTTCTAACAATTTCAATCGACGAAACTACAAAGCTGGCATGGAGATACTGTATATATAATTACAAAATAAAGTCATTGATATTGTTGTTAATATTACTCCTAATATCACTCCTTTTAGATATAGTGCACTCACATCACATGCCATTCACTATATAATGATTAGTGAATGAGCGAACGAGTGAGCACTTTCGGACACAGCTTATGTGTGCGTCCGCAAAGCTTAAAAATAATCCAAGACAGGAAGGCATCAAAGCACGTCTGAAACCAATATTAGATTCACTTCCTGTCTCCTGAAATACCTTTATCTGATCGCTTTTTAAAGGCAGCATAGATTCATCCTTCGCTCCCTTTGATATCCTGTGCGTTCCATTCAGTGACAGTTAAAGGAATAGTTCACTTCAAAATGAAAATGCTGTCATCATTTACTCACCGTCAAGTTGTTTCTAACCTGTATATATTTCTGTCTTCTGCTGAGCACAAAAGAAGATATTTTGAAGAATGTCAGTAACCAAACAGTTGATGGACCCCACTGACTTCAAATGTATATATTTTTTTTCAACTATGGAATTTAATGGGGCCCATCAACTGTCTGGTTACCGACATTCTTCAAAATATCTTCTTTTGTGCTCAGCAGAAGAAAGAAATTCATACAGGTTTGAAACAACTTGAGGGTGAGTAAATGATGACAGAATTTTCATTTTAAAATGAACTATTCTTTTAATCTAAAAATAAAATGCCATCAGAAAGTTGCGGTTGCTGGTCAGTTTGTTTGTAAATGTACATTTTTGACCATTTGTGATGTCATTTCTGGTGAGAAATTACTGTTGTAGAAATTTAGTTATCACCAAAGCTCTCTCTATTTTGTTGTAGATCATTAAACCGTTTCATGCGGTACCTTCGTTGCCAAATAAAGCCGCGGGGCAACAAATCAACGGCCCAAGCTTTCGGACGCAGCCTATGACTTGGTTGCGCTCAAAAAAAAAAAAACAACCTTTGATAAGAAAACTGGTGTGTTTTCTTCTCAGACACCTTTTGGTATTTCGGCTTTCCTTTAAACGCCACTTACTGTCAAAGAGTGAAACTGCAGTTTTATTCAAGTTCGCCTGACGATTTTTACGCGGTTTCAAATCGCACTGAATTTTCATGCTGAACATTCGTGTTGATGCAAACAGGCCGTAACACCTAAACAATATCAAACCACATTCAACCAACAAGGCCATTTGGCCATTTTAACTTTTACATTCTAGAGGAATTCTGTTGTCGTCCTGAATATGAGACAAAGTGTAAAAAGCCCCATTTCCTACTTCATAAAAAATATCCCTTTCATATTAATTTTAAATGGACTGTAGTGGGATTGAACTGTATGTAGCGACAGTACGGACAGACAACTCAACTATCTTCATCATATTCCCACTGGAGTCTCCCTGACTGAACTAACACACTCTCACGCAAATCACACACGAATGCACGCACCTGTACACTCACACACGCATACTAGTCCCGTGATTGCGTCTCTAGGTCTGGGAGTAAAACATTCTCATCTTGATCACTGGCTTGGGAGCTTGTCTGTCTGTAATAGGCACTGCCAAATGTCGGAAGCCTCTGGATGCAAAGAGAGTTTCTCTTGTAAAGAAGCCACAACGATCCAGTCATCACAGCAAACAACACAATGGCCACCAAAGCAGCCACTGAGATCACACCTCGGTGCAGACCTGAAACCAAATGACACGACATACTTTATAACATGTTTTCTTATTTTCATAATGCAATTGAAACTGAGAACTAAACACTGTAGACATAAAATAATTTACACTTAATAATTTTGAGGTACTGTAGTTATCGCTTCAAAACAGAGCTAATAGTGTTGCAGAGTATACAGAGGAAGTGTCATTTCCTCAAAAATATGATTCAGCTAAAAAGATTATTCTCACCTTTCAATGGCTCCACTTCTACCTCTTTGATGGCTCCTGTGATGGAAAGTAAAACATTTGAATGAATAATGTTTTTTTTTTTTTTTTTACTTTTGTGAGAGCTATTCCTTTAACCTCATCCTCTCCTCAGGTCAATGTTTGTTTTTGTTTCAAATAAAAATCACTCAGTCACAATGCACACAGATATGAAGTGGTTAGATTTGATGGCATCTGAATTAACAGGGTTATGTATGAAATGGTTAGGTATTTTGAAATAAAGTTGAAAGAATGTAAAGAATGTGCTGAGTTTATATAATTTATTGATCAAATCTAGTAATTTAAAGGTAAATAATAAAAAAAAACTAAAAAACAATTTGCATTAAAAAATAGAACAAATATTATCCAAATTAAATGATATAAGCTTTCTGGACAAAACAAAAAAAGTATAATTTTAGGGCTTCAGGCTATTTTGACCCATGAGAAAAGGATTTATTACAAATACAGAAGGATAGGATGACGTTAAAATATTCTTATTTTGCAACTTGTGAGTCAGTACACAAATGACACAGCACTGCAACAAAGAAATGTTGCCATTATAAGGCCAAAAGTCATTTCCTGTTCGGTTTCTGAACATGAACTGGGACTATACTGAGCCTCCACTGGTGGTTTGTGGTGGTTTTGAAGTCAAAGGTCATTCCTTTTACCTGATGAGGTTTTGCAGATGAAGCCCTGGGTGTCAGTGCAGTTGTCTAACTGCCACACAGCATCTGATATCCGCATAGTCACACATAGACCAGCCCTCATGACACTGGGATCTGGAGCTTTGGAGCGCCAGTAAGTGTACTGGAGCGGAGAGCCATCCAGTCGGGTCAAAGCGTTCTCTAAAAATAAGCATTTTGGTTACTTAAGGACAATTTTATTTTTCAGATAAAACTTTCAATAAACATAACATAAGTGCCCCTATTATATTTTTTCAGATTTGACCTTTCATGTAGTGTTACTACAGTGTAGTGTTTGTGAATGTACAGGGTCTGCAAAGTTTCAAATAACAAAGTGTTAAATACACTAAATTGAGTTATTGTCTCCCAAAAGAAAGAACCGATTCTGAACTGCCTGAAACGAGCCGTCAGTAATTCCAGTCTTACTTCCAGTAGGTTTATAACACATTTGCATAATGCCGGCCTATGGTCTTCAGTGGCTGTACTTTGACCTACTCTCAAAAACGGTAGCTCTTGCTGAGGTCAGGAGTTTGGTCTGTGTTGCTGACATGTAGAAAAAAACAGTGTTTTCTGTTCTGCAAAAGCAAATCCACTCTGCATGCACTTCCAAAGGATGAGGACTCAGACTCTAATTGATATGGAACAAACAACCCCATCGTTACTGTTCAAATCACTGTGAGGAAGTGGAAACACTGTGAGGAAGCATCTGGAACTGAAATTCAGATAGCATAAGGGGCATAAGCAGGAGATTAATAACAACAGACTGGGCCATCTGACCAATCAGTGCAGAGTAGGCTCTCGGAAAGGAGGGGTTTAGAGAGACTGTGTCCTTAATTGAACTGTTTTAGACACTGGGAGAAAAGAGGTGATGCTGCAATGTATATTATGAGAAAATTAAAGTGTTATTTTTCTCTTGGATGCATGTAAACCTATTTTAGGAGACTTCAAAAACAAAAGTAGGAACCTTTAAAATAGCATAATAGGGGCACTTTAAATATAACGTATTATAAATTCAAGATAAAACAATGTATATAAAAATTAAATAGAAATAGAAATAAATATCAATACAATAAGACATTTTCATATAGAATTTAAATAAATACAAAATACTATAAATTAACATTCCAAATTAATTTTGTAGTGTGTAGTGTATATATATATATATATATATATATATATATATATATATATATATATATATACACACACTAATGGTCAAAAGTTTTAGATTGGTAAGATTTTTTATGTTTTTAAAAGAAGTCTCTTCTGCTCACCAAGGCTGCATTTATTTGATAAAAAACTATATAAAAAAAAACAGTATTATTGTGAAATATTATGACAATTTAAAATGACTGTTTTCTATGTTAATATATTTTAAAATGTAATTTATTCCTGTGATCAAAGCTGAATTTTCAGCATCATTCCTCCAGTCTTCAGTGTCACATGATCCTTCAGAAATCATTCTAATATGCTGATTTTATGCTAAAAAAACATTCATTATTATTTTCAATGTTGAAAACAGTTGTGTACAATTTATTTTCAAAATTCTTTGATGAATAGAAAGTTCAAAAGAACAGCATTTATTTAAAATAGAATATTTTGTAACATTATAAATGTCTTTACTGTAACTTTTGATCAGTTTAACTCATCCTTGATGAATAAAAGTATTGATTTATTGATTTATTTTTTTCCCCAAACTTTTGAAGGGTAGTGTTTAATGTTACAAAAGCTTTCCATTTCAGATAAATGCTGTTCTTTTGAACTTTCTATTCATCATAGCCTCATGAAATAAAAATGTAAAAAACTGTTTTCAACATTGATAATAATCATAAATGTTTCTTGAGCATCAAATCCTCATATTAGAATGTTTCTGAAGGATCATGTGACACTGAAGACTGGAGTAATGATGCTGAAAATTCAGCTTTGAACACAGGAATAAATTACAGTTAACTATATATTCACATAGAAAACAGCTGTTTTAAATTGTAATAATATTTCACAATATGACTGTTTTTGTTTGTATTTTTAATCAAATAAATGCAGCCTTGGTGAGCAGAAGATACTTCTTTTAAAAACATAAAAAATCTTACCGATCTAAAACTTTTGACCGGTAGTGTATATATATATAAATAAAATTGTATACTTTTGTACATAATTATTTTCATACATTGTTTTAATTTTACAATTTTACAATTTTATATAACTGTAATATATATATATATATATATATATATATATATATATATATATATATATATATATATATATATATATATATATATATATATATATATAAATTCTAAATACATTATATATTTTTTGATTTATATTGATATGATAAATGATATTTATGATATACATTTACTAAATGCTCAATATTTAACATCAAGGCTCTTACTGTCAGTGTTGTAGAAAATTCCTAGCCAAAATTTCTGAGGCCCCTTGTAATAACGCACCAACTCGTTAATGACGAACCGGCTCTCCTCATCATCTTGAACTGTCAGAAGGTCTGAAGAATTTCCTGAGAAAAATTAAGTCTTGCTAAGCCATGCAAATGCAACCAAAGATCATCAAATCCACCCCTAGGTGGAGCTCTTGATCTAAACAATTTTAAAATGCAGTACCATTCTTTTTACAGTGATTTCTCGCGTCCTCCAGGGTCATCTTTGTCACAACATTTTTAAAATAATAGCAGCTCCCGCGAAACTTCAGCCAGCGTTCAGGACATATCACTTCATAGGAGAAAGCAATGCTTTCTGTGCGAGGACAAACAATGATATCAGTCAGATTTCAACAATTTACAAACTAACAAAATGAATCGAAAGACAGGAGGAATGGACTCACTCGGAGGAGGTATGAAGCATATCGCTCCTGATAACAGCATGTCACATTCGGCGTGTTTCCAGCGTCCATTAACATCCATGAACCCGCAGTCTCCATCTCCTTTTGGCATTTCCCAGTTAGTGAACGATCCCTCACTGCCATCGGACCACTGGTGATCTATATCATCCTATGGAGATAGAAGGCGCTCTTGTTTAATACACCAACACAACTCATCAAAATACATCACAATGTGATTTCAAAGCCTCCTTACATCTGTACTGTACAACCCGATCCAGAGTGGGGCTTCAAGCCTATTGATGAGCACATTGAGATAGGCCTGCTGATACGGGTCTGTGATCCGCACAAGTGCCGCCCCCTTCTCCAAACATGCTTTCTGGGCCTCGTACCAGCTCAAGTTGCCGTGGATGATACGGTAACTCTGGTTCTTATACTCAGATGAGTCCAGAGAGGAAGCGGTGTAATAGGGCTGGGTTGGACGCTTGGTGATGTCTGAGATAAAGTAGGGATGCACCGGTATAAAACAATGTTCATGTTATGAACAACAAACACCCAGCTAACAAAAATATGTTCTAAAAATGTTTTGTTATTTCTGAATTTTCTTTGAACATTCAAAACGTCAATTAAAAAAACAAAACAATATAACCATTTTCTTTGTTATATTAACTTTAACCAAAGTTCCATTTCATAATTTTTCAAACATTATTGGAATGTTACTTTTGAATGTTTCTCTGAAAATTCTGAAAAAAAACTGAAACTGAAAAAAAAGTTAGACTAAACTAAAACATTTTAGGAAAAAAAACTCCATGAATGATGTATAAATAATGTTTGGTTACACTTTATTTTAAGGTGTCATTGTTACAGTGTAATTATATATTTAAATACTGGGTAATATTAATTAACTACATGTACTTACTATAGGGTTAGGGTAGGATTAAGATTGGGTTAGTTGCATGTAATTATGCATAATTTACTATGTAACAAGGACACTGTAAAATAAAGTGTTACCTAATGTTTTTGTGCTAATGCTTATTTGTCTAAATAAATCAATCATTTTAAATGCAACAAGTGAATTTCAGCATCACAACAATATAATTCACAGAATAAAAAAAAAACTTTTTTACATTTAACAGTGTTATTAAATTATTTGTGTTTTTAAGTTAATGATAGATGAAGGCAAAGGCAATATAAATGTAAAAATGTATTAAATGCGTATCCGCAATCACATAAATAATATCTACTATCGGTCGATACTAATAAAAAAATAAAAAAATCTCTATTGTGAAAAATCTATCTATTTCGTGAAAAGGAGCCTACCTTGTGGCTTCTGGCAGACAAAGCCATAGATGCTCTCAGTACAGACGTCATCTTGCCATTCCCCTGTCATACGGAAGATGTGACTGTTGGACAGGTAAGTACAATGATGTTCCATAGGAGATCTATAATGAGACTTCTATAGACACACACAAAGAAAAAAACATTTAAAAACAGTATTGGAATCAAGTTACATTTCAAATATATTAAACCCTGAGTTTATACCTCCCAGTTATTATAGGCGATTGGCTTCCCGTTGATCCATTTGGGAGAAAAACGCCCCTGTGCACCGATCCAAACCCCCGCTGACCTGCCATGAAGCAGCATGACGATGTTGGCTTCAACCATAAAGATAAAAGCCATTAAAAAATGTCAGTTTCACTTTATTTTAATGGTCCATTTAACACATTCTGTTGACTATAAGTAACATTGCATCTACATCTCTCATTAGTAGAGTATTAGCAGACTGTTAGGTTAGGGTTAGAATAAGTTGACATCTAGTTGCAAAGTTACTTATAGTCAACAGAATGTTCAAAAGGGACCATCAATATAAATTGTTGGCAAAATGTCAATATAAAACAACATCGGAAACGTCATCGGAAATGAACGTGATCTTTACCTTGTTCGATTTCATCCTCTATGGACACCAGAGATCCCGAATAGGATGTGCAGATGGACTGAGCATCCTGCCAAGTTTTCCCCTCTTCCGGGCGGGCTGGGAGATGCAGAAACAGACACTGGCAACCAATCACAAACAAGCAATTCTCAATCAAAACACAAGAACCTAAAATGATCAATAAATAGTTGATTTCTGAAGGTCATCTCTGAAGAAAATGGATAGAAACATACTCTGTGAAATAATTCTGGTGTGCTACTAATATCAGTTCCTTTAAAAAAAAAATTATACATGTGAAAGAGAAAAGGTATGAGTCTACAATATTAGGAATTAATTGTTAAATTACGTTTTTGTTGGAAAAACTGCAGTGAAAAAAGTCCTGAATTTTTTTAAGCTTTATATTTTTGTTCTCATGATTATTGAAAAAAATGAATTGGATTTTGTTGTTTAATATAAGTTGTGCTGCAAAACATTTTAAATGGTACAAAAAATAGAAAACAAAATAAATAGACAAATCAGTAAATAAATAAATAAATGAAGTGATACTACTTTGCAAGAGCAATATGAAAGGAATATAGACTTTGTGAACCACTGATCTAGGTTACATTCTCACAATGTGAGTGTATAGTGTATATAACCTTGTGTCCGAAGTAGAACCAGTTCTCTGGGCAGCTGCCGATATAGTGAGGCTCGTGTGGGTCCTCCACTAAAGACACCGTTCTGCGCTTGCACACGTAACCATGAGGATCTTTACAGCTTCCTGCCGACCACTGACCTGCACAACATCATCGATAAGCTGTGTTTGAGTATACTGGATAACGGTAATTGTGTGTGCTTAAAATATTGTGTGCGCATGTACTGTTTACCGGACTGAGACGACATTTGGATGCAGTTTTGGCCGGGCTTTCGGGAAAATCGACCATTTTCCCAGTTCTCATAATCCAGAGCGGATCCATCAGTCCAACTGCAGGACACACACATAAAACACACAAATCCCAACATGAAGTTTGCTTCATACTGTACAGTATGTTCCTCTTATGCTCAGCTTTCTTTCTTAAAGGTGAAGTGTGTGATTTCTGTAATACTTGCTGACCAACTGCAACAATACTGTTATCTTGACAGGTTAACTTGAGAAAAATACAATTATTTCTTAAAGAATAAATAACATTTCTCCTGTTTCTTTCTGCCTTTATGTTTCACTTATTATATAACAATAAATACATAAATAAAAGTCAAATGATTAACTTAATTCTACTGTAAAACAGCCTTATTATGGAAGTCAAAGAAAGGCACCTGAGGCCATTGTGATCGCTGTTAGCAGACAAACCAATCCACCAATATTCCGAGTCCTAAAAAACAGACACAAACAAAGATGTTATTTTATATACATACATATAGTTAGTATATGTATTTATGTATATATATACAGTACACACACACACTACTGTTCAAACGTTTGGGGTCAGTCCATTTTTTCTCGTTTTTTGTCTCTAATGCTGCATTTATTTGATCAAAAATACAGTAAAAAATTTAATATTGTGAAACAAATATTAGTTCAAATATATTCTATTTGAATATATTTTCAAGTGCAATTTTTTCCAGTGACGGCAAAGCTGAATTTTTAGCAGTCATTACTCTTCAGTCTTCAGTGTCACATGAATTCATTCTAATTGGCTGATTTGATGCTCAAAAACATTTCTTATTATTATCACTGTTGAAAACACTTGTGCTGCTTAATATTTTTGTACACTTTTTAAGGATTTATTGATGAATAGAAAGTTCAAAAGAACAGCATTTATTTGAAAAAGGAATATTTTTGTTACATAAATGTCTTTACTGTCACTTTTGTATGGGATAATTGACAACGGGCCATTAAATTATCAGAAAATAATGCACAGCCAAGGTGGTAATGCAGCCACGAGAATTATTTCGCTTATACTATGGTTACCACACCTCAAAACATTGTTCAGATGATGTATTTCAAGACATTGGTCAGGAGAGATTAAGCATATGTGAATTACTTGAGTCTGTTTGTCTCTCCACCGTGTTCGGCAGCAGCGTCTACTAATAGCGAAACTGTAAGTTTATCTGCTTCAAAAACAGCGCCATTATTAAATTGCTAGTGAGCAATGTCATGTAGCTTTTAAGTTGCTACACTATTTAACTGATAAAATCATCAGATTTCTGTGCGAGTGTGTGTGCGTTTAAGTGGGAGAGAGAGCGAGAGAAAGAGAGTCCTTACATAAAACGTAATTTTGAGGCCAAAAACATGGAAATAATTTGTCGTTTTTATCCGATTGTTTACTAGATTTATTTGCTCGGTCAGTGTCGTTGTGGGTTTTGGTTCTGTAGTCTATAAGGACCTTTGAAATAACTGAAATCATTTGGTGAAGTGATGGTGAATGCGGTCAAATCCTGCCTGGAACTACTTTAGCTTTGCGTTTCCCTGAAAATAATTGAAAAATAATTGAAAATAATCTTAGAACGTTTGTCAACCAATCAGATTCAAGCATTCAACAGCCCTATATCACTTTGTAGTATAAGATCACTTTAATGCATCCCTGCTAAATAAAAGTATTAATTTCTTTTCTTTTTTTAAACTTCCTGAGCCCAGACTTTTGAACGGTCCACAAGTAAATCACTAAATAATAACCTTTATGCGTTCTCTGATGAAGTTCAGTTCCTCGCTAGAGTGAACAGAGAGAAGATCAGCGCCCATCATCTTACAGGCAAAGGCGACGGCGTCCCAGGGAAACGGCTTACTGGCAAAGTAATATTCAGCTCCACGGAAAAACACCCATGGGTCATGTTCTGCACCATGAACAAAAACAAATGTCATCACCATCAACCTCATAAGTGAGTCTTTATAGTATTTACCTGTCCTGTACTTACGGTCGCTGTACCAGTACGGCTTGACCAACTCCACACCTGAGGAAAAACACCTACATTTCAATAATTCATTTATATCTCAGTGCAGTTTTATGGATGTTCTTCATGCTTAAAAGACAAGCATGTTGTTGTTTTATCCTCAAAAAAAAACATATTATTGTTATTATTATTAATATAAATCAGAGACCATGACTAGACCTCTTTCAATGAAATACAAAATAAATACAAAGGTAACAATTAAAATTGGAAATTTAAGAATGTCTAAGCTAAGGCCGGGTTGCATAAACCACTAAGACTAGTCATCCAATTTGTTTCTGTACATACAGTACATTTTTAAGTCAGTTACATAAAAACGTAGATCGGTTTAAATTGATACCGAAAAGTAAGACTGATTACCCCAAACTTACTGCTAGTTGTCTTTTCAGCAGGATGATAATGAATTTTTCATTAAATATTTGAAATGTATATTCATACATCCTAAACACAAACCTTTGGGGACCTTGCAAATCCACTCATATTTGGAGTCACATGAGTGGGCCGTGAGAGTGTTTGTGAGGTCACTGTACACAGCACACATGTGAGAGTCCACTTCATTCATATCCTCAAAGAACGATGTCACCACCTACAGAATGGTATGAATATGACAATTGTTTAAAATAAGCTGATGAACTGGTTCCTCCATGATAGTCTGTTTTTCTAAACAGATTTGCTGTCTTTTTTCTTTACATGTAGATAATACATTCAAACATATCCAAATCACTCGACTCTCTGCTTTTTCTTTTCCTGGCTTTTTTGTTTTTTTCTCTCTGAATTCTTACCGGCGTGCCATCTGACCACTCCCAGGCTCCCTCAGACCTAGGGTTTCTCTTAGTAAAGCCCACCCAAAACCAGCGACCCTCTGTACTGAAAAGAGACAAAAAGAAAAGGAAGGAGAGAGAAAAATAAATAAATAAATAAATTGGTGCTGTTAAATCGATAATCGAAACATAAAAGTTTATATATATATATATATATATTCGTGTGTGTGTGTGTGTGTAACTTTTATGTTAAATGCGATTAATTGCGATTAATCGATTTTACAGCACTAAAATAAATAAATACAATTCAGAATTTAATAAAAAGTAATTCACTATATATTTTTTATCAATTATTATATATACTATAAAAATTAGGCTACTTGTCAAAATTGGAGACAAAAATGAAGAATATATCCAGATACAGTGGGGTCCAAAAGTCTGTGAACTTGACAATGTCAAAAATTTATTTTGTTTGGTTAGTTTATTTTAAATATTAAATATAAATATAATATTTATTTACCTTTCAGGTTTAAACTACATATTAAATCCTTTATTTTCAATGTGGTCTTGAGAGATATGTTATATATAATGACCACTTACATAGACTACCATATAAAATGTTGCGGTCAGTAAGATTCTTTTTTTTAATAAACACTTTTATTTAGTACTATGTATAGTATTGATCAAAAGTGAGAGTAAGACATTTAAAATGTTACAAAATTAACTTTTTATTTATCAAAGAATCCTGGAAAAATGTTAATTAAGCAATATATTAAGAAGCACAACTGTTTTTAACATTGATAGTAATAATGTTCTTCTATTTTGATATATATTAGTATAAATTAAGATCATATCTGGATTTAAATTGAAATATAAAAGTTATTTTAAAATGTAATATTATTTTACAATATTACTGTTTTTTCGAATAAATACTGTTAATAATGCAGACTTAGTGAGCATAAGAGACTTCTTTAAAAAAAGAAAAACATAAAAAAAAATGGTACCAAACCTTTTAAAATTGCTTATAAACCCCCACCTGTCGTGGGTAAACGTGTAAACCAACCTTTGGAACATCGTGGAAAGGAGATGTTTGACAAAAGTCTGATCTTCATTGTGATGGAAACTGGCCAGATCAGCACCCAAAGCCCGGCAGAAGAACTGAGCCTCGGTCCAGGTGCGCTGCATCAGGATCTTCTCACTGTGATACACCTAAACAACAAACAAACAGATCATGATCCAACAGATGAACTGCAGTAACATACTAAATATTAAGTAAACAATGGGTAAAATTGTATCAAACAAAAGATTGTCAAGAAGTATTGATTTATGATTATATACTCTCTGCACCTTGTAACAGTGAGACAGGCTTTTGCGGCTCTCCCATCCTTTCGCACATTGTGCATTTATATCTATGTGTGGCACGGGCATCAGGGTGTCATGGTTGTCGCTCACTTCCTGTTTGCACACAGCCAGGGCCATAAAGGTGTGACAATTTTTCACCTCCCAGTGACCCAGTGCTTGACCTCCAGACATCACCACACAGCCCCCACTACTCACTGCAGGCAGAGGGAGAGACCATCAAATAAAGCCTGTTTGTGCCTGCTAGCCCAGGTTTATGATGGTAACTGTTTTAAGGGCTTACCTGGCTGGTGTCGGTTCCAGTTGTTGTAGTTGAGGGGTGTCGACGAGCCATTCAGGGTCAGCCATCGGTACTCTCCGATTCTGTCCTTGTCCTGTAGGGCTGTCCAGTAGGATTGGGAGTCTGAACCTCCCATTTCCCTGATCATGCTGTTTAGAAAGGCCTGCTCAAACCTGCCACAGAGAAACCACACACTCCAATTGTGATGAATGTATCTGCTTCTTTCATGTTGTAAACATCGTAATTATCCTTGTGTAGTAAGCATTGCCTGACTCAGCTACTCATTTGAGGTTAACACTATATGAAACGCGTTACCTGGTTATTCCAGGTTGGTTTATGATCCTGGGAAGTTCCATTAGTTACATAAACTACCATTTAGAAGTTTTGTTTAAGGGAGTTAATACATTTATTCATCAAGGATGCATTAAATTGATCAAAAGTGACAGATATTTATAAAGTTATAAAAGATATTTCAGTCACACTTTAGATTAGGGTCCAATTATCACTATTGACTTTTGACTTAAACTCCTAATTACTGCTTATTAACAGTTAGTAAGGTAGTTGAAGTTTAGGTATTGGGTAAGGGATGTAGAATATGGTCATGCAGAATAAGGTATTAATATGTGCTTTATAAGTACTAATAAACAGCTAATATCCTGGTAATTTACATTAATAGTGAGAATTGAACCCTAAAGTGTTACTGATATTTCTAGTTCAAATAAATTCTTTTGAACGTAATATTCATCAAAGGATCCTAAAAAATGTATAATGGTTTCCCAAAAAATATAAAGCAGCACAACTGTTTGTAACATTTAATATAATAAATGTTTGAAAATTCAGCTTTGCCCCCACAGGAATAAATACACTTTAATATATACTAAAATAGGAAATAGTTATTTTAAATTGAAATAATATTTCAAAATATTACTGAGAAAAATACAGCCTTAGTGACCATTAGAGACTTAAATAAAAAAAAAATTACACATCCCTTACTTTTCCCCAAAATAGTAAATACAAAGTGATTTTGTCCAGAATAAAATAGACATTCTAGGTAATTTCATATTTCATGTTTTATTTAATGCACTCGCCAAGCTAATGTAGCAAATACAAAAGTAACGTATGTGTTAGTTGTTTAATTGACTAAATTCTACTCTATTCAAATTGAGTACAAACTAATTTCATGTTACCACTTACTCTGTTCAAAACCAACAGAATTCCATCCAGACGTTTACTACATACCTGCTTTCTACAGTAACAAGAGGAGATTTGCAGTAATATCCTTTCACTGCATTCTCAAACGTCTGCTCCTGATCTGTGATCTTATAACACCAGTTGTCCTTCCTTCTCCAGTCCTGCACACAATAAGCAAACTTTAAATAGATTCAGCAAGGCCTTTAATTGATATACAGATATACTAATCATATAAAATTAAGACTTGAAAGAACACAGTAACATTAACATGCTGAGATATTTGTGAATGCAAAACAGATTTTCCTCACAAAATCTGATTGTTATGGTTTGTAGCGTGTAGTATAGGTGTGTAGTGTGGACTACAAAGTAAGTCTACAAACAATGTGCAAATTAATGAACAGATGCAGCCATGTCAAGCACAAAAAGGGTTAAGACATGCTTTTTTTTTTACTCTCTAGTCTAGTCTAAATGTAGTGTCTGAAAGGGAAACTCCAACAAATGAGTATGCAATAAGGTCAGTCACAAAAATAACTTTGCCCATGCCTTTTCATCGCCAATTTTTCACTGCATGTAGTAAATCCTCACAGTAGTTTTTCTTTAGGGTTTGCACTGGTGCAAGCTGATAGTAAATCTGGCTCATACTCGGGTTCGACTTTTTGAGAGAAAATACGGTATATAATACTACTTATACTATAAATAGTGCATGGTTCATAGTAAACGCAGGTAATTTGGTGTGCAGCATTAGCTTCAGTGGCATCTGGCTGTGTTTTCACACCTGTTCTCCATTAACCCTGAGTCCAGTGGCCTCAATTCAGTGTCCTTCATATAACATGGACCAGATTGAAACAAGCATTTTAACAGCTACAAACATACACAGTCGAGTAGCTGATGCTGAACTTTGAACCTTTTTATTCAAGATCAAGATTTTAGGTTCAAACCGATATGAAAGAGAAAGTGTTTTTCCATCATGTTACACTCTTTTGCCTTTAGTAGAATACAATACCATTTCAGTAGATACAGTACAAATAAACGGTTGTTCTTCACATACAGTATGATATCAGTAAGTGTGGGTGTAAAACATGAGCGTTCACTAGCACGTGTGCATCTTTGAAAAGTGCCCTTTCTCTGTTTGGCCATATCCGTCACGTTCGTCCTTCTCGTAGCCGTCTTGTTTCATGGCCAGCAAAAGCAGAAACAGAGCGACAGAGCAGATCTGAATCAGTCTGTTGTTCTCCGGCCGTGACCCGCTCTAACCCTCGCTGACGGCCGCTCCGACCTCTAGACACACAGCCTGTCTGCCCTCCTCACCCCACACAAAGCACATCTCAAGCACAACCAATCAGAAATGCCGGACACCGGATGGAATGAGAGTGCCGGTAATTAGATTGACGGGAAAAAGTTGGAGTTTTTTTTTTGTTAGGACCTCCACTCATTCACTGCATTTTATTCATGTTTCTCATGCAATGTATTTGGAATGACGTGGTAAATGTGTGTGTATGACTGTTCTGGGGAACTTTTGGCTCTGTTTTTTGTTCTTGCTGTGCTTTAATTATGAAATATGAACTTCAATTATATTAGTGGCCAAGAAAAATCTACTTTATTCTACATAGTGGTGGATCACTTTATCAATTAATCATGCAAAAAAACTAAATTTGTTTGAATGATTTAGAATAAATCACTAACCAATTCAGGATATTTACAGTAACCTATTGTATATTGTGAGTGAATCACTCACTGAAAAGGACTGACTCAAAAAAATGACTCATTTGTGAATTGGCATCAGTTTTATTTTGGGATTACCAGTACAGTACTTTAGTATACCATTATTGTAACGGTCACCAGCTGGAGTGCCCTTGAGAGCCACCAGAGGATCAGAATATTGTCATTCCCTCACAAACTACATCTCCCATAATTCTCTGCCTGGACTCATCAGCGCTCATTGTTTTCAGATGTGTCTCATTACCTTGTTTAACTCACGCTATAATAGCCTGGTTTTCACATTCATTCCCAGCGAAGTCTTGTTTAGTGTTACACTGCAGTTCTGACCATTCTCCCTGGTTTCATGTTTCTTGGTTTTTGGATTTCTTGCCTGTTCTGTGGATTACTCTTTTGCCCGTGTTCCCTGCCTTGTTGTGTTTGTTTGTATGGACTGCCTGCCTGTGTTTAACCTTGCCTGTACTTTGGATTACCCTGTTCAATAAATACTGCATTTGGATCCTCAACCTTCGTGTCTCAGAGCAGTTTGTGACAATTATAGTATTTATCAATATTTTTATATTTTTTATATATATATTTTTTTTTTTTTAAAGCTAATAATTGAGCTTTTATTTGTATATTTACATTTTTCTAAATTAATTTATGTACTTTCTATTATTTTTTTTTTAAATATATATATATATAGCTTTAATTTATTTTCATTTCAGGTTAGTTTTAGTAATTTTAGAACTTTGACAAACTTTTTTATTTCAATTAGTTGCCAAGGCAACATTTCATTTAAGTTTTTCAAGTAATATTTATATTTTATTTTTTTCCGTTTTATTTCAATTACCAAAAAAAACGTTTTTTTTTTATATAGTTTTAGTTAACAATAACAACACAAGTTCTGATTCAACACAGCTTGCAAAAAATACCAGACACATGAAAAACATACAACTATTGTATTGGCTAGCAAAACATAAGCAGAAATGATTTTATGATGTGTGTGTGTGTGTGTTTGTTACGTTCTCACCTCTGGACATCCTTTATTCCATTCTCCAGCAGGACGCAGAGGCACAAGACCTGATGTCTTACAGATCGCGGCATGCTGCTCTTCACACTCCGCAAACTGCCATCTGCCTTCCTAAAACACACACACACACACACACAATAAGTCTTTCATCAAGCACAGAAGAAAATTCAGAACGACCAGATCCGTCACTTGACCTGCTGGTTTACTACTGTGACTTACTGGTGACTGTGCATCTGATCACCCAGGATAACGTTTCCATGCAGTGACTGTCTCTGAAATCAGATCTCGTCGTGTTCATCCAACACACAGTTGCCGTATGATTTATGGGGTGATTATGGACACGTGCTTCCTATATGACCACATACTGTGTGCTCGGTTTATGACATTAATCTGATCTCTGACCCTTTGAACTCACCTTCGAGTCCGCCGTAACACAGATGCGCTTGTCGCCATGTTGATGGGAAGGCTCCTGAGAGGACCAGGATGTGAATGTGACAGGAGAGTTGTCTGACCATTGGACTGCTGGAAGTTTAGCCTCCTTGTGCAAGCCGATCCACACCTTAGAGTTGGATCCTGACACAACCAATTACATATTGTGATCACTGTGACTTTAATAAATGACACTATAAAGTGAAAAACATCCAGCCAACCATTCGAGAGAAGTTTCAGCAGCAGTTCCTGTTGGGAGAGGGAGTGGACGCTGACCAGCTCTGCCTGAAGAGACTTGCATGCGCTCAAAGAGCCGTCCCAGCTCGACTTCTTCTCCAGGTACCGGTAACAAAACCCATTGTGGCCCAACCAATCGTTAGGACAAGTCGTCTCCTTATATTGCCAGTTATCTTGAAGACAAACAGACAGAGAGAAGATTTTAAAATAAATACTAAAGACTACAGTTCAAAAGTTGGGGTTGGAAAGATATATTTTTTTAATGTTTTTGTACAAAGTCTCTAAAGCTAATTGAGGCTGCATCAATTTGATCAGAAATACAGTAAAAACAAACAATTGTTCAATTGTAATTTTTTGGAAAATTGTATTCCTGTGATGGCAAAGCTGAATTTTCAGCAGCCATTACTACAGTCTTCAGTCACATGATCCTTCAGAAATCATTCTAATATGCTGATTTGAAACATTTCTTATATGATTATCAGTGTTGAAAACCGTTGTGCTGCTTATTTTTGTAGAAACCTTTTATAGATTTTTCCAGGATTCTTTGACGACTAGACAGTTCAAGATAAATAGTTTGAAATAAAAATATTTTGTAATATTATAAATCCAAATTAATGCATCCTTGCTGAATAAAAGTATTATTATTTTTATAAAAATATTAAGAATCCCAAACTTTTAACAGAAATTTTTGGCCAAAACAATAGGGCTGCATTAATAATACATTTCTGACCAATAATAAAATAAAATACATCAATAATTGTTTTCAAGTTGTAAATAATTTGCTGATATCAAAATTCTAAATTCTAAAAATAAAAAATAATAATAAATTAAAATGAAAATCAATCCATGTCAAATCAATTTCTGTGATGCCTAAATTAATGAAAAAGTGTTTGAATCAAAGTCCTTAGTAGCCTGGAAATCCAGGCCTAAATCTGAAAGATTAATGGTCTGGCATCGACTAATGAAAATCGGCCAGCTCGAGGGGCGGCACCAAGCAAGCAATTGGATAACACTACGACCAATCACAACAAGCCCCATTCGCATAGCTGCCAGCGGAGCTAACTGGTAGATTAGACTCTTGCCGCATCCTTCTTGCAAAGGAACGATTCGAGCGCCGTCTTCTGTTCCTCTTTTAGATAAAAAGCCAAGTCTACTCGTTCATTGTAGCGGCCAAAGCCGTTTCAAACAACTGATGTTCATCCATAGCAATCTTGCAATGTTTACTAATGACTTCGACGTCACAGCGCTGTCGTCATCTGTTTAGCTCGCCTATATCAGATAACCCGATGTGATTGGTGCAGCTCGGATACAAGGGCATATTTAATGAGCATCATTACTCAACGCCAGAGTAACTCGCTGAGCAAATTCAATTTGTGCTCTCGTGAGAACTCTGGATTTCCAGGGTAAGTCCTTAGTAAAATTATATAAGAAATTGCTCTTCGGGAAATAGTGATCCTAAAAGCCTAAAAGGGTTAAATCTTTGAATCTTTGTCGTATATATATATATATATATATATATATATATATATATATATACACACACACACTGCCTGGAAACAGTTTTTCTAACCCTAATTGTTGGAGTGTGTAGCTTTTCATTTCTTAAAAAAACATGTAGGAAGACACATCATAGCCATTTTCCAGGATGACAATGTCAAGATTCATCAGGCTCAAATTGTGAAGGAATGGTTGGGAGGGAGCATGAAAAATCATTTTCGAACATGAATAGGCTCCTCTGAGTCCAGACCTTAAATTTATTGAAAGTCTTTGGGATGTGCAGGAGGAGGACTTTCCAGAGTGCTTGACTTGCATTGTCAATACAAGATCTTGACTGAAAATGTATGCACCTCTTGATGGAAATAACATTACAACATTGTAAAGAGAATAATCTTTCAAAAACAGCTGTCTTCAGTAGTACTACTAATTTATATAATATACTGTATATATAAAGTTTTGGTATCAAGCCAACCCTTGTAAGGAAAGGACTGATTTTTATACTGTTGCAGATGACCCCGACCGTTTCTATATTTACACACACACTGTGAGAATGTGTGTGTTTGTGTGTGTTTGATAGCCAGGGCGAGTAGTTCAGACTCTAGGTGAGCCACAGCTGTTGTGCCTTTGAACAAATCTCAGGACACACCCACATTCTTCTCTTCCAACCAATCACAATCAATGCTGACCATCATGGAAACAATAGTCCCTGGTCTGTCTGACAGCGTGCTCATTCCCTCAATAATGAGCACTGGAAAATGACACACTTTTTACGTAATACTGGTTGTTGCATGCTGAGGCTGAAGCTTAAACTAGACAAAACTTGATAAAACCAGGTGGATGGAGAGTCTGGGAAAAGTCAGACATGTTGGAGTGAAAGACAAAGGCTATTAGAAACGGATGGATGGACGGACAAAAAAGCTGGATTAGTGAAAGGAAGGATGAATAAGCAGTCAGATAACTCATCTCTTTACCAAGCGGCTTGGCATTCTGGCTGTAGTTGGGGGTTTTCTTGCAGATGTAGGGCAAGGCTGACTCACAGGACAGACTCTGCCAGGAACCCTGCGATGAGTTAAACACCCCACACTGCTGGTTCTGCTGCACCGGCGTGGAGGTCAGATCTGGACAGATGAATAAACAGCGAATAGGGCATTTAATAGGTAATACTGCCCGTGAAGAACAATTCTTCTACTTAAAAACATAAGCCAGCTATACCTGCGGTATGACTGACAAGAGCCAAAGGAGATCCATCAGACCATTGCCATCCCCCATGCTGACTGAGATGGTTTAATCCAATCCAGACCATCACACCCATATCTGAGAGTCTTTCTGGTGGAACAACAATGATGCATCAATGAAACACTTCCATGAAACACAGCATGTTAGGAAGAATGTTTGAGCTCATCTTTTCCATGTGGATGGAAATTTATAGTGCTAAGCTGCAACAAAACAACCAAAATCACCATAAAAGTTGTCCATGCAACTAGTAAATGTATCTTATGACTTAAGAAGACTGGATATCAAATGTTGGGAGTCAGACTACTTCTTTTGGTGCTTTTTGTCCTTTTTTAGAGCAAGACCATATAACCACAGGTCAAAGGTTTGGAATAATTAATAATAATAATAATTGGATTAATTTTGATGTTTTCAAAAGAAGTATCTTAAGCTCACCAAGGCAACATTTATTTGATAAAAATGTAGTAAATGTGATGTATATTGGATATTTGTTTGTCTCTTATTGTTTTCCTCTATTGTGTTATAATGAACATCCTGCATTTGTATCTCTCTTTTTTATTATTATTATTTGGTTTTGTTTGTGTTTTGTCCTTGACCACACACTGGTTGTTTTTAATTGATGTGGACATTCTTGAAATATCCATTTTAAAATAATTGTTTTCTATTTTAATGTATTTTAAAATGTAATTTATTCCTGTGATGGCAAAGCTGAATTTTCATCAACATTACTCAAGTCTTCAGAGTCACATGATCCTTGATGGTGCTGAAAATTCGGCTTTGCCATTGCAGAAATAAATTACTATTTAAAAACATTCGAATAGAAAATAGTTATTTTTAAACTGTAATAATATTTCACAATATTACTGTTTTTACTGAATTTTTCTTCAAATAAATGTAGCATGTGAGCATGTTAATTATTCCAAACTTTTGACTAGGAGTGTACTTTCCTTCAGTGGAAAAAGATCTTCTTTAGTTTAGAAGGACAAGGTGGTGAGTTAATGACAAAAGTTTCATTTTTTAAGTGAATGTATCCTTTAACTAAACTAACATGACTTTCTTAAAGGGGTGGTATAATGCCCTTTTCACAAGATGTAAAATAAGTCTCTGTTGTCCCCAGACTGTGTATGTGAAGTTTTAGCTCAAAATACCCCACAGATATTTTTATATAGCATGTTAAAATTGTACATTTTTGAGGGTGAGCAAAAACGCACCGTTTTGTGTCTGTTCCTTTAAATCAAATGAGCTGCTGCTCCCGGCACAGAGGGCGGAGCTTCAACAGCTTGCACTCACACAGACATGCACTGAAAATTTCAAAAACTTTTAGCCTTTTATGTTCAAACCGGATTCAGACAATGATAGAGACGAGACTCAAGAAGAGGTGACAACATGTAGAAGCAAAAGGACGTTTCTGAATGGTTAGTTGATGAATTTATTTAGCTTATGTGTAGTTATCTTCTAGGCATTGATTAGCATATTCTGTCTTGATAATCTGTAAATCGTGTTCAGGGGGCGGGGTTTATGTACATTTTAGGTTTGGTGATGTCACTAACCCTGGAGGAATGTCGTGTAGTCCCTACCAGTTTGCTGTAGTCCTTAAAAAGTGATTTCTTTAAAAGCAAATATCTCCCTTTGCTTTGAACTTTGAGCATTGTAACTTTGCAGATGTTGTTTACGCTCAAACAGCAACATTACACACTAACTAAAGTTAAAAAAGTGAAATCATAATCAACCACCCCTTTAAACTAGCTTCACCAGACAGACCATGCTCATAGACCATTTCCACCAGCTAAATGTAGCTTGCAAACGCAATGGCTATGTTAGTTATCCACCAGTCAGACCAAACCCAAACCAGCATAAACCAATGCATGTCAGCAAAGAAACACAAAGAAATTATGTCAAAATAGTCTGAATGTGCAAAGATTTGAGCGCGTGTATACCTCTGATATAGCTCTGTTCACTGGACTGTGTGATGGACAGAAGACTCCCACCCTGTGCTTGGCAGGAAGTATGAGCTTGACTCCAGGTGAGGATGGAGTACAAGTTAAACTGGTAACAGGCATTCAGCTCCGGATGGCTCTCCCAGAATTCATTGCAGCCTGACACTGAAGAAAACACACATAGATAGGCTTTATTTGGTTCCTTTAGTTAGTTAGTTAGTTAGTGTCCACTCAAAATACACTACCATTCATAAGGTTGGGGTCGGGAAAGTTTTTGAAAGCTGCATTTATTTGATCAAAATAAAGTGAAAATGTAATATTGTAGAATATTTTTTACAATTAAAAAGAATTGGTTTCTATTTTAATCATTTCAAAATATTATTTATTCCTGTGATGGTTAAGCTGAATTTTCAGCATCATTAACTCCAGTCTTTAGTGTCACATGATCCTTTAGAAATCACATGTTGATTTGGTACTCAAGAATCATTTATTTTTATTATCAATGGTAAAAACAGTTGTTCTGCTGAATATCCTTGTGGAAACCATGATAGAAATATTTTGTAACATTATAAATGCCATTACTATAACTTTTTATTAATTTAACTGAATAGAAATATTAATTTCTTTCAAAAAAATTAAGTTTGACCACAAACTTTTGAATAGTAGTGTATAAAAAGGAAAACATACATATTTAAATTAATTAGCACATGGTTTTACCTGAATTGGGGCAAAAGCCCCATTTCTCATCTTGATCATAGTGGTTTGTGGTGGCACACCAGAGGTGACGGTCCTCTCTGCCCTCAGAGGTACAATCCCAGAACCATTTATTGTTGTATTTGAAGGGTATGGAGCAGGTCATGCCATGGGAGTTTCCCTGTAGTGTGTGGATGTCTGCCAATGGCAAGAGAACAACAGTTACAGCACACGTAGAATATGTCTGACTCCGGCCACATCAAATAAACCTCATCAAACAATCCACTGAAAGCACAAGTTTGATAGTGGTCAACCAAAATGGGGCATCAGTTTAGCGTTGATACAGATATCTAGAGAGCAGGTTGTGACAGCAATTTAGTTTAAGTTTTAAAGGGGTGGTTGATTATAATTTCACTTTTCTAACTTTAGTTAGTGTGTAATGTTGCTTTTTGAGCATAAACAACATCTGCAAAGTTACGACGCTCAAAGTTCAAAGCAAAGGGAGATATTTGCTTTTAAAGAAATTGCTTTTTAAGGACTAACAAATGGCTGGTAGGGACTACAGGACATTCCTCCCGGGTTAGTGACATCACAAACACTAAAATTTACATAAACCCCACCCTCGGGAACGCGATTTAAAGATTATCATGACAGAGTGTGCTAATCAATGACTAGAAGATAACTACACATAAGCTACATAAATTCATCAACTAACCATTCAGAAATGTCCTGTTGCATTTTACATGTTGTCACTTCATCTTGAGTCTCTCCATCATTGTCTGAATCCGGTTTGAAGGCTAAACGTTTTTGACATTTTCAGTGCATGTGTGTGTGAGGTAATGGAAGCGGCTAAGATCAAGCTCTTGAAGCTCCGCCCTCTGTGCGGAGCAGCAGCTCATTTGCATTTAAAGGGACAGACACAAAAACGGTGCGTTTTTGCTCACCCTCAAAAAGTGACAATTTTAACATGCTATATACAAATATCTGTGGGGTATTTTGATCTAAAACTTCACATACACACTCTGGGGACATCAAAGACTTATTTTACATCTTGTGAAAAGGTCATTATACCACCCCTTTAAGTTCTGCCAAATCAAAGTCATGTGGTGCAACCAACATGCCAAACCATGCAGGAAAAGACATATAAAACAGGAAATTATCCTGATGACCATCATGGCTTTTTGTCAAGGTCCCTTAAAATATCAAATAAACTTATTTAGTGTGTTTGTTTTGGCAATGCAAAGTTAGATCAGATTATAAAATGCCATGTGGTGATTAATGATTGGTGAATAAACAATTAATAATAAAAAAAACGTAATAATTTTAATGTGCACACTCACATGTAATCAAAACGTAAGAAAAATGATGTTATTACTTTTTACTTTATGGTTACACTGATTCAATAAACTGAAACTTTTCTTGAAAATGGTTTAAAAGTTTTTCAGAACCATACGAAATCAACAAGGAGTACATTTCTAAGAACTTGGTACATGTGTGGACGCTAATATAGTTATCGTTATAGTTATTATTCGTGGTGTGAACGCGCCTTTAAACTAGATTTTTACTTTTGCTTTATCGCGGACACTCGTATTTGTCAATGATCCTAGTTTGAAAAAAAAAAGTGTCTGAAGACATCTTGCCTTCGTACGGGTAAGCGCACGGCCCTTCACCAGCCGCCCCATAAATCCTCCACTGTTGCAGAACGGCTTTCTTTACCACCACTTTTGAGTCCACCACCGCTAGCTTATTATTCATCGCTCCGTACAACATGCTGCCCCCACAGCGCCACCACATGGTTGGGAGGGAAACATCACACTCAAAGATGCCAACGACAGGCTGCTGATTGGTCGTGTTGATCCCTAGACATCGATTGCTGCCCAGATTGTAGAGACGGTGCCGGGACACCCATTTCCAAAGCAGGGAGGCAGACGGGGGGTCACAGCTGGCCAGAGATAGACCGGACGAGTCTGCTGAGAGGCAACCCACCTGCGATACACTTTCCAACCGGAAAACTCCTTTACCTGAGTCACACAAACACAGATATTGAATATGGCAGCCAATACGGTCAAGCTAAAGCATATTTTCTTGTCGTATCGAATACATTCGGGAGATGTGAGGCCCTAGGGTTTTTTGACCAGTGGGAAAAGCCTTTCTTTAGGAGTATTATATAGCCATTTACATGCAGGGCCATGTTAGATTATAAAGGCAAGTGATATTGGAGATTCTAAGCCTTTCAGAGGCACTGAGGTATCAGACAGGTCTGATTATGCAGCGGACAGATAGAAAGATAGAGCTGCTCTCTCCAGTTTCACCTCCACAAAATGGGGCTTAATATTTCAGAGTTCTCAGAGTCGTCAGGGCTGAGGGTCTTTTGTGGGCGTTGACACGAGAGAGTAATTGAAGACACAGGCCAAAGACAAAGATATTCTCAAACAGTCGAACACACACAGAGTATTCTAAAACTTCAAGGGGAAGATACGCATTACACTCGCCATATGTCTGAGTCGGAAAGTATATAGGAAGTATAGGATTTTCTTGTGCTTGTGCTGAGAATGGGAACAATATTGTTTTGTTTTTCATCTGCAATGTTTTAAAATGTGTTAATAAAATGGCTTAGTCTTCACACAACACCGTTTTAAATATAGCTGAAGATCTTTACACATTTTTAAAATGGAAAAGATTAGATTCACAGTGAGAGCTTAAGTTTTACTTTAAAATTTAGTGCCCTTTCCTGGAATACTTTAAGGAGACAAATATGTCTATACTTACCTTTTTTTCAAAACCTTTTATCTTACTTGTTTTCAGTACATTTAGTGTGCTCAATCTTGTTTCTTCTGAGGTATACAAAGGAAGATATTTTGAAACATTTGTTTTGGGGTCCAGTGTTGTTTTGGGCCCCATTGACTTTCATTCTATGAACAAAAACAATGGAACATTCCTATATCTTCAGTTGTGTTCAACAGACACATAAAAGGCTTATTTTTGGGTTAAAGTGTCCTACTTTACCTAAATTCCTCTTGAAACAAATCTTAAAGTGTTCCACGACCCAAAATATCTCAGTGACAGATTAATTATTTGCTATGTGAGATCATAACACTCTGGAACTGCAAGACCCAAACGGGTTATTTCAAGCGTGTTGTTACTGGTCTGAGTGAGCGAGGGTGTAGGTGTGTGTTTTTGAATGTGCTGCTAACCTCATCTGACCCTGTTTATAACAAGTGGGGTGACTCATAACAATGCTGGTTCCCAAGTAAATGTATACCTGGAATGCAATGCTAGTCACTTTGGATTAAAGCATCTGCCAAATGCATGAATGTAAATGTAAATGCACTGGGACTGTAACGAATCAGGCTGTTGGACAAATTTCAGAAACCCATTTTGTCCTTCAGCAGGGGTCTTGTGACATCCTGTTTATTAGAGGGAGAAGTTATGCAGTATGTACTGTACTCTATTATCCACAAGATTTGCTTAATTTTTAGTCTTTAATGTATGTATGTTTTGTATTCTTGTAAAGCAAAGAAAAAATGGAATCTAGCTTCTATGTGTATATCTGACAGACAGACAGACAGACAGACAGACAGACAGATAGATAGATAGATAGATAGATAGATAGATAGATAGATCTTTCGAATATTTTTTTTTAATTTATTGATCTATTTTTTTATTATTATTTTAAAAAGTTATTTTCTCTAGCAGTGGTTTTGTATGTTAAATTATCAAACTAGACTATAGCAAAAAGTCACCATGGTAGATTATAACTGAAAAGTTGAACTGTGTTCTTAACAAATGGGTAGCCTATGTGTCAATGTATACTGGGGCAAGTTGCCACGTTATTAATTTAACAATAAAATTTGTTGGTCAATTCAATGATTGGATATCTTTGTCTGTTGTTTCCTTTTCCAGTTTTGTAGAATGTCAAATTCCATTGTGAAACATCTATTCTGTTTGCTATAAGTTCATGTTGCCACAAAGGTCAACGTGTGCTCAATAAAATGTTTTTTTTTTTTTTTTTTGGAAATGGCCACTCAGAAAATAAATAAACAAATCCTTAGTTTTATTTAAAAATGTTGAGTGTAGGCTACTTTGAGTTCCGTCCAAACTGTCTCTGTTGTATCATGTGATGAGCAGCCGCCTATCGGTTTGTTTGTGTGCATTTAACTTTCACTAAAACAAGTTAATGGGCAGCAGTTGTGCAAGTCTTAAAAACACATTACTAAACATATTTTGTATAATCTCCCGCTTGAGACTGAAATAACAATCTGTGCCGGTTTATCTCAGACGAGGAATGACACACTATACGGCCAGTCTTTCATAGAGAAGAGCTGGACTATGCGCTCTACATACTAATGTAATTTGCAGAGCACAGCAGACTTAATCTACACGACAAACTCTCGATCCTGACCGAACCCACGCGCTCATGCCATCGCGCAAAGTAGCGTTTCAGTAAGAAATGTCACAGATATGTCGCGCAGGCCGATTCCACTTACTGTACAGCTCGAGAAGCTGAGTTTTGTTCCAAACTTCAGTTATGTTCGACGCTTCCACAGCAGCACAATCGAAGTTGACATAAAGCAGCATATAAAGGACATAAAGCGCTTCATGGAAGCGAATACGAAGAGTTTGGCTGTATCCTTGCATTTCCATTGGAGTTGCGCGCGCCGCATACACTGCAGCCTGTTTTTCTCCACACTTTCCGCAAGTTTTTAGGTTCTTTACGTCACTGGTCTCTGTATGAGGCAATAAAAGGCAAAATATGTCTCTCTTCTTACAGCCCGTCTGCTCTGAACGCAACGCGACGCGACCAGATTAGAAGCGTTTTTTGTTTGTTTTTTTAATTCCCGTTGAGTCGCGTCACTCGCGTGCAGTTTTTTTTCGTAATTTGGCAAGAAAGTAGCCAGAGTATAGCAATAGGCTACTTATATTAAATGTTCAATTAAATGTACAGATTGTTTTAAATCACTGCACTGCAAAATGCGGCACAGAAGCTGCATCTGAAGTGGCTTATATCCTACGAAAAATAACCGAATATTAAACGCTGCACGACTCGTCATCATAATTGTATTTACACATGAATTACAAATGCAGAAATACTATTTTGAATACAATGTTACTTCGACACACTAATCCCTGGCTGAATACTTGAGTTATAACATTGAAACAAGCATTTTCTGTAAAGCTGCTTTGAAAAATGATGTAGGCTATTGTGAAAAGCTCTATACAAATAAGCTTGAATAAAATATGATCTTATTAACTTTTTGGATCACGCTGCAGCATTAACTTGGCCGTGTAAAAACACATTTAGAGAGAAATAATGCGAGACTCAATATGGAAAACAATCAAATATATTACAAAACACAAGTACAAACAGACTTTTTACATTTGATCCTGCAAAATCGAAATTAATTAATAAATTCAACAAAAAAACAAAAGGCTCAGCCTCAACTAACCAATCACAAACAAACGGTCACAGATACTACGTGAAAAACATTATGCTACAAAAACGCTAAATGTAAAACAAGAAGATCCAGTGTTGCCCAGATTTAACAGTACCTTTACCACCTTTAGCAGCACAACACAGTGTTCAAAATTATTTACATTTTTTAAAATAAATTCACTGCCGGTAATTGACAATCCTGCCCCCAATTTACAAGCACACAATTGCACACACACACACACACACACACACACACACACACACACACACACACAGTGTCCCACTTGTACAGTACAAGAAAATACATTTAAATAAAAAAATAGAAGGTAAATAGAAGCCTATTCTGTGTTTCAACAAAGTTGGTCAGTAGCCCTAAGAAATATCACTCTTCTGCTGCCCTGCACTTTTGTAGGTCACATTTTTAAATGTTGATGTCGAGCTCCTGAAAAGAGGATTTGTGCCCTGGGGATAAAAGATAGACAAAAGCACATTACATAAAAGCAAATTGGGCCATTAACACATAAAAATGAATGGAAAATGCAGTGAAATGCATGAGTAAACATGTTGGAATAGGGCAAAACTCTCGATAATGTTATCATACCGTCTGCCATTTTGCTTTCGCCTTCTCTGCCTCAAACTTGGCAACCTCTTTCCGGTCATGGACAGAAACAAGAAACTTCCAGATCACAAGGAGTGTAATGCCAACGACAAGGACAGACATGCACACGCCCAGGGCGATCAATGGTGCGTTCGGTGGCTCAGGGCAGGCTGTAGGATAATTATAGACACAAACTATTTCAAATATGATTGTAACTATATTCTTGTGTATAATGCCACAATGTATTAGTTAATACATGTTCATGTATTAAAAAAATGAAATGTTTTAATCTCACCGTAAAGCTTGGGGTTGTAAATGATGCTGCCGTGATCGCTGTCCACCAAACTGAAAGACAGTAGGCAGCTGTCCTCGTTCTGTAAGGTGCAAAATGCTGCCCGACTTTCCTCAAAATCTAGAAAAATAAATAAATAAATACTATTAAAAAAAATTACACACTTTTGTATTAACCCTCAGGGATCGGCAGACGCTCCGGCTTGATCACTTGCATTTTTTCCCGATAACGGCGAAAAGAACTTAAAATATTCCGTCATTTTGTGTCGTACATCATTCGAAACTGTAAATGGTCAATTGTTTTTGCATACACTCACAATAACAACAAAACTTTGTGCCTCATTCAAGGTGCGCTTTCTGCCATCTCAGTCTCTGTGAACTTTTTTTCTGAAACGCGTTTCAAAAAATGAACCGAAACTCAACAAAGGCTAGTCACACAGACATGAGAGATGTGTCTTTAGAAAGCTTGAAGTGTCTAGTTTTATAAATAAATTGAAACGCTCCCATTACCTCCATAAACAAACCATCAGGCTTCATCAGGTTCATCTACTTTTCATCAGTTTGAAAGAATAATACGCGCTTTGAGAAATAAGCCTTGAATTTACCTCAGAAGAAGAAGAACGCGATGCGTGGCTTGATCCAACGGAGGATGCATCAGTAAGTCATTTAGGTTTGAATTAATAATCTTTAATTAAAAAAATGGTAATAAGTTGCTCCACCTTTGGAAACGACGTTCCTTTTCTGATGACATCACCAAGCCCTCTTATTTTTCACAATCCAATTAACTCCTGACAGATATAATCAAATCTGTACTACATTTTGATCTCAAAATTAGTTATTTGTCACTCCAATATTCACCAATGTCACGCATGCATGATATTACTGTGAACAGGATTTCACCAAGTACAACATGTTCCCAAAGATGTTGATCTTGGAACAACATTCCAATCAACCAATCAGATTTGAGACACAAATTTACAGTTTATGTCAAGTTTAGGCTACAATTACATCAGTGTTTTTACCTATCATTTCTCTCAAATATTAGGGATAAGTTATGGGTAGGGTTAGGTTTAGGGATAGGGTTAGGACTATGTTTTCAGACAGGAATGTTGTTTAGGGATCAACAAAATATGTTGATCCAGGAACTTGTCTTACTTGGCAAAATGGCGGTGACCATGATATTACCCCATTCAAACCTCATTTTGTTCCCTTAATCTCTTTCCTTTGTTCCTCTTGTGTCTTTATCAAAGACTGTCAGCGTTTTGTGTCTTTTCATCGACTCACAGACCGTATAGAGCCAGCCTCCACAATACCAGCTGGCTTGTGATCTCAGGGTTCATATAATAGACTGATCTTGTGTAGACACTTGAGGGTCTTGAAACTCAATGAGCCCCAACAATAGGCTCTCCACACAACAAGCTAAGTAGCGTGTTTTCCTTTGTAAAGTGTCAAGAGGGATGATCTAAAGAATGGCTGCTTTTTATGTGCGTGCATGAGTATATCAAGACAGATTTTGAAAGAAATCGGCGTTAAAGTATCATAATTGTCTGTATGAGTTAAAATACATGCTTTTTTTGCTATACTGTACCTTTAAAAGAGGTGTAAAGTAAAATGTTTGCCTAATAAACAGCTACCCTACTGAACAAGCATTGATAAAAGAACACTGCAGAGAACAAAACAATGGATTCTGACCTGTGGAATTGCTGACAGTGGCATGCAGGGAGTTGCACTTCACGGCGCACTCGTCCGACGGGTCTTTAGCTTTGAGGTAACACTCCACACAAGACCTGCGGGACACATAATGACAACATTAACCCGTCGACCTCACAGAGAGTTTGTCTCTAGAGGAAGCTTAGTTTTGTATTCGTTGTGAGTTCATTCTCTCTGTATCTCTCTATCACAGAGTCAAATGACCCACGGGATGATCGGACCTTTAGTGGGAAGGAAATGCAATCCAACAGAGCTGCCACATGCCTTTCGGTGCTCATATATGCCCTCTGGATATGAGTGAACAAGAGGAAGACTCACACAAACACACAGTCATGAGAAATACACAGAGGAAGGACATGGGGTGCAATGTCAATCAAAGAAATCAATTAATGTTAGTTTTATTAGGTTAAATCATGCATTGTTCAAACCAGGCTGTAGTAAAAAACAAATGCCTTTGTACAGATACATGTGCATGTCTTTACCTGGGTAAGTTACAGATATCTTCACAGGTTGGGCACCTTTCGCAGCGCTCTCCTGAGGCTCCGGGAACGGTGCACTCGCACTTCCCACACACACACTTGCCCCGTCCGCTGCAGATGGACCCATCCGCCGATGTGCACATGTTGGTGCTGGTGCTACAGTTACAGAACTCCCCCATCCAACCGCTGTGACACACACACTCGCCACAGTCACATTCCCCGTGACCTGCACAAACACATATTAATACAAATGATTGAAAAAAATGTATAATGTATAGAGAATATTTCTGTCATGGTTTCCACAAAAATATTCAGCAGAACTAAATTATTACATTGTTTAAATTAACACATTTTTAGCTAACTGTGTGATTTCTGAAATACATAACTTAGACAGTCACCTCTGATAACAGATCACTCTAAATTGTAATGTTGACACATGCATTTTCTGTAAAGCTGCTTTTAAACAAAAAATGTATTGTGGAAAGCGCTATACAAATAAATGTAAATTGAAAAAAATAGTTTTCACCCTTGATAATAAGAAATGTTTCTTGAGCACCAAATCAACATATCAGAATGAATTCTGAATGATCATGTGACACTAAAGACTGCAGGAATAAATTACATTTTAAAACATAATAAAATAGATTAAATATAAAATAGATGAAAATAATTATAGAGTTATTTTACATTGTAAAAATGTCACAATATTTCAGTTTTACTGAATTGATCAAATAAATGCAGTCTTGGTGAGCGCAAGTAACTTCTTTCAAAAAGTGTGTGTGTGTACATACATACATACATACATACATATATTTATAGTTGCCATAAATACTTAACTAATAAATAAGTTTTGTCAGACCAGTCAGATATGGTGATTAATTAATCAAAATAATCATATAATCAATGATCAACATTTGCTCAAATATAGCCTTCAAAATGACCATAACTTAACACATTACATTATTAAGGTAGACAAAAGCTTTAAACTTGAATTGCTCCAATGGTACGAAAATTCCTTATTACAGAATTATATTATATTAATTTGATTAATTATAGTTTTTTACTCTTTTAAAAAACATTAAATGATTGTGATTATTATCACACTAAATATATAAATAAACTCGCATGGCACATTTGCATGGATATAAATATAAACATGGGATGGCCCAAACTAAACCCTTCCGCCCGTCTCCTCCCGGGCACAGCAACTGTTTTGGCAGTTATCAGTGTGTTATTCTTTCATCAACATTCCACAGGGTGAGAGCAGATCAAATATCCCCCTCCACTGCATCAGCGCTTTCTTTTCATCCCCTCAAATTTTATCACAGTGTTACGGCGTGTTCTGACCTCCGCAAAGCTCTCCTCTGAACCGGACGCAGGAGAAGTCGTCACACTCGCAGTACGCCCCGTACACGTGACCGAAATCGGACGGGTGACACGCGCACTGTCCGCAGAAACACTCGCCCTGGCCGCTGCACATCTCCGCACCTTCATGTGCCCTGCCAAACACATAAACTTACGTTAAACTGTGTCTGCGTGCCTCGCAGGAAACGCTCCATGACGCTCGTTCTCACCTGCAGTCACTGACTTGGTCTTGGCCCTCTGTGCACTCACACTTCGGCCCCACAAAGCCCGGATCACACACACAGGCTCCACACTCCAGCGCCCCGTGCCCTCGGCTGCAGTGGGTGCTGTTCGCCTCGGGGGTTTGATGGCAGTCACACACGCACTGGGACTCCAGTTCGATCTCCAGGGTATCTTGGAAACCCACCGGCCGCAAGTAAAACAGCCGTGGGCCAGCAAGACAGCCTTTTAACTCGACCGTAACGTTAAAAGATACCTGAGTGAAAAATAATTATTTACATTTAAATTTCTTTGAAGTCAATTGATTGTTACAGAAAACAGGACATATTTATCAACATTTCGAGCTAATATTTTCTAAACGTGTTCAACTTGTTTGCAGAGGTTTGTTTGTAACTGTCAAATCGTTTGATTTGCTTGAATGCAAAACTTTTATGTACACAAAACAATGAGAGCAAAGACCTTTCTAAACTAAAATAATAGTATATTCATGGCATTGTATATCATACTTAAGAATGACATACTTGTTATTTCGTCATCAACAGATGCAGGACACAGGACAGTTTTTTTTGTTGTTGTTGTTGCTTCAGTCCGGTTTTAACCTACTAGGGAAGTGTTATTGAAAGCAAATAAAGAATAAAAGAACTGACCACATCACCAGCTTTGACATTGGAGCAGTGTTTATGTCCGGGGATGATGGTCCCGTCCTGACAGAGTGCCGTGAACGAAATCTGCAGACCCTCAGTGTTGCCCAGAACCTCCAGATCAATCTCTGACCTCAGTTCCTGTCAATCAAAAAAGAAAAGAAAAACTTGAGCCGGTCATTACTGCAAAATAAACCCAGTCAAAACAAAAAACAAAACAAAAACAAAACAAAACAAAACAAAACAGAAACAGAAACAGAAACAAAACAAAACAAAACAAAAAACAAAACAAAAACAGAAACAGAAACAGAAACAGAAACAAAACAAAACAAAACAAAACAAAAAACAAAAACAGAAACAGAAACAAAACAAAACAAAACAAAACAAAACAAAACAAACAGCCAAAACAACAAAAAAACGTTTTTGAGTTCAAATACATTTCATTTGTAAGATCACAGTAGAGTGATATGAGAGACATTAAACTAGCACAGCTTTGAAATTATGTTTAGTGGTCACTTTATAATGCTGTATTTGATAATAATCAAGTATTTCATAGAGCTGGGTACACTCTCAGAAAATAAAGAACATAATTGTACCTTTAGGCGTACAATGGCTTGTCACTGGGACTGTACCCTCAAGGGTACAATATTGTACCTTAACATATATACGGTACATATATGTACCTTTTAATGCTTTTTGACCCTCAAAAAGGTACATATGTGTACCTTGAGGTCCAATTATAAGCCCTACGTTAGTGTAGATTGTACCTTGGGGGACAGAAATGGACTCCTACTGTACCCCTATTTCTGACAATATCAAAACTGTGAGTCAGCCAATCAGCTTCAAGGACTCAAACCAATGTTATATGACCGACACTATTGGATGAGAACTGAACTGAGCTGGACGATGACATCACTGTTTTCTGCAGAACAGCCTTACAGATGAAATTAACTCATTTAATAATTGATGATCTTTACAACAGAACTGAATCAACACTGAACTGACTTCAGCTGTACAATGACATGTTTTTTTTTAGAGCTGCTTTACAGTCAAAATGAACTATGTTTGCATCATTGAATCATTCTCCTGTTATCACTGTGAAGCCGTACAGATTGTTCAAAGCGCTAAAAATAAAGGTGACTTGACTTGACTTATATAAGTATGCGGCATACTCAGCTGGAGTCCATCATGACTCTGAATGACTCACGTGTTGAGTCAGCAATACGAGCACACCAGGTGCCAACACGTCCAGAGCATTTTTAGATGGTCAACTTCACTTCAAATAGTCTTTTCTACTATTTTGAGAGGGGTTTGTCATAGACTTCACACTTCAATTAATAATACACCACCGTATAGTGCACCTGTGCCATGTCGGTGGGATGCGCAGCACTTAGAGGGTTCTAATGAAGATTAGAGTGCAGGCAGAGGAAAGAGAGAGTGGGGGATGGAGGAACGGAGATGAAGAGATCAAACAACAGCCAAAGAACGAGTGCAGACACGCTCTGTGAACACGGCGATTCTCAAGAAAATGAGCAGAGGGGGTTATAGGGAGGGGAGATGTTGAACAGATAAGACATGTCAGCAAATCATTTAACTTCCTGCAAATCATCATGAATAATTTGGTTTCTGCTTTTTAAAATATTTCCTCAATGACTAACAGACATGGATGCCTATTTTTAATTTGAAACAATATTTTTAGTGCTGGGCAACCATTAATCGTGATTAATCTTATTCAAAATAAAAGTTTGTGTTTACATAATATATGTGTGTACTGTGTATAATTATTTTGTATATATAAATACACACATATGCATGTGTGTATGTATATACTAAATAATTATACACAGTACAAACACATCTATTATGTAAACAAAGTTTTATTTTAGATTAATCGTTACCCAGCACTATACATTTTTTTTTATATATATATTAATATATTTGTAATGTATATTAATGTAGGCCTATAGAATGTATTCATGTATTTTGGGGGGATTCTTTCAAAAATAATTTTATAACAAATCATTTATTTTTAATTTGCAATATCTCCCATACACAAAAGAAATATATGTAAATATATTTTAAAGTGTCAAAAATATATGTGGCGTATATTCCAAATACATTGATGCTGTCCACTTATATTTATCATTTTGAAATATATTCTGAAATATAACAAAAATATATGATGTTAAGTGTGAAATATATTTACATTTATATCATGTAATTTAAAATATATGACAAAATATATGGTCATAAAATGTTTAGCTTGCTAAAGAAGGGTCGAAAATGTATTTTTTAATCATAGTAATTCCTCTACCTTTTCCCCAATACACAACAGTAGGCTACCATGTATTATGACACACAGCTATAATAAATACTGTACTTACATTTAAATGACTGCAATGTAAAATGACAGATAGTTGCTTTCCTAGGACTATTAGGCCATATTAGGTGGCACGTACCTAACACTAAGTGCAATTATTAGATTTATTGTTGTTTTATTGACATCTTTCCTGAAGTCATTTAAATATTGAAAATATGCACAATATTTATGATGCAAGTATAACAATGATACTCCAACAGTAAAGTGCACTTAAACAATAGATATAACTCAGTGTCTAACACTGCATACACACACTATTAAATAACTGTATTTAGTAAAAAAAATAAAAAAAATAAAAAAATAATGAAGTTAGTAAAGGGGCAGCTGTGGCCTACTGGTTAGGGCTTTGGGCTTGTAACCGAAGGATTGCTGGTTTGATCCCCGACCAGTAGGAAAAATGTGGGTGGGTGAAGTAGAGCACTGCTCTCCCATGCCCACATCATTGGCTTAAGTGGTCTATCTAAAAAAATGATTGAAAGTGTGTTGTTTGTTTGTGAAAATGTTGACTTTTTACATTTCTAAATATATTTACATATATTTAACTAAAATATATTTATTGGGCCAATTTCAAATATTTGCATATATTCCAAAAATATATTCTGAAAATATATTTCAAATACATTTCTTTTGTGTATGGGCTCACAGCAAGAATTCATACATTTTTGCTGGAAAATGGTGCCATTTTAAGCCTGATCTATGTCAGCCTGCTGACATTTCAATATTCACAAAACATTCGAAACATCAACAAACAAGTTTACAAAGCATAAAACCACGTACATGATCATTAAATGTATGAACGTTGGCCTAATGTGGCAGGTGACACCTGAAAGGCCGACCAGAAAGACTTGTGGAGACTAAAAGGTGTTAATTTACCTTATATGAGGTCATGATGAGTTCCAGAATGTTTCTTGAATCAGATGCCAACACCCCCACAGTAGCACCAGGAATCAGACTTGCATAATTCTGTCAGAAATGCAGAAGAAACTGGTTAAACATGAACTCCAATCTCCTGGAGAACAGCCACAGAATTTGAGATGTGGGAGATCGATAAGGGGAAAGTGAGAGAGGAAGAAAGGAAAAGGAGAACTCAGAAAACATTAAATATTTGTGTCGTGAGAGGTCGGTCTGGGTGATGTGATAAAGACTGTGTTTGAACATGTTATAGGAGAACTGAATACACTAGTGATTCATGCAGTATATTCACATACTGATCTATCTTCCTTCACAGGTCGTCTCAAGTTCCACATGCACAGAAAAACACATACCTGTTTGTTTGCCTCACCGGCCTAATATGAAAAGTCCCTTACTCTTTTCTCACCTCATAATTCTGTCTCTGTTCATCAGTCACAGCGAATATAAGGAGGATATTGTTTTCAACCAGTTTGTCGACGAGCTGCCCTAATGTTGGGTACTCCTAAATATAGAGGACAAAAGCACCAAAAACAAGACACCCAGTCACAACACAACAAATTCACACAAAAAAATTATAATACAGGGGTTTGCATTAAAAAACAATATTTAATTATGTTTTTTTAAACAAGAACTCAAGATTGCAATTTGTAAAGGAATATCCCAGGTTAAAATCTGAAAATAATGACTTGTCTATTATCTAATCTATTTGAATTATTACTGTAAATGCTTTCACAAAATTTTTAATATTTTCTTTTTTTGAAAACCTTTTTGCACAACTTCCCCCATAGGCTACCATTGTAAGGAAGTAGTTGATGAATAAAATGTTTAAAACATTTGATGAATAAAATGTTTAAAATGTAAAAAAAATTTGCCTTAATTCTTTAAGTAACTAAAACAGAAATAAGAATAATTTCAAGCAGCTTTACAATAAAATATGATATTATAGCGTATTATAATATAATATAATATATTTTAAGAACAAATATTCCATGAATGCATAAATTGAATGACTACCACAAATAAAATCTGCTATAAAAATGATAACTAAAAATTGTTCAAACAAATTAATAAGAATTAGGAAGATGGTTTTTACAAAAGTTATAGTAGTATAGCATGTCACACCTTAGGAAACAACTTCCCAAAAGTAGTTCCCGTCAGCTACCAAAATGACTATTGAAATATGAGTATACACTCACCTAAAGGATTATTAGGAACACCATACTAATACTGTGTTTGACCCCCTTTCGCCTTCAGAACTGCCTTAATTCTATGTGGCATTGATTCAACAAGGTGCTGAAAGCATTCTTTAGAAATGTTGGCCCATATTGATAGGATAGCATCTTGCAGTTGATGGAGATTTGTGGGATGCACCTCCAGGGCACGAAGCTCCCGTTCCACCACATCCCAAAGATGCTCTATTGGGTTGAGATCTGGTGACTGTGGGGGCCATTTTAGTACAGTGAACTCATTGTCATGTTCAAGAAACCAATTTGAAATGATTCGAGCTTTGTGACATGGTGCATTATCCTGCTGGAAGTAGCCATCAGAGGATGGGTACATGGTGGTCATAAAGGGATGGACATGGTCAGAAACAATGCTCAGGTAGGCCGTGGCATTTAAACGATGCCCAATTGGCACTAAGGGGCCTAAAGTGTGCCAAGAAAACATCCCCCACACCATTACACCACCACCACCAGCCTGCACAGTGGTAACAAGGCATGATGGATCCATGTTCTCATTCTGTTTACGCCAAATTCTGACTCTACCATCTGAATGTCTCAACAGAAATCGAGACTCATCAGACCAGGCAACATTTTTCCAGTCTTCAACGGTCCAATTTTGGTGAGCTCGTGCAAATTGTAGCCTCTTTTTCCTATTTGTAGTGGAGATGAGTGGTACCCGGTGGGGTCTTCTGCTGTTGTAGCCCATCCGCCTCAAGGTTGTGCGTGTTGTGGCTTCACAAATGCTTTGCTGCATACCTCGGTTGTAACGAGTGGTTATTTCAGTCAAAGTTGCTCTTCTATCAGCTTGAATCAGTCGGCCCATTCTCCTCTGACCTCTAGCATCAACAAGGCATTTTCGCCCACAGGACTGCCGCATACTGGATGTTTTTCCCTTTTCACACCATTCTTTGTAAACCCTAGAAATGGTTGTGCGTGAAAATCCCAGTAACTGAGCAGATTGTGAAATACTCAGACTGGCACCAACAACCATGCCACACTCAAAATTGCTTAAATCACCTTTCTTTCCCATTATGACATTCAGTTTGGAGTTCAGGAGATTGTCTTGACCAGGACCACACCCCTAAATGCATTGAAGCAACTGCCATGTGATTGGTTGATTAGATAATTGCATTAATGAGAAATTGAACAGGTGTTCCTAATAATCCTTTAGGTGAGTGTATATTGAGTTATATATGAATATTGAGTATATGAAATACTGACAATATGCGCTTCCAGAAACTACATCCATCCCTCACAGCCTCTTATTTATTTATATCAGATGAAAAATGACTATAGAGTTTCATTTCTATTTATTGTAACCCGGAATATTCCTTTAAGTGATCCAAATTTCCCGATTACTCAGGAATTGAAGCTGCAGACTTCACCTTACCAGGTGGGCAGTCATTGAATACTCATTATTGCCATCCAGGTGACACTCTCCGTCATTGGGGACCACGATGCCGGACATTTTGCTGTCCATCCCAAAGTGAGAATCAGCATCGCTCACGAACACCAACAGCTTCATGGAATCGTTCCGCCAGCCAATCCTGTCCTGAGGTGGGATGGACATTTCCAGGAAGTTGGAACAAAATGGCATCCCTCCATAAAAGCAAAAACTGAGTAGGATTTCAAGGGCGTCTTTGGAAAACGACTCACCCCACACACCGCCGCTTGCATGATGGCGTCGAAACCGCACTCTGGCACGTCAATGTTCGCAGATACCCGTTGCCTCGAGATGATCTCATTAAACTTGTCAGTGCTGCTTGTTAAAGACAGGAGGTGTCTGTATCCGAATGTGGGGAGACATTCAAAATCAACACTCCTGCGAAAGACAAAAGCCATAAAAGTGGGTTGCTATTGTCTAAAACAGTTCATCATTCACTTCTAAATGGAAGATGATGTAACGCACTGGTCATAAATATGATTGGTTGAAATTAAATCACACATTTCCCTCACTGATGTTCCATCGGCTGTCACGATTCATCTCACTATGCGTTTATACTGGCCGACCCTTTAGATCTGGCAATGGGAAATACCTGCAGGGATTGGCCAGCTCCTCGCGTGTTATCTTGATGAAAGGCAGAACTGGTTTCTCCACAAAGGAGCCGAATCCTAGTCTGAATTTGCTGGTAAGCTTAGCCATCTCTTTTGAGAGAGTCGAACCCAAGTCTTTGATCATTTTCAGATCATCAATCATAGATGCCGACAGGTCCATCAGGTAATAGATGTCCACCGGATGGTCCTCCGGTTGCTGGACTTGAATCGGAAAGGTCAGCTGACTTCCTGTGGAAGAGAAATGACATAAAAAGCTCAAAGTTTCAAATGCACATTCTAAGATTCCAGTGTGGTACAAATGTTTTCCAAGTCAGAGCAATCTTCAGTGCCCACTCTAACCAGTAGACATTGTTTAGTTTGTCTATAGATTGTTTTCGGGCTCTGAATGACTAGATGTTTCCGTCAGGGGAAGCACCTCAACAGCTGTGGGTAGAGAGAGAGAGACGTTTCTTTGATTTTCTAAATCTGTGTCACCCATTTTTATACCTGGTCTAAGCTGGAGGCGCATCTTCTGAGGAGCGATGTATGAAACATTGGCTTGGCCGGGGCGCTTTCCTAAGTCTTGATCCTTCAGCACTTTGACATTCGTGACGGGAAACTCCACAAATTCGCCAGAGCATCCCTTCTGAAGAAGAGCCTCCGGTGTGTCGCATCTCTCGTCGATTGAGAAAAAGTCGGTGAAATTCTAAATAAACAGTTTTAACTATTATTAGTGGTAATGCTTTACAGTGTTGCATAATTAACCAGAATAGAAATAAGAATAATTTCAAGCAGCTTTACAAATAACATAATATAATATAATATAATATAATATTACAGTGATTTGATTGTTTTTCAAAGTTGTAAATAAAACAAAGATTATTGAAGTACGTTTTGCAAGAATATATATATTTTTAAAATTTTTGTAATGAATTGTAAAATTCACTGTATTATCCATTTTAATGGAATTTTTTTTTTTTTGGCCCCCTGTAAGTTTTACAACATACCCTACATCTTATTCACAAGACATAAAACACATTAAATCTATAATAGAAAACAAACAAACATTAATGTCATAAATTAAATAATAGTTCAACTGAGAATGGTATAAAAGATTTTTTTCTTCATGTGTCCTAAAAATTCATTAAAAAAAGGATGTGAAGAAACATTTACTGCCACTTTTTGCTATATTATATATATATATTATAATGTATTAATATATAATAATAGTGTAATAATATATTTAATGTAATCACATTAAATTAAACATGAAATTTAAAAGAAATATATTATTGCAAAACGTACTTCAATCATTTTTGTTTATATATATAGTTCATAGTCTCTCTTTTTTTAGAACTATCCTTTAAAAAAAAGTGTTTGCGCACTACATTCTGATTTTTTAGAGCAAAATATGTGTACACTGTAAAAAAAAAGTTGCTGCCTTAAATGTTTAAGTACAATCAACTTGGATGTTTAAATAATTTCAACTTATTAAACTGACTTGAAAAATGAATCATGTATAACTTATTTTGATGAGTTAAAGCAATGTAAAAACATATGTCATATGCATATAGGATTTACTTTTAAACAATTTTCACTAATGCTTGTAAATTTCACAAATAGTTCTAAAGCGGTTCTGATGGGAGTGCGGTGTTACCTGTAGTGTGCACCATGCGCACTGCGGCCCCAGCTGCAGACACTCGTCACAGGCCACAGCGCTGAATTGAGAACACGTCCCTGCAAGTGCACAGTGGTTTGTGGAAGCGGTTCGCTTGTTTCTCACGCAACATCAAAACCATAGAAAGTCAGCTGATATTTCTACTCTCTGACAGAAAGTATTCTGAGCAACCAAGTACACTAAATCAAATTTTATTTTATTTTTTTGCTTCACTTGCAAGAACACATCTTATTTCTTATCTATTACAATATACTGTTTTTGTTTTAAAGTGAAACCAGCAAACATAGCAGGTGAGTTAGATTGACGCATGTTGTGAGTTCAAAAAAGCTTACACTGAAAAAAATGGGATTGTGGTTCACCACCCAGCATGCACTAGGGTTAGAGTAAATAAGTTTTTTTACTGTTTAACCTTTTTTTTTAACATTATTGCTGTTGTCATGTTTATTAACTTGTGATGTCAGGATGAGTTTGTTCCTCTATTAAAATCATCAGTTGATTGTTATCCTTGTCCTGTTACCAAGTTTTAAATCTTGTGTGATTTATATCTTGAGAGCCTTCAGGTGAGTATTTAGCCTACATAATTATGTCACTGTAAGTAAACAAGAACTCTGACATTATTCTCATGAAAACACACTTTTATAAGAAGCACATTATATTCAACAATTTAAATGCAAATGAGGGAAACAATCTACTTAGAGCTCTTTTTAAAATGACAGACTTTAGATTTACATATCTAAATAGGTAATTGTAACATTAATGCAGATTTTAAAAAACTATTTATTTTTTTAAATACAATATTTTTTAAATTAAATGTGAGTAATGGAAGTAAAACATAAAAATAAAGTTAGTTCTAAATGATTCATATTTTTAATTCATATTTTTAAAACCGGAATTAGGCTGAACGAAGAGCGAAACTTCACGTATAGACTGTACTTTATGTGTGTGTGATTGATCAAAAATGTGTTCAGCCTTACCTCCGACAGTCCCGAGCCAGAAGTGAAGGACAAGGTAGAGTGAAACAATCCCCATTAGTCCTCACGGTTTCTGATCACAGGAGAAAAAAATAAATACAGTTCATATTCTCACACAAACAAACGCGGGATGCGATCATGTAGCGCGAGCAGGTCTGAGCTCACCTGGACAGACAGACTCAGCGCGTGCGCTTACCTGCCCAACCTTTATATGCACTTCCGTGCAAGTGAGAACACCACAGGTAAGTCACCCTCTCACAAGTGCAGATATTTCACACAAATACTTGTGTCACACCACAGCAGCCTCTCGAACGTACTTAACATCGCGTTTATGAGTAAGAAATAGATTGACTAGCCTACAAGAGTAGGCTTTTTTAAAAGAGTAGATTGAGAACTAGTTTACACTCTCTCTAGTAATCATTTTGTCGTAAGATATTTTATTCAGCCATACAATTCGGACGAAGTTCTACCTTTTTCATAGTCTAGAAATGATCAGGTTTGTATAATATAGGCTATAGTGTGGCACTTTCTATGGTAGGCTGTGATGTGACGTTTTCTGCTCAGATGTCTTTTTTCACTTCTGCAAAACACGGTTTAGAATTTGCGACATTGAGAGTGAATTGTTCGTCTTAGAAAGTAAAATGTCCATTAGATAACAAAATATTGTTAAAAAAATTAAGATTGAAAGTATTTAGATACTCTCTGGTTGTAACATACTGGTCTAACATGGTCGTAACATAGTTAATGCAATGAACGTCACATTGTTAATTGGACTCCTGTGTGAACTTGAGGGGAACTGACTTCCTACATTCACTAAACTGGTCAGGGACTGGTTAAATATTAAATGTTAAATGTGACTAAGAAAGTTAAAGCTATTTGTGAGAAAAGATGCAGACACTTGATTTATAGCCTATTGTTATCTATGAAATACTATGTATTAGGCTACAATATAGGATATGTAAACAAGCTTTCAAAGCATTGTGTGAATTATTCACAGACTTTCAATTTAATCAACTTTTATAAAACATTATTAAAAAAACAGTTGACTTCTTGACCCACATGTCTTGTTGTGCACAGTTAGCTAACCGCTAATCTTAAGGGCATTTTTAAAAAACAAGTTCCTGAGATATTATTTAGAGTTTGCTGACTAACATGTAATCTAATTTTGTGGTTTCTGAAATGTTTGAAAATGCTGTTGGAATGTATAAATGTAGACTTACATGAATTATGAAAATGTAGTACATGTTAACTGTAAGCCTAGTCTTGATTTCCTTTAGGGGTGTTTGAGCTTTAATTAGGGGAATCAAGCCCCGTAATTCACACCCTAACTGAGTGCAATTAAATCAACGGATCCCCCAGAGTCACTATACTGGTTGGGATTCCTGTTTGAGTATCTTGACAGGCATCAGATCACAAGGGCTTCACTGACTCCTTTTGGCAGTCGCCCATAATGCCACATTTGCACATAAAATATCACCTGTCACTCACCTGCAAACTCTATAAATGAATGATTTCTGCTCACATTGTCTCTGCAAATACCAGTCAGTGTGAACTACACATAATCGTTTATCTTTTCTTTCATTGTTTAGTTGATACAGTGTATAATTATACAGCATTTATCTCCACACTCATCAGTTAAATGTAATTAAGACTGACAAGCCTAAAGCAAAAATAGAGGTTAACCTCAGGCTATGACCCTGCAATGAATCATGCCTTATCAGCACATTACTTTAGATATCAAACATCTGCTCACTCCCATCACTGACCTCAATCATAATGTGGATTACACCCCTAAATATGACTCGCAAACACGTCTTTTGGGAATCAATTCCAGGGATATCTTGTTTTCTGCAGTGCACTCTCATTGACTATGTGTATTGCCGTATAAATCCATAGGGAACAGCCTGATTCTTCAACAAAGCCTGTGGGAATCCCCATGGCCTTGACTTATATTAATATTTGTTAAGTATGGTAGCATGTAACACATTCCAAAAAACAGGTGTGTGTGTGTGTGAGAGAGCCACGCCTGGCTGTGAAGAGCCGTGACTCAGACTCTGTCTGAGAGCACAGACATATTGATAAAACCAAGTCAATGTTTAACTGATCAGGTAATACAAAATGACCGCAGGTCGTTGTTTTCATATTTCAAAAGAATGACAGAATGTAATGATTAACATCTGATTGTAAAATTGTTGAGATGGCCACCAGTGGGAATGAGTGGATGAGGCCTTGGGATAGATTTTACTGTTACAGTAACAATAGATGGCATAACGTATTGTTTTCATTTACAAGCATAATTCAAGATCAGTGTGTGACCACACTGATGTTGCTCTTTCACAGCCTTCGACTTAATAGACTTGGTTATAAGTGTCAACTCTGTTCCTTCTAAAATTCCTTGGCAAATCCAAGCACAGTTTGAGACATTGTTGTGATGTCTTCTGAAACTCTAGAAGAGATGTGAGATTACTGGGGACTTTTTCTCTGGAGCAAAGTTTGAGAAGCACCAGATTGAACCTCATTCACTCTCAATTTAATCTAATTTCTACAACTGAAATGATTCAAAATTTCAAAGATCGCATTTGTGATTTTTCTTTTCTGAAGTGTGTATTTGGTTAATCACTTCCATTTAGAACAATGGCATTTCAAATGAAACTTAAAGGGTTCATATAATGCCATTTTTGTACAAGCTAATATGATTCTTTAGGGTCTAAATTAAAAGTTTGTAATATACTTTAATTATAAATTCTCATTAGTATTGTAAGAAAACACTCATTTTACCTGGTCAAAAACAGCTCTGTTTTCAGCACGCCGTTTAAGTGCATGTGTCTTTAAATGATAATGAGCTTTGCTCACCCCGCCCCTCTGTTCTGTGTATACACCGTTTGTAACACAATAACCATAACGCGTTGTTCATTATAAACGTGGGATTATGAATTATATCGAGAACGTCGTACATAGAAAACATGCCGTAATGTACCCTGAGTGTAAACAGCCGCATTCATCGTGAAGCGTGCAGCAAGCGATTTGCAAAGATTAATATAAATAAAGGTTAATAAAACGTTACACTCTCTTCAGTTATTCTGGAGGTGCAGCAGGAACACGAATAGTTGGTACCGATCCTTTTTTCAGGAGCAGCTTCTTAGCAAAACCAGCTTTATACTGACCCTCGTTTGTAAAGCAGTCTGGTGTGTGAAATGATTTGCGCAAACATGAAAGCATTGACGTTGATCTCGGGGAATATTCCCTTCGAAAACAAACTCAGCCACTGCGTCTTCAGTGGTTCGGATTTAGGAACATCAAAATGACTGCTGTGTTCCTTATTACACCCAAGAACAGAACAGCACAATCGCTTAGACGCCATTCTGCTCATAGACAGTGCTCCAGCGTATCAACAATGACCGCGCCGGTCCATGCGGACTATGATTCGTAACAATCGTGGGAGGGGAATCGATTTTGTGACGTAACAAAATCGAACGGCTTGATTTGAGATGGGGGAAAACATATAAGAAGATGAAAAAAAAAACACTGGATGGATTTTTTATCATTTTATGATGGTTGTGTACAGGCACTGCCAACACACATTTCAGTACAATCAACTTGTAAAAGTGCATGTACCATTATATGACCCCTTTAAAAGTAAGAGCCATTAATAGATGGAAGAGGAGTGAGAGAGATACAGATGTCAAGGCACTGTATAACTGCAGTTAAGACCATGAATCAAAACCTTTTCAATTCAAACTGTTTCTCTTCTCTTTTGTCCTATCCTGTCCTATAATATCCTATCCTATCCTACAGTATTGTAATACTTGCATCCGTACTTTGACTCAAGCGCATCTCGGGTGTGTTCACACTTGGCAGGTTTGGTTCGATTAAAACAAAATTCTGGTTCTGGCATCCGAACCCTGGTGCGCACCAAACAAGCAGATTGAGAACCCTGAAAAGATGGATCTCTCAGTCCACTTTCAAATGAACTTTGGTGTAATTTGACTGACATATGAACGCCACACGGACCAAACACATTTAAGCAAACCAAAAACAGGACATCAGGTCACAAGAATGCTCAAGCATACCTGTTTTTTTCTCATCATAGTCGTGATGTTGCCCATCATAGTTCAGGCATCAGAACCACGTCTCCTCGCAGCAGATCTTCATTTGTAGGTTTTGAGTCCTTTACACATTTTATAAGCTCTTCATAAGTTGACAGCTCCATCATATACCATCATATGTAGGCACATGCAGCGAGCACATTTAGCCCAGCACACAGCATTGGTTTAGATGTTCAACAAGGTCTGTCACAAAATATCCGTCATTAAAGTTTTTTTTTTTTTTGTCTTTAGGTTCGGTTTTAAAAATGACAGTGTAGGGGATCAGGAATAAATGTATAATTTTTTTTAAAAAATTGTTCCAGACCAAAAGAACTAAGAGAGCCAAACTACAATTGTGAACACATCCTAAGACCATATTTTTATGACTATTCAAGACCAGGTCAGGAATGCATCTGAAAAAATGGTCTTGGACTTGAAACGGACCTGAATCTGGTCTGAACTCAAGTACTACAACACTCCTATCCCATCCCATCCCATCCCATCCCATCCCATCCCATCCCATTCTATCCTATCCTATCCTATCCCATTCCATCCTATCCTATCCCATCCCATTATATATCCTACCCTATATCCCATCCTATCCTGTCTTATCCTATCATGTCCTATCATATATTCAATCCTGTCCTGTCCTATATCCCTATCTCCTATCCTGTTATATATCCAATCCTATCCTATCTTATCATATATCCCTTATATTATCCAAATCTTGTCCTATCCTCTCCTATCCTATCACCCCATCCTATATTATCCAAATCTTGTCCTATCCTCTCCTATCCTATCACCCCATCCTATATTATCCAAATCTTGTCCTATCCTATCATAACCTATCCTATAATCCCAACCTATCCTATCATATCACCCCATCCTATATTATCCAAATCTTGTCCTATCCTATCCTAACCTATCCTATAATCCCAACCTATCTTAACCTATCATATATCTCATCATATCATATTATATATCCCATTCTATCCTATCATATCCTGCCCTACCCTATCATATTATATATCCCATCCTGGCCCATCCCATCCCATCCTATTGCATTTACTCTATCCTATCCTATCCTATCCTATCCTATCCTATCCTATCCCATCCTATCCTATTCTATCATATCATATCCTATATCCTATCCTACAGATACTGTCCTATCATATATAATTGTATCCTAATCTATGATATCCTACATATATTTGTCTTACATTTGACATTGGCTGTATGTGTGTGACTGATTTTTTTAACAAACTTTTTAACCTGGCCAAGAGTTATATAAACTTTAACCTTTTCTTCTTCTTTTTTTCATTTTGGATGTATTAGAATGGAACTCACCCCTGGAGGCCTCGGCAGCTAGCATGCTGTCCTCTCTCTCAATACCAAAACCACAGCAGCAAGTGGGATAGAGCGATACCGGAGCGTGTGAATGTCTATCCGGCTGGAAGTGTGAGTCGGAAGCAATAGTACGCTGAAACTATCACACTGGTTTTATGGAGCATGACGCCTGCGCTCCCTTTTCCCTCTCTCACACACACACACACTTTTCTGCATGAATGACAGCAGCAACTGCAGGACTACACGCACACACCCCCAAATACATGCACACAGCATGAAGCTTCTTCATTAGTGAGAGAGAGAGAGAGAGAGAGAGAGAGAGAGCGAGCGAGAGAGAGAGACTAACAGGCTAAATGGGCATGTGTGACTGTGGATATTGTTGAATGTGTGTGTGCACAGCATGTAGGTCAGTGGGGTTTTTCTGTTGTCTGTCAGACAGCGAAACTGATTCTGTGGTAAGTAAAATCCACCATCAGTGTCAGGTGCTTTTTTTTAGTTTAGTAACGGGTCTTGGCATGTCCACTATGTGTGAATATGCGCGTGTCGGGGATTTTCTACATTGGGAAATCAATGTTAAATAAAATATTTATTCTAGAGAATTTTGTCCCACAAAAATTAATCGACTCATTAATCGACTCATTAATCGACTCATTAATCGACTCATTTCGACTAATCGAATCGAACTTGTCATTAATATAGATCAAGAAGCCAGCATCTGACAGAAACAATAAGAAAGACAATTAATCGACTCAGCCAAGGGTTCCATGAGGAAAATGGCATCACAAAGATACTAAATTACATATTAATGAAAACTTAAAAAAAAGAAAGGTTTCTGTGAGGGTTAAGAGATTGAAAACATCATCAGCTCAGTATAAAAACAACTGAAGTTAGTAGAAAGTCCCCACAATGATATAAAAAAGGCAAATGTGTGTGTGTGCTGCAGTCACACTCACCGGAAATGAATGGCACAGATACACTCATTCTTCCACACTGAAATATGAATGGAACATGGAGAAACAGAGAGAGAAAGTAAAGAGAATGAGAGACACTGAGGGAGAATGTCTCTTTTATATAAAGTCAAAAGGAAATAATGTGGGCAGCAAGCGCTTTGTGGTTGCACTATTTCAAACAAACACACACAGAGAGTGAGACTTAAGAAGCTCTATTAGTAACGCAATGGTTACATAGTAAGGTAATGATCTTACAATGAACTTTATTAGATTCAAAGCAAAACCATGATTTGGCCTTTTAAAATCTTTTTTTTTTTTTTTTGTGTGAATAAGGTATACCTTTAAGGACCTCCATTGGAGTTATTTAATGATATTTAATTCATTTATATTTTTTTATTTGTTCATTTTAATTCATGAATACATTTTTATTAATTAAAGCAGATTTAGCAGACTACTGGGGGGTTATTTTGCCATCAAAGTAAAGCTACACAAAACCACAATCACAAAACATATCAGTATAAAACATTTTGTCCCAAACACAGATAGCTTTATAATGAACTGTGACGGTCTCTTTCCATCGTGGGGTTCAGCGTGTGGGTTTTGATTGACAGGTTGCTGTGGTAGTGATGGTGGTATTTAGATTGAAAAAGTCAGAGACAGATCTCCTATCTATGCAACACACACACACACACACACATGTTCAAGCACAGACATGTTCATCCACACACTCGCACATACATGCACCTAACCTTCACACTCCCACCAGGATACAGGGTGTGTGTCCTCTCAGCTGTCTGGGGGGAGGGAAAGAGACAGGTGTACATGCTATTAAATGTGAACTTGTCATTAATATAGATCAAGAAGCCAGCATCTGACAGAAACAATAAGAAAGACAATGTAAAAAGGATTAGAAACAGTGGAAGAGGACTACCGCAGATATGCTCTCTTAGATTAGTGTTTGAGTCTGTGGCAATTAGACAGTGGAAAACACACACACACACACACACACACACACACACACACACACACACACACACACACACACACACACACACACACACACACACACACACACACACACACACACACACACACACACACACACACACACAGTGTGAGAGAGAGACATATGCAAGGTGCCTGTGAGTCTTAGACATAATCTCCTGGATTTATGATAAAACCCAGCAGGCTGATATTACAAAGGGCCCATCGGGAAGGCCCCTCTCAGCTAAAAAGGTGCAAAATGACCTTCCAAAGAGGTGATTGCTAAATGTATATTATCTAAATACAGGCCTGAATGCAACTGTGCTTTCTACGCAGTACAGTTTAAAATCAAGGCAAAAGACAAAAATGCTAAAGATGTGCGCGAGTTGAGCTGATAGGCCAATGCAGTTTTGTGGCCTAAACTATAAGGCCATCTGCTGGTCAACTCCAGTAAGACAATCCTAAATTATAACGATTTACAGTTGCTTTAAAAACTAGATTTTATAAAAAGGATGAATTATTGTCACTTTTATGCCGGTACTAAGGTGTTCTGTGATCTTTTTAGCACGCTGCTCTGTGTTTGCTTACTCAAGTCGAATCTACCAATTGCCCCAAATGATATTTTGATCTTGGTTCCACTCTCAGTGGGCCTATGCGATTTTTGGCGTCCTCCCAGCGAAAAAACGTAAGTCCGATTAATTAAGGTGTTAAGGTGATAAATATGTTTGCTTTTGAAAATATCAAACAGATTGTGGACAGACACACACACGTTTTGTGAACCCCTCGTCCACAGACATGTAGCCTACAGCTACATGAGTCGACATAGCCTCCACTGAATCGTATCTAGTCTTTTGATATTCCACTGAATATTCTTGATGTAGGGGAGAGTTTGTGTAAATCTACTGTAAATGTACTCAGTTTGTGTAAATCTACTTAGGGTTCAGAGTATTTATTTTTTCCCACATTAATTTCCCACATGTCTAGTACAATTATGTGGTTTTGCTTTATTAATACAGTAGGCTATATACTTTTTTCTTGATATACCCTGAAATAATGGAAGTGAAATGTGACAACATGCCCCAGGTTGGGTACATTGTAACATGACCATATGACAGATTAAAATGCTATCTGATCTAATCAAAACAAATATACAAGACAAACTAAAATATTTTCTCAATAAAATACAATTATTCACTTTTTCATATAAAATGCCATTTTTTAATAATTAAAAATAAACTATTTTTTGAGTTTGACTACGAACAGGAAAACACAGCTATACAACATCACATATTAATAATTAGTCATTTCCGAACATTGAGTCTCAGTCTTTATTCACCTTTTTCTCATGTTTTCTAAATAGAATTCATAAAAGTATAGAATCGAATAGCCTATTTCTAATAGGGGCTCATTGTAATGCAACATGTGTGACAACATGCCCCACCTTCACAACTGGGATTTAAACTGCGAATGTCTGCTAGTTAGCGAAGCATTAAAGAACTATATCAACCGTTAAATTACATATTGTAGATTAAAATATCAGATTTGTCTAATTTTAAATAAACACAAAAAATAGAGATGAAAAATTAACTTAAGTAAGAAATTTACTTTTGCTATGGTTTAATAAATGTCTATTGATATCTTCCAAAAAAAAAAACTTGTATTTAAAACAAGTGTGTTACAACTAGCCCCGCGTTACGTTGTTCCCCGCTCTCCCCTAGCCTACTACGGACACTTTGAGATCGACTTGAGAATGAGATAAGACAATAACACCCAAGGCACAGAGAGAACAAGCGTTCTAAAAATATTCCGTTTGTCTGTCTTACAGCACCACCTACAGGTTAATGTCAGTACGGACATTATTTGAGATGTTTTGGAGTCAGTTTAAAGCAACTTTGCAAATTAAAACTTATTTTCTCAGTGTGCAGATATGACGTGTTACGCACGGGCGAGTGACGTATGCATGCAATTTCCCGCGACATCCGTCCCGACACCTCAAAAATATTGATCATTGTGGAAGAAGTTTTTTTTTTGTTGCTTTTTCTAATTTCATTTTGTTCCGTTTTTAGCAACAACAAAGAAGAAGAAGAAGAAATTCCGTTCTGTAACTAATAAAAAACAAATTGATAAAGCTGTTTTTAATAATAAAGCTGCTACAGATTATAAATATCATGGCTGATATTTTTTTTCAAGACAACTAAGAATGTCCTATAGAATTACAGTTCGTTCCCTTAACAAGTTAAGCATGCGGTAATATACACTTAAATTACCAGGTCCTAAAAATCACAGGATTACAAACCAAACTCAAAAACACAAGTTTGAGCTCTTTTAATTCAAAAAATTTTCCTTTTCACAACAGAAAAAAAAAAAAATGTAGAAATAAAAACAAACGAAAAAAGTCTGGACGTGCAAGTGGTAGGTGTTCAATAAAACAATTTTAAAAATTAATAATTTCAACAACAGTCCTGTATTTATACACTGCGTGAATGATTGCCGTTCTGAAACGTTTACTTTGACTGAAAAAAAGACACTGTATCTGTCCAATGAAATTATGATGTGCTGCTTTTTGACACATTAGTCACCATGATGATATTTAACTTTGGTTCTTCAGATTAGGCCTCTAAACATGGAGAGGCTACAGCAAAGTGAAACAATTCCAGAGAAGGTAGTTTACATGGATTTAAAAAAATAAAAGAATGAATGAAACAAATGCAGGAAAAATTACACAATCCTCTCTTTTTTTTTTTTTTTTTTACTGCACCTATCAGGAAGAAACTGAACAAAAAAAAAGAAGAACATAAAGGAATTCTCCACACAATCAAGCTCAAAACATCTCAATGCAATGAAAAAAAAAAAAAAAAAAACACACCAACAGAAAGACATACAGATACAAAACATAGATGTTTCTTTAAAGAGGAGGACAAATAGACGCATTAAAGATGAAGTTCTGCATGACACCAGCTCCCGAGCTGGCGCTTTTACATCTGATTGGACAGGATAGACCTGCAGCCCGACCAATCAGACAACAGATACAACTCTGAGGTAGATCAAAGGCCAAGCTGACCTGGACATCTAAATACACAATCACACACAGACACACAGAAATCTGCTTAACTAACTGTAAGACAGACAGATGAAAGCCTTGTTTACAACCATGTTATGAACCCGCGATCAAGTCTTCCCTCCATCCAACTGCTTAGAGATGTGTCCACACCTACGATAAACTAGATTAAAGCTGAGATTGACGAAAAAGACACAAACTACCATTCAGTTTGACCAAAACCTATTGCAGTAGTCCATACTATTGTGTTCAATAGTAGGCAGAAAAGGTCTTTGGTGGAAAGTGTCATAGTTGCCTTGAAGTTGCATGTTTTTTATTTTTTATTATTTCTTTATTAAATTGTAATGACGAATGTTTTACATTATTTGTTCAGAAATGCATTCATTTGCAAAACTGTTCTATCGTATGTTTATAATCTGTTAGGCCTCAACTATTAGGTTCAATTCTTGATTTCTACCTAAAGAAACATTGCACTTCTGCCTTTAATCTGCGCATCAAAGAAATCCTGATGTGTTGTGTAAAAAAAGAAAAATGAAGACAAAAAGATAAAATAAATAAAAAATGGCACTGAAAATAAAAATCGCAATCATCCTGTGAACAGATGGAAAAATGTCAGCTTTCCCAAATCCATAATATCCCTTTTATTAGCCCCGCCCACATACCTCAGCTATCTTAACCACACCCACTCATGCCCCGCCTCCCACGAAACCCCACCCACCCTCGTCTCAACACCCACTTCTACATCTACCGAAAGACTTTACACATGAATTCAATGGAAAGAAAGACTCCTCCACAACAGACACACAATCTCTGAAACAAATCACGTTTGATTCAGAGCAACGTTAAAAAAGGAAACAGGAAAGCCATTGCTTTGAGAGACAGGAGCAAGAACCAATAGCCAGCAAGCATTGCATCAGTCAGTCTAAACCCCACCCACCTTATTTAAAAGGTAAATATTTGAACTACTAAAAAGGCAAAGAGTGGAAGACCAAAAAGCAAACAGAAACCTCTTCATTTCTACTACAACCGCAATTTTTTTCTTTTGTCTGTTTGAGAAACAGTCCGTAAAAACATAATAAAAACCATATTTAAAAAAACATCATGCATCGAAAGGTGTCATCATCATCACTCACTGTTACTCACAGACATGGTCTGTGTTAAAAGTTCTTGGTAAAAAATAAGCATTTGTCATCTTCTCCTTCCTCTTTCTAGCAAAATAAAACTCTGCTCCCCTTTGTTGTCCACAGCTGATGTGATATTGCCTTGTCTTGATTTGTTGGAGAAAATGTTTGCACAAGAGTTTTCTGAGGTTTCTTGTTGATTTCTTTTAGTAGGTGATTAAATCATGGACAAATTCTCTGGAACCCGTGCGCGAGCGTCGCTTCCTCTGTGATGTCACTTCCTCTAAGAGAAAGCAAACGTTGTTACCGTAGCAACGGCTCGTACGGTAGTCTGGCTCTGATCTCAGAACCTGAAACGAAAAAACAACACTAGTCAAATACTGAACACTATGGACATGTAAGCGGTGTTCCGGAATTACGTTGATGTTGACTCAAAATCATTTTAAGACTCAGTTTAATTGAATAGCTCGTCCAAAAAAGATTTTTTTACTTCAGTGAAACACAAAAAGTAGTGATTTTGTAGTACGTCCTAGAGAGTTAATGTGGACATTCTCAGTCTCAGACGGTTCCAGAAATGCATATGGCACAAAATTGGAAACACATCAGGAGTTTCCAAGTCGTCATCCGATTGGTTGAATTCGACAGGATTTGTCGCGTTCTTTTAGCCTGACAAGCCAGACCCACGTCAAGATGTTGGGTCCGGGAACACACCATTGGCACGGCTCAATCCGAGGGGCGGGATAAAAGTTGTCTTAGAAATTCCCTCTGCACGCAATAGGATAGCGCTACAACCAACCACCAGCGGAGCTATTTGATAGATTCAACTTTTGCCGTATCCGGTCGGCAAACCTCCGAACACATCTTCCTTTTTTAAGAATGACTTCAGTGCCGTTCTTTGTTCTTTTCTCAAAGAAAAGCTTAACTCCAAGTCTTCCGGAGTCGCGGCCAAAGCCGATTCGAAAGACCGCTGTTCGCCAGCAGCAGCAGCCATTCTTTGTTTTCAAGTAGCAGGGAATTCACGCGGAACCGTCGCAACTCTGCCGTCAATATGTTAAGCCCGCCCACCGACTCTATACACGATGTGATTGGCCTGACTAGAGTTTGGTTTTTCCAGCTCGCAAGCCAACGGAGAGTTGCTAGACGACCCTGGCTGCAAAATACATTTTCTTACGCCTGGGTGCGTCTAGATTTCTAGGCTAGCGTTCTTTAGCGGCCCACCTGGAAACAAAGCCGTAGTGATGCCAAACCCCCTCATGGAAGAAGGAAGCCGTCGTGTTTACAATCATGATCAACTAAATGCTGGATTTTCAAAAGTATGTGAAGTTCATACCGCAGACTGTTTAAAATATGTCCAAGAGTTTTCCTGTTATTGTAAGGACATCGACTTTACATTTTCACGCCTCTAAACATGACGCTGAACAAAACGAACTGTGATTGGTTGCTTTACATGTCAGTCAGGCGTCCACTTGGGTGGTCCTTGGCCAATGAAAGTTGTGCTGGAACCCGTCAGTCTGAAGGCATTATGCGAGACTAATGTGGACAGGGCTTTCAAAGTCCAAAAATGCCAAAAAGTACCATAAAAGTAGTACCGTATTTTCCGCACTATAAGGCGCACCGGATTATAAGGCGCACCTTCAATGAATGGCCTATTTTAGAACTGTTTTCATATATAGGGCGCACCGGATTATAAGGCGCATAGAATAGAAGATACTGCAGTCAAACGTTTGACTGGGTTTGCGTTATGCAGTGGTCACCAACCTTTTCAAGCCTAAGATCACATCCAAAGTCCAAATGTAAACCAAGATACCTTGTTTATACTCGACCCGTCCGCATGAGCGCGAAGGTAATAAAAAAAATAATATCCGTCTGCTCGGGCAGATTCGGTTTAACAGCGCGCGCGCCTCTGAATCCGAAGATGCATGACTTTGAGCCGAATCTGCAGACGGATATTAGTAGTACATCTCATCACACCGGCACCCAGTTTGCGCGTCTAAATCAGTTATATGGTCTGGTGTTCAGTCTAAAACAAAACAGTTGCGTCAAGTATAAATGCCTCGTCTGTTTGGGGAGTTGCGCGCGCAGTCAGCGGAGGCTCGCGCTCCGGTGTCAGGCGAAAGTATAAACAAGGTTTAAGTCAGCGGTTGTTAAACAGACGTTAACATAAGGCGCCAGATCCATATATAAGGCGCTCCGGATTATAAGGCGCACTGTCGTTTTTTGAAAAAATGAAAGGCTTTTAAGTGCGCCTTATAGTGCGGAAAATACGGTACATAAGACTTGTGTGCTGTATTCCTAGTCTTCTGAAGCCACAAAATGGCTTTGTCTTAAATTTGAACTGCTGTATTTCTAAAATCTCATTCAAATGCGGAATGTTTTGAACAAGGTTTTGACGTCCATGAGACCAATGCTTTCCCAGTGAATGGGATTTCAATGTATGGGAAAGAGCATCGTCAACATTCTACAACTTCTCCTTTTGTGTTCACAGAAGAAAGGAAGTCATATGGGTTTGACAGGACATGAGAGTGAGTGAACAGAACACTGACCACCACAAGAATAAAAAGATGAAAATCAAATACCGTTTTATTGCTTGTTGGGTTGAAAAGAGTACGATGAAGGATCCGAAGAGGACACATCTTGTGGCTGTACACCACTTTCCTGCTGAAAAACAAACAAAAACAAATACATTTCAACATTTATTTCAATTTTTGTGTGGGTTTCCAATAATAATAATAATAATAATCTAAGCTAAATTTACTTTAACTGTATGAGTCATTTCCAGAGTATATTTCTTAAAGTCTATCTTTCTTAATCTATTCTTTTTGTAATATAATATAATACAATATATTATAATATAATAGAATCATTCAATTGATCAAAAGAGATATTTATAATGTAATGTAATGATGCTGAAAATTTTGCTTTGCATCACAAGAATAAAAAAAAATATATATATACAGTGCAATGCATAAGTGAATACACCCATGCTAAAGTTGACTAAAAAGAGGAATAAAAAATCATATTTTGGAAATTGAACTTAATGCCTTAATTTAAAAAATTAGGAAAAATCCAACCTTTAAGGACACCAATTTTCTTTGTGAATGAATAATGTATCGTAAATAAATAAATGTTCTACCTAGAGATTGGCATGGTTTTATTTCAGTTAGCCTAAAAGCTAGTTTGATTTGCATTGAGAGATGATCTTATGGAAAGTACCCCATGCCAATCTCTAGGTATGGTGAAGGCTATGTGATGATGTGGGGCTATTTTAATTCCAAAGGCCAAGGGAACTTTATCAGGATGCATAGTATCCTAAAAAAAAATTAGGGGTGTACTCACTTATGCACCATGTATTTTAAGGAAGAACATTTATTTATTTACGATACATTATTCATTCACAAAGAAAATTGGTGTCCTTAAAGGTTGGATTTTTCCTAATTTTTTTAATTAAGGCATTAAGTTCAATTTCCAAAATATAATTTTTTATTCCTCTTTTTAGTCAACTTTAGCATGGGTGTATTCACTTATGCATTGCACTGTATATATATATATACTGTAAAATCATAATATTGTGCAATATTATTACAATTTAAAATGGCTGTTTTTAATTATATATATATATATATATATATATATAAAACAGCTATTTTAAATTGTAATAATATTTCACAATATTATGATTTTACAGTATTTTTGATTAAATAAATGTAGCCTTGGTGAGCATACGACTTTCAAAAACACAACAAATCTTACCAGCCTCAACATTTTGAATGGTATTGTAAATATGATGAATTTAACAAGGTTTATGCTTATAATTTGGTAGCAAAAATAAAGCCTGTCTAGTAGAAAAAAACAAACAAAAAAACAACATAATTTGATATAAATTCTCTGAAAACAAGAATAGCTTTTTTTTTTGTACAGGCGTCTTGACAATACAGAAAACTACAGCGGTCTGTGGTATAAATGCCGATTATAATTGCGGTATAACTGTCATTGAGTGTAGGACTGACCTCAGGAGGGATAGCAGCGGGCTGAATGTGGGCGTACTGAGGGATGTAAGCTCCTGGCATTGCTGTGTTGGCAGGAATAAACTGCAGGAGAAAAGAATTATGTGGCTTTATTAAAAACACAGGTGTTAATATTACTTATTAATTAGCATATACGCCTGTGCCATATTATTGCAATCTGTGTGATAGGATCATACGGTTGCAGTGCCGCCCAGAGAGAGATGGCCCATCTGCTGGGTGAGGGGAGCCAACATAGCGGACGGCTGCAGTGACATGGGATGCTCCATAGAGGGCGACAGAACGGCTCCCTGAGTAAAAAAAAAAAAAACAGAATACAACAGTTATATTTAGCAATTACAGAGAAAGAGCGAGAAATCCAGCACTTAATAACAGAGAAATTCTGCCCACAATAGGGCAAAAACAGGAAATATTGTGTAAACACACACACACACACGTCTTCCTGACTTATGTGTAAGCAACATTGGTTGTGAGTCATCTCCTGTTGAATAAATGGAGAGATGAAGAGATGAAAGAAAAAAAGAGAAAATAATTTGGCCTTACTGGGTGTTGCATGATGTAAGGCTGATGTTGCATCCATGAAGGATTCTGTACCTGGAGACACAAACGCAGATGTTAGCAAGAGAGCAGGTGCTAGTCAGAAACACTCACATCAACACAACCTGACCGTGAAGTTGAGGGAGGTGAAGAAGAGCAGTACCTGGTATGTAGAGATGTACGGAGACACTCCTGGCTGAGCCATTAACCGGTTCCCCATAGCATAAGGAGCAGCATAGTACCTATAAAAACACGTTATACAAAGGATACAATATTTCTGAGGGTCTAGATGACAGTTACACATCATTTAACTATTTAATGGCAATTGCACAAAGTACATCTGAGCATTGTGGGGTTGGTTGGTGTATTAAAGGGTTAGTTCACCCAAAAATGGAAATTATCCCGTAATTTACTCACACTCAAGCCATCCTATGTGTATGTGACTTTCTTTATTCAGCCAAACTCAATTGAGAGTTATATTAAAAAATTTCCTGAATAGTAACTGAGATTTTGAAACCGCATCCATCCATCATAAAAGTAATCCACAAGGCTCGAGGGGGTTAATAAAGGCCTTCTGAAGCGAAAAGATGCTTTTTTGTAAGAATTTTTTTATTAAATTGTGGTCCACGACTGAACTAAGACAAGGGAACGAATCAGTGGCCACAGTTTAACTAAAACAAATTAATACAATGTGGCCATGTTATAAATAAAATGGGGTAATGAATCAGTACAATGTGTCCACAGTTTAAATAAAAATGAGGGAACGAATCAGTACAACATGGAAATGATTAAACTAAAACAAGGGAATTAATTAAGTCACAGGAACACATTTGCTGGGCTCTGTAGAATAGCGTATAAAATAAACATTATAAACTAAAAATAATGTGAAAAATACATTTAAGACACGTTCAAGCTGTTCTTACCCATTCTGAAGGGCGGTATTGGGGTCATAGGTCAAGGTCATTCCACTCTAAAGAAAGTAAAATCAAAATTGGTTTTGATCACAGCTGGTTTCATACACATAAAGGCAGTTTCACTATACAATTGACAGTTAAAATATGTCAGTTATTATATTTAATTAGCCTACAGTACAATAGTTGGAAACCAAACAAAGGATGACGTATGATGTCATGTAAGAATGGCTCATTATGCTTCAATGCACAAATACACACCCATTCACCTGCCGTCACCGTCAGCACCACGCACATACGCAATTGTAAACAGGACTTACTAGTCTCACCTCGGCGTCCCGTGTCCAGGTTCGTCCGTTAGGGACATATTTAGCCTGACTTTGTCTCTTCTTCTGACCGCCGTCAGCAAACTTACACAGCAAAGGCTCTGATGCACCTAAAACACACACACACACGCTTAGCTTAACAGTACTGAAGACAAAGACTATAGAGCGTACAGTCTGTAGCCTACATATAGACTATATATGCATTATAATAAAACACCACAAGAATATTGTGCTGAATACTCACCCAGCATCCCAGAGGAGGACTTAATGAACTTCCCGTTGAAGTGAGAGATCACGGCATCGCACTTCTCTGTAGACTCCATCCTTGAAATAGAGCGGAATAAAGACGGAAAATTTCACAAAACATTCACATGCATGAACAGTGTAAATCTGACCCCATTTCACAAGCGAACACACACGCACACAAAATCAGTAGTCTCACTAACCTAGCAAAGCCCACTCCCCGGCTCACTCCATTAGTGTCGCGGAGGATTCGGGTGGACACGACCTGTCCGAAGGGTTTGAGGAGGTTCTCTAGCTCCTGCTCATCCATAGACACGGGCAGGTTGGACAGGTACAGGTTAGTCGGGTCCTGCTCCTGTTGCTGTATTTAGAAAAACATGAAACACACAACACGATATTACACACGTAATTAACCAAAGACCTTTATGTACTTCATGTAATGGTCAAAGCAATGTTGTTATATCATTTTTTTGTTAGCTAATAAACCTATTGCTAAGTGATTAGCCTGTTAACTTAGCACAGTGGTAACTGATTATACTGCTAGCTCCTTGTTACCACAGACAAGGCTAAGCTAGTCCCAGACTAAAATACATGTTTTAGCTGTTTACACTAAAAGCAACTTGCACTGACATATCTTAAAAAATGTCACTGCCATAGTTTTGTCTCAAGATGCACACCAGTAATGTTTTTTTTTTCTAAAGCACATGTATAAAAGCTACTTATTTAGCTTAAATGCTAACCTTTGGATTCTGTTAGGCGATTAACCTTCTAGCTTAGCATGATAACGGATTAGCCTCCTAGCTTACCATATGGTTAGTCACCATGAAATCAAACTTTATTTACAGAATGTTGCAGTGCTTATTATAAATGATTTATCCATACACATCATTATTTTTTAATTCATGTGTACTCGTAATCAAAAACGTTAACCTCCCCTTCCCCTAGAAACGACATCTGTTCTCTTCATGACGTATGTCTCAAAACATAATATCCTCCACAACTGATTGCATTCAGATCTGCTTCCATTTAGTTAGCAATGCCCAACTTCCTACGATCCAATCAATTCCCGAAGGACGAAATCAAATCCTGCCCTACATTTTTCTCATTCCAGAAGCCGTTTCACTCTAATATACATCACAATAGAGACAAAAAGACTTTTGCAACTTCCATTTCATGCTGACTTTAAATGGTTGGCCTGCGAGCTTAATATACTGCTAATTGATTAGCCTGCTAGCTTAACCATCCATGTCTGATTAATTCGGTGCCTTAAGAAATTAAAAATGAAAAAATGTTAATGTATTTAAATTACACCACCACATATAACATTATGCCAATGAAACTATAAATAGTCAAATTAATCATTTGTCATTCTATATATTTTTTCAGTTAGCTTAAAAGCTAACCTTGCTTATTGCTAGGGTATTAGCCTGCTGGAGTAGAATACTGTGGACTAATTAGCATGCTATCTTAGCTATCCATGTCTGGTTAATTTGGTGCCTTAAACATTTTAAAATGATAGAAAAACACTTTGGTGTTTTTAGTTTTAATCCTGACAATATGTTAATGTATTTAAATTGTCACATATCATATATTACCTAAACTATGAATGGTTACATTAAACATTTAATTTAGCTAACAATCTAACTTTTGCATAGTGTGAGGCAATTAGCATGCTAGCATTAAATGATAAGCCTTTTAGCTACCACTACCACTCAAGGATAAGCGGAAATGCTATTATGATTATATAAAACATATTGTGATAATTTAGTCGTTCATCCTACAGTTCAAAAAATAAAGAAGCAGGTCGTCTGAATAAGCTCAAAACCAGCATATCTCAGTGCACTTGATTGAGACACACACACACACACTCACACACACACGCGCGCATTACAGGGAAGTGGAAGAGTAATATGCTGACAGTGGGGAGGAAGAGGAAAAAGAGGGCAGATTAAAAATTGAAGATGCAGGCAGAAACACCCAGCAGAACCTGGGAGAAGGTCACAGCAGGATTTTTACACACACACTTCACTGTGGCACAAAAGATACACAGGAAATGTGTGTCGAAGAGAGGAAACGAGGGAGAAACACACATGAAAAGACACCAGAGGTTAAATTTTAATATTTTAGATCGACATTTCCTGAATCGTCCTCACAGACGGGTCATGAACTAGTTACTTAGGCAGAGGAAGTAATGTCAAAAATGGATGACTCACCTTGGCCATTTGAGCCTGAACTCCACTGGTCTTTAGTGCTGTGACGGCTTTTTGCGCGGACACTGGACTGTCAAAATCCACAAACCCATATCCTATGAAGAGGACACAATACATTACCACAGACCAACAACTCTGATTAATTTTGCCCTATGTCACAAAGTGTACATGCTTTTTTTTTAAATGATCAGTTAGTGATGGTATTGGATGATAATACCAAAGTACTGACATACACAATGGTACTAAATGATTACCATATTATTCATGTACTATGGTATTTACACTACCGTTCAAAACGTATGGGGTCAGTAAGATTTTTTATTTTTGTAAGAATTTGCATTAAAGTGATAGACATGTATAAAAATATTTCTATTTCAAATAAATGCTGTTCTTTTGACCTTTCTATTCATCAAAAAAATCCTGTACACAACCGTTTTCAACATAAATAAATGTTTCTTTAGCAACAAATCATCATATTAGAATGATTTCTGAAAGATCATGTGACACTGAAGACTGGAGTAATGATGCTGAAAATTCAGCTTTACCACCACAGGAATAAATTATATTTGAAATATATTAAAACAGTAAACAGTTATTTTAAATTGTAATAATATTTCACAATATTACTGTTTTAACTGCATTTTTGATCAAATAAATGCAGCCTTGGTGAGCATAAGAGACTTAATATAACATTTTACAAACTCACCAACCCAAAACTTTTAAATGGAAGTGTATATGGTACTGTTTTAAAAAAAATACCATGGTAATTCAAATGAATAAAAACAAAAACATGGTATAACCACGGTACTGAACACACAAGGTTCAAAATGAACTTTTTGTCAGTCAATTAAGAAAAAAGTACCATATTTCTGAAAGGATTATTTTGGATTATTTTAATTGTATTATTATTCTATACTATATATTATATGTTCTATTGTGCCACGTAATATATTATATTGAATGATATAGATGAGAGTGTTCATTTTGGACCCTGGTAACACATGTATACAAGTAAGAATAAAATTACATGACAAACCTTTGCATTTGTTTGTAGTCTTGTCAAGAATGGCTTTGGTGGACACGATTTTACCATATCTGCTTCCAGACAGACAAAAAGAGAGAAAGACAATGAGAGAAGAAGTTAAACACGGGCTCAATCTCATGAGTCAGTCAATGTGTCAAATGACAGAACAACACAGGAATTCACGACATGAAATGCAAGATCTACCACGAAAAAATAACACCACCCGAAAGAGCTCTCAAAGTCAGCTTGAAACGCATACAATTCAGAAACAAAGAGTCACTTGTGACAGAATCATCCACGGACACTTGATGCTGACAGCCCAGGTGCTTTAGAGTCACTGTGTGACAGACGAGGATTGAGCTGCTTTAATGGAGTGTCCATGTGAAACCTGTTATTACAGCGCACAAATCACCACGGTTCAAAGGAAACGCTTGTCTCAGCGCACGCGTGTGTGTGTGTGTGTGTGAAAAGGAACTCGCCATTAATGGTGCAGTGACCAGGGGATAAACACTGGAGTAAGTGAATGCATGCTAGCGTACTGGTTTCTGCAAGCGATTATCTTTGCATAATTCATACAATTTCACACATCTTTTTTTAAATGTTATAAACATTTCAAACAGTAGTATGTTACGAAGTTGCCACATGACCTAATCATGTTGTATACTTAATTCTCCAAGTGGTGTCCAGCATTTTACATTTTTTAATACATTTTTAATAAAAATGTTTTTGGGAAGACTGATTAAATGTTAAAGACTTAAGTAAAAATAGTATACCTGGCTTATTTGTCACACTGGAAATAGAATGAGGCATTGCATTGTGGGATACTGTACCTAGTGCAGTTTACATTTGTCAAATGTAGTAGGTCATAAGAGCATTCAATGCATACAAGTCAATTCCTATTGCGGAAACGGTACGCTAATATTCGGACACTTTTTAATCGGAAAGATGGTTGAGAGAAAGGACAGCGAGATTGATTTTGACAAAACATGGGAATTGGGAACCAAACCCAAATCTTCCACAGAAGCACCAAAGCTCAACGTCTGGAACGACCGTTCAAAAGTTTGGGGGTCAGTACGATTTTTTTATGTTTTTGAAAGAAGTCTCACCAAGGCTGCTTTTAATTTCATCAAAAATACAATTAAACAGTCATTTTGTGACATATTAGGCTATTAAAATGTATTACAATATATTTTTAAACATTATATATTCATGTGATGGTAAAGCTGAGTTTCCAGCATCATTACTCAAGTCTTCAGTGTCACATGATCCTCCAGAAATCATTCTAATATGCTGATTTGCTGCTCAAGAAACATTTCTTACTATCATCAATGTTGAAAACAGCATTACTGCCTAATTTTTATGTGGAAACCAAAATATTCTTTGATGACTAGAAAGAGATTTTTTTTTTAACTGAATAAAAGTACTAATTTCTTACTGACCCCAAACATTTGAACAGTAGTGTACGCTAACCGCTACACCGAGTGCTTGTAGACTGAAAAATAAATTCACATTTCTGCTGGCTTAGATTTATTGATGTCTCTCTCACGAAGGCTGTGCAGGAAAGAGCTGTGACAGGAGTGCTGACAGGGGAAGGACTGTTTTTCATTCACCTTCACCGAGGGCTCCGTTTCCAAACTGAAATTTAAATCCGTTCATGTATTTATAAACCACCTTCCTGTGCCATTAAAACTCTGGCTTAGACGAATAAATATGTATTCAGTGTGACGTTCAGCAGAGCTGCAAAGCAAACACTAAACAGCATTTCTGGGGCGCGTCCTGGGCCGTGTCAAAAGGGAGGGAAAAGCGGAGCCAATCACATTTCACACACAGATCACAAGACTCCACGTGCCAGAGGAGCGCGCGACCTTGGCCTTGACCCGTGCGCTCCAGCGGGGACGCCCCATTTCCTGCCCCCACCGGCAGAATTCCCTCAGAAGCTCCCAGAACGACGCTGTTTTTCTGCCTGACGCGGATCAAGGCGAATCAATCCGCGGCTTTGCCATGAACGGTCACTCTCTGTGATTAAAACGGCTCTGGAAAGCGAGGTTACGATGTCACTGCGATACCTCAAAGCTGAACTGACACAATCCTCACAGTTTTAACCAAAATGTACAGATGTGATCATAAGCGTGAATCCGGTTGTACTGTGTATAGTTATAATGTACACATGACCTCATCTTCACTTTTAACTAGAATACTAGCCAAGAGGATTATGGGCCCCCCCCATCTGACTCTTTCGAATCAATTTGAAGGATTACCATGGTGATGACTGGTCTCCCGGGGGCAGCGAGGGGTAAATTAACCCACAGTGGGAATGTTGGAACGAATACATGTGGGATCGGAAAGCCTCTGCACAAACAAGCACTCTCGCCGATATAAACACGTATGAAATTCGATGTGAAGATGGGTGTCCATAATAAAATGACCAAATATTCCATTGTGTTCAGCAAAGATGAAATTAGTAACAGCAGTAACAGCAATATTTTAGGGAACTTGCGACTTTTCCTGCTCCAGTAACTGCTGAATCATGGCTGCTGGTCTAATACTGCAGGCAGAACGGCTGCTATGAACCAGCGGATCACTCATTGGAGTGTGTGTGTGTGTGTGTGTGTTGAGTTTTAGAAGGTGATGCGTGAAGCGTATTCTACGCTTGTCTGGAATAACTAGAGGAGAAAGCCCTGATATATAAATAGCCAACCCGACACTTGACGTTAAAAGTATCTCATTATACACATTCATGGTTTCTAGTTTAAAAACAGAAAATTAACAGATACAATCTAATTCTTTTAAAACTGCAATGCTAAAACTAAATGAATACTGAATACTTAAAATACAAAAAAAAGTCAACATGAAATGAGAAGAACCCTATCTATAAAGTTTATAAAGACTACTGTGAGCTACGAGGTTGTTGATTGATTGTAAATGCTTTTGTTGAAGCCATCGTCCTGCATTTTTTAACTTATTTTTTATAAATAATCATGTTTTCCTGGTGAAAAACTACATTTCCCAAAGAAATCTCTTTAGTCGCCACCCACTTTAACAAAGACCTTTTTTTTTAAAACCCTTTGTGAAAAATGTGTGGGAAAAATACCAGAACCAAGGCTGCTGAAAAAGTGAATAAGAACTTTTGCACTTTATTTACTTTTTACTTTTACCTCCAAAATTCTTTATCCTGGTAATTAACACACACTATTCATGATCCAATCAGTTTTCCTGGTGGATAAAGCCATGTCCCAAGCTATGATTTTTTTTTTTATTGTTGAACATCCCGTTTCACTCAGAAATACATCAGCTTCCAGAATGTAAAACAGTTGCGAATGTCATTTTAGGTTGACTTTAAAATAATAAATTATTTTTGAAATAACGGGTAAAGAAAGACTTTGCTAAAATCCTAAAATGCAGAAATCAGGCATTGGGATTGAGGGATACAATGTCCAGCACAGAGTAATTGACAAAATCAAGTTCTGCGCTTTTTTGTTGTTGAATATTCTATTAAACTTGGGAACACATTAGACTTATCCAAGTAAAACTGGTTGTGAACACCATTTCATGTTGACTTGATGAGAATCATGTGACTACGGTGGCCAAGAAGTGCACAACCCAACGAAAAAGCAAACATATGTTCACAACGGAAACAAGCCACAACACAACGTAAGTGCTCCCGACCACTAAGGGGCAGTGTCGGCACTGAAAAACTGATATTTCCTCGGGACACGACAAGAGATTCTCTGTGTAAGTCATGTGATCTTAATATGTGTAATTGATTTTTAAATGTTTTGATATCCTGATAATCTTAATGTATGGATTCATGAAATGAGAAGGAGATTGCGAGTGAAAAGCATCCAGACCGCCAGCGAAAACCATAGACTGTAAAAAAATATGGACGTGGTTTCCGTGACATCACACGTAGGTTTCTGAAGAGCATTTTTGAAACCCAAAATTTCAGAGCCGGCAGTCGCCATCTTGGCAGCGCGTCACTCCTGGATAAACGAAAATGGGCAAAGAGGCGGGATTAGCTGAGGTGACTTGACAGCTAGCAGACAAACGGCTAGTAGTGACAGCAGTAGCAATCCACCTGTCACTCAAGTGGCCACGCCCTTAATTATGCAGAACTTTAAGGCTTAATATAATTTAAACTTTAATTTAAAATATAAAAAAATTCACCCCCCTCACAGTTATCATGAAGGGCTAAATTAGCTATATAGACCAAAACCACTTTTTGTACCAGACTGTAAAGATATTTTTTTCTGCTGTAAAGTTGGGCATATTAAAGGGATACTCCACTTTTTTTGGAAATAGGCTCATTTTACAACTCCCCCAGAGTTAAACAGTTGAGTTTTACCGTTTTCGAATCCATTCAGCCGATCTCCGGGTCTGGCGGTACCACTTTTAGCATAGCTTAGCATAGATCATTGAATCGGACAAGACCATTAGCATCTCTCTCAAAAAAATGACCAAAGAGTTTCAATATTTTTCCTATTTAAAACTTGACTCTTCTGTAGTTACATCGTGTACTAAGACCGACGGAAAATGTAAAGTTGCGATTTTCTAGGCTAGGAACTATACTCTCATTCCTGCGTAATAATCAAGAAACTTTGCTGCCGTACCATGAGTGCAGCAGGCGTAATGATATGACGCAGCGCCTGAAAATAGGTCTAATAGGTTAGACAAACTTAGTCCCGGTCACGTTGGAAGTTACCGAGCTGGGGACTATTTTCAGGCGCTGCGTCATATCATTACGCCTGCTGGACTCATGGTACGGCAGCAAAGTTTTTTGATTATTACACAGGAATGAGAGTATAGTTCCTAGCCATATCAGCCTAGAAAATCGCAACTTTTCATTTTCCGTCAGTCTTAGTACACGATGTAACTACAGAAGAGTCAAGTTTTAAATAGGAAAAATATCGAAACTCTTTGGTCATTTTTTTGAGAGAGATGCTAATGGTCTTGTCCGATTCAATGATCTATGCTAAGCTATGCTAAAAGTGGTACTGCCAGACCCGGAGATCGGCTGAATGGATTCGAAAATGGTAAAGTTGTAAACGGGAGTTGTAAAATGAGCCTATTTCCAAAAAAAGTGGAGTATCCCTTTAACATGGGGGTCTATGGGATTGATTCTCCTTTGGAGAATGTCTCTAGTGGCCAGTTGATGAATTACAGTTTAAGTCACTTCCGTGTTGGATTCAAGAGAGAGGGATTTGGCGAAAACGTGGTGCTTGATTTTGTTGTGTTGTGTCTTGATTCCGTTGTGTTGTGAACTTATGTTTGCTTTTTAGATTTCATTGTGTTGTGCACTACTGGTCCACCGTATGTGAAAGGCTATGATATCACTGACATGAGTGAGGTGGTTTTAACTGGTTATTAGAGGTATAGTCTTGGAAAAAGCTGATTGTGGAGGATGTTTGCAGGGTAAACAGGGGCTCATGAGGGTTTATCCCATAACTTGACCCAATTCTGACAATCTCACACATTCAAGCTGTTAACAGACAACAGGCTCTGCTGTGCTGTGCAGAATCTCACACCAAGAGGAAAACAGATCAAAAACTGCATTTATTTGGTTGAACATACATCCAGGACATTTACTGGTGATTTTGTCATGACATAACAGTAAATACTCACGGCTGGCAGAGTTTGACCAGGTCATGATCGGTGGTTCCTGGTGGTAGCCCGCGGATGTAGAGGTTTGTTTTGCTGAGTTGCTCCCAGCCGGTCGTGCTGCTGCTGCTACTGCTGTTGTTGGTGCTGCTATTGGTGCTCGGGCTGGGCGGGGCCATTGGGAGGGTGGGCGGAGCAACAGGAGGCTGTCATAGGAGAACAAAGATTTCATTGATTTGACGAATGGAAATGCGTAGAAGATGACATCACACAACTGAAACTTTTGGGGTTCAAACAAAAATAGCGCCTTCCAAATCAAACCATGGACAAACTTCTCTTTCTGCAACAGCACCAAACACTATGAGTTTCTTAAAAGGAAAGAAAAATAACCACGATAATATCATCATAGAAAGAAAATAGCCCCACCTCAACTTCCCCTCAAACACATTCGTCAGACTCCATTCGTCATTAACTCTATCTGTAGTGAACTGGTGTTATTATTACACAGTCAGCCATCGCCAGTGAGTCTGCCCACATCCACAGCTCCCTACAGTCTAATTCCCATTAAAGCGAAGCACAAACAGGCCTAGAGGCACAGTCGGCCCTTCAACTCTCATATCAGTCCAATCTACGCATTCCTCCAGAGCTGAATGTGTTGGGATTACTTCACTGGATGAAAGCCCATGCAACTTTGGAGAAATTCCTAATGCGGCATCAATTTCTTTCAACGCTTGCCACAATGTGCAATGATTAAAGGGATAGTTCATCCAAAAATTTTAATTCTGGCATCTTTAGGCACCCTTATGTTGTTCCATCCAAACCCATATGGCTTTCTTTCTTCAGTAGAACACAAAAGGAGATATTTTGAAGAATGTGCTGGCTTCCCTTTTTCACGCAATTAAATTGAACAGGATGGAAAGCTTTCGAGCTTCAAACAAGATGTAAAGGTACCGTTAAAGTCCCCATTAAATCAAGATTGAAGATTTTTTGGCTTTTAGTATGAAAATGTTAGCCTTAAGGTTTATCTATAAGCTAGTGTGCTCCAAAAACAATGAAACGATTCGCATTTGGAATATACAAGCCTTCAAAACTTACAGTCTCTCACTTCCGCCACTATGGATCAATGATTTTGATAACATCACTCTGCTCTTCAGCTTCTCATCAGATTTTCTGTCCAATCAAATGCTCTCTAGAATATAAAGCGTCCCGCCCCCTGCACTACAAGAGGCTGAAGCTGCAGCTAAAATCAGTCACTTGTTCACACATTTATCTTCTACATGGTGAATGGCACATACTGCACTATTTAGGGGATAGGGAACGATTCATTATGCTTTCCATTGGGGTGTCACGCGAACCGCCACAGCGTCCACACGATGGCACAGAGCAGATCATATGCGCGATTCGGCGCCAACCATAAAACATATCGGACCCATTTGAATTCTCCACAGAATGCTGTATTGTAAAGCGATATTGTGGAGATTAGGAGAAGAAGCAGTTAGAGATTAGGAGGAAACTGGGGCTTTGCAGAGCTCAACGGCTCTGGCCAAGCTGTGATAAACGAAACACTATTGGCTATTTTAAAAAAGAGGAGGAGCTGATAATCGATATGTCCCGCCGTGTCTTTCTGTTTCAGTGGAAATTACATCAACACATTGAATAATGCTGCGCGTTTCAAGGCACTTCAGTGGGCCTTTAAAGGGGTCCGTACGACTTCAGCGCTACTTTCCAAGTCTTCAGACATCATACGATAGCTTTGTTCGAGGAACATACCGGAATATTGAGACATTACTCTCCTTGCAAATGAATTCTTTTCTCGAATCAGTTCAACGCAAACCCCACCCCACAGTCAATTCTAAAGTTTTCAGTTTGTCAAGTCAAACACAGTGCTGACTGACCGCTAACCCTAACCTTAACCTTAGTATAGCATAAGTAGCACATCCTGCAAATAGTATTACTGTTTGCCAAAAAGGCCCGTTCACACCAAGAACGATACCAATAAAGATAACTTTAATATTAGTGTCCACACCAACGCGTGATGTCATTCTATTCATTCTAAGCACAAGCTGAAGTTTTGTCATCTGCCACTTTAAATACTCAAGCTCTTTAAAGCAGGATGGATTCTGATTGGCTGCATGTTTTTAGCGTTCATCACCTGGAAAAGAAACGTTCTGAAAGTGATTCCAACAATATAATTTCACTGTGCCGTTAACATTATATTTGTGGTGTGCACTCTACATTTTGAAAGATTTCTTGAACTATATCTTTATCGTTATATAGTTATTGTCCTTGTTGTGAACGGGCCTCAAGTCATGATGGAATTTTCAGTTTAGGTCGAACAATTTTTGAAAATGCATCCTAAAAACATAAAAAAATGCTCAGAGAATTTAGAGAGATATCTGAAAATGATGCTTTTATTCACCTTTCAGTGCCTGTCGTGCATTCTGGGGATTGAGTTTGACTCAAGAGTCTCATTACCAAACCGCAGTACCAAACTCACCACAGACTGAGGCATGTTCACTCAAACCGAGAGTTGCGATTTCTCCATAAATCTGCTTTAGCTAAGAGGAAGGAATGTTTTCCAGAGAAAGATCACATGATACAGGAGCGCTCTGGGACACAGGATGTGTGGGCCTCTCGCCCACCCCGAGCAGCAGCCACCACAGCCCACATCACTGACTCACTTCCTGTTTCTTAGTCATTCATTAAAACGGCTCCATTTCTCTCAGCCGTCACAAAATGGCTGCCTGTAAAACATCAGCGGGTGACTGTTCACAGAACCAAATCACCACAAAAGTGATGGCAAAACCTCAAACCGTCACACGCGGTTAGAAAGACAGTGGCTCTTACAGCATGAAAACTATCGTATACGGTATACATACATATAATATATATATATATATATATATATATATATATATATATATATATGCATGTAAAACTGAATCAGTATGTGTGCGGACACCTGACTGTAACTCTATTGGGTTAGTGGGAGTACTCCATTTTTGACACACTGACCCATTTCCACATGAGCGACTCGCACACTTGTGCGCTGAGGTGAAACTGGATGTGGCCCCATAAGCTTGTTAGCGCCTGTTAATTACTGAGGCAAGAGATCAAGCCACTTTTCCTTCCACAACAGCATGAAAATCACATGCTGATGGATGGATGATTTAGAGGAACATATTAGAAAAGAACTGAGCAACTCATAGAGCTCATCCACAAAATGTAATGAGAAAGTTGAACAGGACAGACGGATGGAGATCCTGTCCTAATTTTCTCTTCAATCTGTCGAATGACTGAGGGAGATGATCATTTTTGTACACTTTCTTCTGTCTTTCTTTTCCCTTTCACGATGAAAATCTATTGATTTCAAGTGCTGTATAAAAAGTACTCAAGGCAACATGTCCAGTTTTATCAATAGGGAAAATAACAAAGTCATGGGAAGGGTAACTGAGACATAGAAAACGCAATGGGAGAGGGATGGGGGGGGGGGGGGGGGGGTCACATTCAATATCCAAGCCATCTCTCATACGTCGGCGTGTCCCTTGGGTCCTGAGCTATGCGCTGTAGTCATACTCGACCATATGGTTCCTATAAACTGTGAAATCCTGAAGCCCATTAACTTCTGCTGCCTCTATCGCAGCCATCACTCTCAGCTCCACCACATGAACGCCTATGCAAATGCATAGTAAATGTGTGATTTCATGCAGGGTGTGTGTGTGTGTTTGTGTGTGTGTGACATCCATAAATTCTCACATTTGCAGATTTGGAATGTATAGACAAGCAATGTTTAAATAGAATTCCGCAGGCCACACCCACTGTTGGCCCACCAATTGCTGGAAAACTCGTGAATATTAATTAGGCGGAGATTCTTCATAACACACCCAAGAATCTACTGACACAAGTTGCCATGGGAGACTTTCACCACAGGCTTCTCTCATCCTCATCTCCCTTCACTCATTAACACCAAGTATGCAAATGTTCTTCGTTTTAAAAAGACAGTAACATTATTATTACACAATTTCTTTAACAAATGTAGTACGACAAAAGTAATTCAGTGAAGAACATCTACAGAAATGACAATTCGTTATGGTCTCATTTCTATTTCTAGACTGTGTGTGACATCCCAAAAATAGAAAAAAACGCTTTCAGTTCTGTCAACAGACTTTATGCATATTACACTGTGCAACTGTAGGTCAAATGAAGTGGTGTTGTGTAATACACCAAATTAACATAAATGAGATTAATATAAAAAAATAATGTGCTTTAAAGGCAATGTCCGCGTCTCAAAACACAGTGATGATGTGGCTTTTTTTTTAGGATTAAATGTGCGTGCATAAATTTTGTTCATCATAATCCCGTTCCGAGTCAGCAAAGATCAAAAACGCCGCACGCGCCCTAAAATGCTGTCTAGGCAGGCAGCTCACTAGATGTTGAGACACAGCCGCTGTGCGTGAGCGCGCACGCACGAGCAAGAGGAGTTAAATACATTCTGTCCCAGGTAAAGGATCTACTGACCCACTGCGAGTCCATCCTGTACTCTCTATCATCGTTACAACTGCAATGCCATACTTTACCTACCTGCTTTCGATATGACGAAGTTCTCAGTGGATTGGCCGTATTTGCGAAGATCATCATGTATTCCCCTCTGTTATGTGACCCAACGATGAATTAAAAAATCTACTCTCAAAATCAGTTGATATTAGGTTACAGTAGAGAACTGTAAATTTTCCACATCGCACACTTTAATGTTGGCTTCGGAGTGAAGTGATAATCCGTGCTTGAGCAGATAAATATTACTGCTAAATAAAAAGCTCGCTCTTGATCGATGGTTTATTCCCACCTTGGCTCGTCCGACCAGTTTCGGTAAATCGCCTGGTTCATTGATCTCGGTTCTGTTGCCCGCAGCGTAGACCCACCTACTGAGGAACGATCCATTCTGCAGTCAGGTGGTAGGGTGATGGTGTATCTAATTAATCGTATATGACGTGTATTTTCGACGTATAAAGCTAAGTTATATACAAACTGGAAATCTTTATTAAAAAAAAACTCAAACATTTTTAAAATGCTAAAAGAAAAATAGACACAAACCATGTCATATTTTGTCAGCGTCAAACGTCTCCCCCTACATGTGGTTTGGTTCAATCCCGCACGCATGCAACACATTCCACTACCTCGCCATCAGATCCCATCTACAATACACACAGCAGACCGTCCCACTATGGCCTGGGTGGTGGTCCCTGCATATAGAAACACCCTAATTAACACTTTTCTTTATATTTGAATGCTTTGGACAGATTTTTTAAACATTTTTTATTTTATTTTTTTGCTGATTTAAAAAGTTTATAGGCTTACATAAAGAAATGAATAGCATTAAAGTCACCATGAAATCAAAATTCGTTTTTTTTTTTTTTTTTTTTATAAAAATTATTATTATTATAATTATTGCAGTGACATCTCTCCTCCTCTTTTCTGATGACGTGTTCACTGGCACCAGGGCGGGACAATCTGTCACTAACATGAGATGGACAAAATAAAAATCTTGGTCTAGGAGCCGTTTCAATACGTCAAAATAACGAACATTTAACATTTCATGCTGACTTTAATAAATATGTTTAAAAATGTGTTTTTATTTCATTTACTCATCGAGCAGGTTGACATGGGCACTGCCATTTTGACATTTAGGCCCTGTTTACACCTGTATTAAGATGCGTTTTGGTCGATCGGATCATGAGTAGACGATGGAGACACATACCCGTTTACACCTGGTGTTTTAATCCTTCTCTTTTGTCCACTTTTAACCACTTCTGTCCTGATTTCTTTGAGGGGAGGGTCTATGTGCGGGTAAATATATGTTTTTTTTTAGATCTAATAGAAAAAATTAGCTCGCACAATTTACAACACCGAAAAAAACAAATGGTGAGCATCAGCTTTCATTTCTGCTCTGACACACGCAAAGAGTGTGTGTTAGAAATCAGGAATGGTGAGAGAACATTGTGCTTGGTATGTTTTCATCTTCAAGCCAAACTTGGGTCTTCATCCGGCAAAGTGTAAATCCCATCTGACCAGCGCACTTCTCATTATGTTTAGACGGTCTTTTGTGGCTGTTCGAACCACATGAGCGTTTACACTACGAAAGTACTCTGGTCGAATGTGTTTTCGAATACCTCTGGGAGTGGTCAAAAGTGGACGAGCTCAAAACGGTTTAGACCCTGTTTACACCTGAATCTTAATACCAGGTGTAAACAGGGTCTTAGAAATCATATTTAATGTATCCAGATAGATGTTCATATAAAGTCCAAAACCATGCACTTACACTATTAAGATGAATGAGACCCAGCCACACACCAACAAAACTTAATGAGGGCATCAACTAACTTCCTAACTTAAACTAATAGAAACAGACAAATGTCCCGTGTGGTATTTAATGGCAGGGAGGTGTGAACTAGTTCCCTCTTGCAACAATAATAACAAGGCTGAAATGAAATGACACCTCCTAGAGGGTTGCCCAGGGCATGTCTTATCTACTTTTTGTCATGGTAATGTTCGTCTGTAATCACATTTCACAGCTTATGTACTGATTCAAGGAACACCTAGTGTTATTCAATGACAGTTCGCAATTTGGTGCAGAACAAACAGGCCTAAATTAAAATGCCACACATGTGTTTGGAAGGTAATGAGAAAGTATTTAAGCGCTCGCTTGACTTGTCTTATTAGGTTTGTTAAGTTGAGTATCTTTCTCATGCCTCTGTGACTGGAAATTGCACAAGTGTCAAAACAAGCTTGTTGTTTTTATCGGGTGTCTTATAACAGCTCATAACATACTGTCCAATGAAAGCTGTTACAGTGATATTATAATTATTTGTGCACAAAGACTCTGATGCTGACTGAGAAGGATTTTATCTCATCACACACACCCTCTGAGAGTGATTTCTACTTCCACTCCCTGTGTGATGTGTGTGAGAGTTAAGTGAGGCAGAAAGCCAGAGTGAATCAGGGTAGAGGCCACCGAGCTCAAATTATGTGCATGTGAGAAACAGAACGAATAAAAGTGTGTGATGGAGGGAAGGACCAGAAGTAAATGGTCTATATTACACACTCGTACGCAAACACTCTTGTCTCTCTATAATTTTTTATTTCTTTCATTATCTTTTACTGGCTTTAATAAAGAAGAGTACAATGCTAAATAAAGAAGATACAATAAAATATGAAATATACATAACAAAATCATTCAAATATAAAATATTGTTCAAAAAATAATGTTTAACAACAACAGCTTTCCATTGATGTATGGTTTGTTAGGATATTTAGGATAAAATTTGGCCCGAGATACAACTATTTGAAAATCTGGAATCTGAGGGTGCAAAAAAATCGAAACATTGAGAAAACCGCCTTTAAAGTTGTCCATTTATGTTCACGATTATGCCGCATTCACTCAGAAAAATAAATAATTTATATATTTACAGTAGGAAATTTACAAAATATCTTCATGGAACATGATCTTTACTTAATATCCTGATGATTTTTGGCATAAAAGAAAAATCTATAATTTTGACCCATACAATGTATTGTTGGCTATTGCCACAAATGCGACATGTGACTGGTTTTGTGATCCAGGGTCATGATAAAAATAATAAATTGTATTATAATTATATTTATAAAAAATGTAATAACAATTAACTATATGCATTTGAGTAATAACTATAATAATTAGTATTAAACATGGTTTATTAATCTTAATCTCTTAAAAAATGCTGGGTTGTTTCAACCCAGTATGGACAAACCCAACCGTTGGGTTTAAAAATGAAATAAAAAAATGTAAACGGTTGGGGTTTTCCCTTTTTGACCCGAACATGGGTTGAAACAACCCGGCATCAATCCAGCATTTGAATATATTACTTAGCAAAACTTTCCTCAGATGACAAACATGAAAAAAAGTTGAATTTCCGACTTTCAGTTGAAAGTTGAATTTCCACTATTGACCACAAACACAACCAAAAACCCCAACCACACCAGCCCAACACAGTCAACCTGACAACCCCTACTGCTCCCACTGAAACAAATCACAACTTATAGACTGTATGTTTTGCTACTTGACTTTAGTTGTATGCTTAAATATCTAGAAAAGGCCAGCCAGGAATTTACAATATACTAACCAATAGCAAAAATAACACACACAAACACACACACACACACACACACACACACACACACACACACACACACACACACACACGTTCTGTTTTCATGTTTTATGGAGACTCTCCTTAGACATAATGATTTTTATACTGTACAAACTGTATATTCTATCCCCTTTAACTAACACTACCTATAAACCTACGCATCACAGAAAACTTTCTGCATTTTTACATTTTCAAAAAACATCACTAAGTATGATTTATAAGCTGTTTCCTCATGGGGACCAAAACAATTTCCCAAAAACCATTGCCATCTGTGTAGGGTTTACCAGGACACACACACACACACACACACTCGTTCTTGTACATATCTTTGTGAGGGCATTCAGTGACACGATGCAATCTCTAGCTCTTACCCTAACCCTACACATCACAACTATTGTCTTATCTCAGGTTCTAACCTGAACACTTACCTTAAACTTACTCTTAACCTAAGTATAACCTTATCCCTAAAACCAAGTCTTGACCCTCAAACTGACCTCAGAAAGTGAGTTCCAGCCAAAATGTTCTCACTTTATGCTCTTTGTCTTCATTCCGATGGTCTAAAACTCAAACTGGTCCTCAGAATGATAGTTGTACAAGTACAAGTACAAGTACAAGTACACACACACACACACACACACACTCACTCACACACACTCACACTCACTCTCTCTCTCTCTCTCTCTCTCTCTCTCTCTCTTTTAGGGACTGTTTATAAACTGACAATCATATTACTTACATCTAATCAATCTTGGTTAGTTGTGTGTCATTATTATCTTTTGGGACAGTGCAGGTGCAAAGGGCCACATTTAAACACGGTTCAATATCGACTCTTCAACACTGAGCTCTGCTGAATGCATTTCGATGAGTGAGTACACACACACACACACACACACACACACACACACACACACACACACACACACACACACACACACGGCCCATGCTGCATATGAGGCATTTTAACCACAATCTGCTTTCATATCATAAGACCAATATGCGTGACCTTTTATCGCATCCCATTTGCTGTCTAAGCAAGAGACACGGCTTAATAATTTCCGCTGTGAGTAATGTCATCTGTCAGGGTGTATTGAGAGACTAAATCATGCAATTAGGCAATTCTTTTCACCCCCAGAGTCAATTAGGGGACTTGATGTAGACAAGCTCTTTTAAAGTGCTTGAAAAGCAAGCTATGTTCTGTATTCTCTGTTGCGAGTACCCGAGATCAGTTCAGCAAGACGGCTTTTGTTCGACCCGGTCAGGTCTCCATTGGACGGATGAGGGGAAATTCAGCCTAGGCTTTGTATGTCTCCAGGGGCGAGTGCCTTCACAGCACAGGGTCAGTCACTGAACACCAGAGGTCAAACAGAATGAAGCCCAGCAGTCCATGAAGCTGTAAGGGAAAATTCAATAGGTCAACAGAGATGGGAAAGGAGAGGGAGAGAAATTGAGAGGTAGAAAGCTCTGACTCAGCATTGTGGGAGGTCATTGAGGAGAATCAGGTAGAACAGCAGATTGTAACAGTCTGTTCAGAGTGTCACATTGTCAGGTGAGCTTTTGGCTTTGCTGTGTGCAGTAATATTCAGAGGAAATATGTCTATTTTGCTGTAGGGATTTTTTTTTTTTTTACATTTTCTGAAGAAAATTGTAAGGTTCTACAATGGCTGTAAATAAAAACACCATTCATCATTCTTTATCATTCTTTTGCATGGAACAAATGGTAAAGTTCAGTACTTAAAGGGATAATGGGATAAAGGGATACTCTAATCATTTACTCACTATCATGTCATTCCAAACCTGTAAAAAAATATGGACGTAGTGTCCGTGACGTCACACGTAGGTTTCTGAAGAACATTTTTGAAGCCCAAAGTGGGCGGAGCCAGCAGTCGCCATCTTGGCCGCGCGTCACTCCCGGATAACCGAAAATGGGCAAAGAGGCGGGATTAGCTGAGATGACGTGACGGCTAACAGACAGCAGACAAACGCCTAGAAGTGACAGCAGCGGCAATCCACCAGTCACTCAAGTGGCCACGCCCTTAATTATGCAGAACTTTAAAGAAATCAAAATTTAAGGATGAATATGTTAGCCTTAATGTCATAAATAAGCTGGTGTGTTCCAAAACAATGACAAAATTCGCATAAGCATTCAAAACTTAGAGTCTCTCACTTCGCTAAAATGGATCACGGATTTTTATGACATCACTGCGGACTTCATAAAGCCTGGTTCGACTGGTTCACAAAAAAAGAACCGGTTCAAAAGAACGATTCGTTCACGAACCGGGCATCACTACCATTGTCACGTCACGGAGCAATATGGGTTGGAGATAGGTTCTGTTGCTCAAACGCTCAAGTTTTAGTCTGTTTTCAGAATGAAATGGCTAGAATTTATTCACACCTGTAACGTTACTATTGAATCCAACGTATCAGCGCTCGGATTCATTTCCATGGTGCTGTCGAGTACAACTCGCAGTCTGTGAGGTAAACTAAACGCTATTGGCTATTTGAAAAGGCGGAGGAGCCATTCAATATGTCCCGCCTTAGCTTCCTGTTTCAGTGGAAATCACGTCAACGCATCATACAAAGCTGCACGTTTCAAGGCACTTCAGGGGGCCTTTAAGGCTTCATATAATTTAAACAGATGAGTTATAAAAAAATTCACCCCCCTCACAGTTGTCATGAAGGGCAAAATTAGCTATATAGACCAAAACCACTTTTTGTACCAGACTGTAAAGATATGTTTTTCTGCTGTAAAGTTGGGCATATTAACATGGGGGTCTATGGGATTGACTCTCTTTTGGAGCCTGTCTCTAGTGGCCAGTCGATGAATTGCAGTTTAAGTCACTTCCGTGTTGGATTCAAGAGAGAGACCGGAAGGTTGCCGCTTGGATAGCATGCATGAACTTAGGTTTTGTCTTTGTCCACTATATCCAGTGTGTGCATTATTTCTCTCCAGAAGTTATGACCGATAAAAATGTCTTAGCACAGGCATCTATTATTGTTGCTGTGTCCAGCAGTTTATCTTTGTTCCGTCTACTTGTTCCGTTTCGTTTTCGACTATAAAACAACGCACCTTGTGGACTAACTACTGTAATTTGAGCTCTTGGCTACTCTTGCCGTTTTTAGGTGGAAGGCGAAACAAACACAATCTGTACTCGAGAAAATACAATACCAGAAGATATTTTGAGAAAATTTAGGTCACCCTAGCATATGCGTAAAAACCGAAGTATATTTTAGGCATACGAAAGAGCAATAGAAATGATTCATAATGTTTTTATAACACCAATTATGATGTAAAAAAGGAAGTCCCGCCCAAAACTCGCCATTGTTTAGGCTAGAATGTGACATGTCGGAACATTGCGCAATGTTTCAAAGCACCACAGAGCCACATTGTTTTACACTTTTCCGGAAGACAACCTAAGAATGGCTTACTTAGTCATCTTTGCACATTAAACTGGAGTACTTGCGATAGTAGCCTACGAAAAAATTCTACACATTTTATGCTATTCTAGTCAGGCAGGTTTACACTAGAAATGTTACTGATACATACTCAACCATCAAACACACACACACACATGCAAAGAATCATGTGGGTGTTCAGTCAGTTCCTGTCCAAAAGTCATGGGTTTTAACATGCATTCCTCTTCCATTACACACACACACTTTTCCCCACAGTTACAATGCTGCAAAACAAAGCAATAGTGGCCCGTAGTGACTGGGCTGCTGCCGTTGCCATGCAACCATCCAAACGGAATCAGTAAACACTGTTGAGTCTGCGTGCAGCGAGAGTCTCGTCTCGGCTCGACTCTAGTGTTTGTGCAATCCCCTGTTGCGTTCATGTCCTTTTCCATAAATTTGCAGGGCTGCACAAACAACAAGCACGCAATGCTGACAGAGTTCACTCACAGGTAAACACACACCAACACATTCACGTATACAAACGGCCTCGCATACATTGGAGACACTTCACAATGGTGTATTTTAAAGGGCCGATGGCCCCACTCAAGGCTGTGGTGTAGAGAGCCAGAACGCTTGGCTTTATGCCCGGACACAAATAGAGCAGTTCAGTGAGCACGTGCTCTCTTTCTCTCTCTCTCTCTTTCTACAACACTCTAATCTCCCATGGCACACTCATGAATGACAGCAGGGGAAAGGTCAAGCCCACAGTATAGATATACAACATTACCTGACACATTAATCTAAATTTAGATTTTAATTTACCGCTCATTGTTTCCATTAAAAAGCCAATGGGAAAATGTAAGTATGCGTGACCCCTAAACTAATCATCCTTTCCACATGATTACGATCAGAGAAGAGCCAAACACGTAGTTTTTATGCCTTTGAGAGGCAGATCTCTTTATTAAATCTGGAAACTATGCAATTTCACTGTAAAAAGTGAGTATGCGGTGAAAAGCTGTGACTATCTTTAATTATATTGAAATGTTGAAATCACAGCCATAAAATGCCAAAGCTAAAAAATGTTTTTTTTTAAAATACTGCTTTCTTGACTAGTATGACATAGAAACAGTGGCTCAACCAATGGTGTGCTTTGGGGGCAGGGCTATTTGTTTTTCTAGCCAATAGCAGATGAAGGGTGTGTTCAGGAAACCTGTTTAGCAACAATTTTTTTTTTTTTTTTTTTGCAACAGTCGCGTTCCGAAATTAAATATCCCATTCATTTTCTCCACAGGGAAATTTATTTTTTAAACATTTTTAACTAACCTATAAACCGAGAAGAAAGATATACTGTGAGCTACAAGGTTGTTTCAATCATTATTTCAACTTATTTGTTAAATAATTGTGTTTAGTGGGATTTAGCGGGTTCAGGAGAGAAACAGGGCAGGGATGTCTTCACCTACCAGAGAATTTTGTTAAGCAAATCACACCAAAAGAACACTTTTGCACCCAAATTCCCACAAATCATTGCAAAGGATGTAATCAAGGCAGTCTTCCAACAGTCTCAAACTACTTCAATATTTGTATATATGCATATTTTGCAATAAATGTAAAAATTTTGTTTCTATATGTATACACAATCAACAACTTTAAATAGTTTGATATTTATCTGTCGTTTTAAATGTGATTATGTAATTCGCAATGCTTAATGGGATTGAAGTTCTTTCGCTCATTAAAGTACTTAAGTACAGATTTTCTAAATACTTTTTTGCCTCAAATACATTTTTGTAATATTGTGATTCACCTCGTAGCTGGTTGGCTTGGTTCACAGTTTATAAATCATAAAAGTACTAGGAAAAATACTTCCAGAAGGCAGCTGAAAAAAAAAAAAAAAAATCATAGATCTTCCGATTAAAGGTACAGTAAGTAATTTCCCCCCTCATTAAATTTTTTTCACTTGAATGAATACAAATTTAGAAAATTATGTTGTACTCTAACATGAGTTGATTGAAGACTTCAGTCTAATAAAAGCTTTAAAACATAATGTTTATGTTTAAAAATAAAACTTTTACATGAAACTGGTCACCTCATGGGGGCTGCCATTTTGAGTTCACATGATCGGCTGAATACTACAAACTTCTGTTTATCTGAAAAAATTATTTAACTGTAATAAAGAAAGCAAAACACCGCACGAGTGTCACTTCAGGAAGCTGAAAGTTTCTGAAATCAGAAGTCCAGCACAACCTTTATCTTGTTAATACCCCTGCTATTGGACACTTTTGACTGCTAATTTCTAGCTAAACCATTAGGTGTCGTTATCCAAGACGACTATTATGCTTATTCTCTCGCAAAATGTTTGCGTTCCCCTGAGAAACTTTGCTTTCGAACTTTGCCTTTGTGAGCGAACACAAAGTGTATCGGGGAAACACAAAAGTTTTAAAGGGGAACGCAAAGTTTCTCGGGGGAACGTTAAAATTTTGCGAGAGAACACAATCTTTCCATCACCATGTCCCTTTAGGGGCTCCGTACATTACATTGAGTGCACCCAGAGAATGTCTAACAAGGCGAGAAGTTTCACTCTCAGTACACTTCCGGCTTCTGAACTGGTTGCAGTTCCACTCTGATTCCATATGAGGGCGCTCACAGGACGAGTGCAGAATGAATGGAAATCCACTTTTCTCAGGATATAATTTTTTGTCTAGTAATTTGAATGTTGTATTCGAAAGGAGATGCAAAGAAATTACACATTGCTGGGTGTTAGATTTTTTAGAGTCACTTATTTGCTTAAATTTTTTTTTTTAAGTGTCAATGACGTCATACACATCATACGACCAGAGATACTGCTTTACGGCAATCCTTCAGTCACTCTGGTGCTTTCGCGCTCTGCACTTTCTTTTCTCTCGAGGCATCGACAACACAGCTGACACAGGTAAATACACGTGCTAGACGAGTTTTTGTTTTGTTTGTTTCTGGTCCCGCTTCGGATGCCACGATGCCATCAAGCGGTATCTCTGGTCGTAATCAGTCCTTCACTGACCAATCAGCGTTCATTAGCAGAATGCTAGCGTGTTATGGGCAACAACAACTCAACCTGTAAGAAATCGAAAGGACATAAGTACTCGTTCATTCAACTTTCGACCTATAAACCATGTTGAACTTCCAAAATCTACACTCAAATCTGAGATTTCTCAACGGCAATCGGGTGAAAGAGAGACATTTAGCCGTCTAGCCCCATAGACTCCCATTCATTTTGCACTCACGGCGATCGCCCCCAGTGGAACTCTGGTGGAACTACAACCAAAATTCGGTACAATAGGACTTAATAGGGAGTGGGCAGGCTCTCCGTAGACGGGCTCTGGTGCACCTTTAAAAGTTATTTATGTTAGTGTAAACTTAATGTATTCAAGTTGATCTTGAACGAACATTTTTTTTAAATAGTAGGCTATATCATGTAATTTTGCTAACTCTGTCAACCATTACTAAACATTCATAGAGCCAAACATTCATATTGTTCAGACTTCAGACCCATGGAATTTCGCTTAATTTTCAAACCTTATAAGGCCAATGGCTGCAGTTTCATTCTCATTCCTCTAATAACTGCAATACCACCGTGTCTGCCAGGTTTACAATGCACATTTTATATAATCTAGTTCATCAGTCATAAATGTAGCCTATCACAGTAAAATATCTCCCTTGAGAGCAGAGAAGAGCCAAAATTACGAAAACTAGTTAACACACCCTCCAACCACAAGTTCATATTGAACATTTCCTATGGTACATCATGTGCATCATTTAAATCTATCTGTCATTGTGCCATGTACCGTACATGCTCAAGAATGTTGATCTGGAGATTTCACCGAAGCACATGATGTACCAATGTTTCAAAGTCAAACTTGGCTTGTTCCTAGATCAATGTTATCAGCTGGAGGTGCTTTACATCTGATGGGTTGGATCATTTTTCATGAAGGAGGGTAAATAGCTTATATCCGACAGCGGGGATGTTCTTGCATCGCCTCTTTAATTATTCAGTCTGAGAAAGCGATCCATTTGCCCAGCCAAATCCCGATACGATAACGAAGAGCTGTGTCGACCACACGTCGTACATTTATGACACATTTCCTTTCCTGGAAATGCTGGATCTACATCTCTCTTCTTTTGATTTAAAACACTGCGGTTTAGATTTTCTCTCAAAGCGATTGATCTATACAGCAATTTTGCTGCATTAAACATGCATGGATTTTAATGACTGATCTGAGCCAGGCGAGCGTGTAACAGTAAAGCCTGTTTAGCCATACAGAGCCAAGAGAACTGGATGCTTTTACAACCACCATGTTAAAATCCTTTTCGAGGAAACAGTTGTGCTCAGCTGAAAGCAATTTAACATACATCATAGGCCTGACTCATTTGCTTCTCATAAATGTGGAATGATCTTGAAATATGTCTTGAAAATAACAAAGTCTGGATTGTTAAAGGCACCAGTGATAGCAGAAATACTTTGTAGGCATGGCGCCATCAACATATGTTTCTGTTAAACATTCTATGGCAGTAAATAACAGCATAAGTTGTTCCCTGAAAGTTATTCATTTAGATTTCTATTCTATTTTACATTCTTTTCTCCTTTTTTTTTTTAGATAGTGGTCAGCAAAACCTGAACTCCATCTATTTTAAGAGCAAAATAACAGGGTATATTTCACCGTAAGCTCTGGGCCCGTGTCATCTCAAAACCCCATTGCTGAATAATAGATGGCATGTCCTGTTCTCTTATTCCCAGAGGAGCTTCCTCTTCCCTCAGGCCCACTGCGATCACCTACTGGGAGGCTCCAGAACACGGTTCACTTATTGGCCAAATGGATCCCAGTCACTGCTGATATGAGTTTTTACTGCTCCAAAGACCCGGTCAAACCACACAAAATCTGCTGGGTTGGGAGAGAGAGAAAAAAAAGGAATCAGGGGTTGTTTGCAGCTTGGGAAAGATTAGTCACAAAAAGAAAAAGACATTCTGTAAACGGGAGTTTTCACCTTGAGGATTAAAAAAAAAAAGAACTCTAGTTTATTTCTATGGTTACACTCTTAATTGGTCCATTTAATTTGTATTGTATGTAAACATGTAGGCTATTGTGTTTGTTTAATCACATTCTATTCTTACAGATAAGAAGAAGAAGAAGAAGAAGGCCACGGCCATAGGTTTATATAACCTAAATACACAGTTAATTAATACTTTCACACATTTTCCCCTAATTTGACAAAATTACAGCTTGATTGGAAATGATGCACAAAAATGTTTTGTTCACAAGTGATATTACCTTCTATTTTCTATATTTTATTCACATCTCATATTTCCTTTCAAAATCTTTACTGACAGACTTTAGTTTGGTTGTGGTAGAAATGATGCAACAGAGACTTACTCGTAATTTGTGTAAATCATTGAAACACACAATAAATATTGAAATTGTTTATGAAATCGTGTAATACATATTTTTATGTATTTTTAAAGTGTGACAAAATAATAATGTAAAATAATAAAATGTACACATAAAAAGCAAAAATAATGTGGTTTCCAAGACAAAATCTATTAGGGGAATTTTAGTTTTGATATAAATGACATCACAATTGAGCGTAGTAATAATTGTTGTAAAACTTTGACAATGAAAAAAAATTGTCTATGACAAAATGTACATGAAAGTCATTTAAAATTTTTAGTGTGACCTTCTAAAAAGAAAAGAAACTGAATCAAGTTCTGAATCAGATTTGAAAGTGAATCGGAGAACTCGGAGTATTTTACTGAATTTCCACCGTCTAAAAACCAGGAGGCAGTTTGATGCCTGTTTCCTCTCAGTGTTTTTTTTCTTCTCCCTGTGGTTTCCTTCCTGTAATCTGATCTATGAACTTTTACTCTCAGCATTCCAGGAATAACCACCCCCCCCTTCCACCACCAAAACACACATCCTCCACCGCGAGGCCATGACGAAATTCTCCACATATTGACTAAATGACTCACATTCCAATCACTTTCACATTGGTGAACTACGATAATGTTGTTCTGAACCATGAGCAGCTCCATTAGTGAGTCCACGGTATAATACTGCACTCTAATCCTGCATTTTTATCCACTCGAGAGGCCCAGTCTCTAATGTAGTAACATGATAGTTGAGGAGCGCAGAACGAAAGCTCGGTCGCATATTGAGTCAGTTTAGGTATGATCTGCAATCTTTAGTTGTAGTCTTAAGTCTTATCTCCAGCTGGCCAGAGGGAAAGGCTGTAACGGGATCCTGTCCTGCAGGAGAAGGGAAGGGTGGGTAGGTGGGTGGTCGGAGAAAGGCTGGAGGCATTTATGGCTGAGGGGGCCGAGGGGTCTGGAGACTGAGATTCCACCAAGTGAACCCCCCTCGGTGGATTGGGGGGGGTTGCATTTGTGCTCAAGAGAAAGGGAGTGTGTGTTTGGGATGGGATGGGGGGGTAACGCATTACTGACATACCAGTGAAGAAGTCTGGTTTTCACAACCATTCTCGTCCTGTCTCACACAAACACACACACACACACACACACACACACACACAATACGTTGGGTTATTTAAAAAAAAAATTCTACCCAAACGCTGTTTCTCAGCCATTGGATTAGTGGCAAGGTCAATCTCACTATACTTATTTTGGATGCTAAAGTCGGCATGAAACAGTTGAACAGTGAGACAGTTTTCTTCCCTATTGTGACGTATATCCAAGTGAAACGTTTTCTCAAACAAGAAAAGATGCAGTGTAATGTCACTCTCCTTTGTAATCGCTCTCGCATGCATGTTTGTAGAGCCAGCTATAAGGATGCCAGTAGACATGGATATGAACACTGGAAGAACACACAGAATAAATGAAATGCTTATACATTACAATCGGGGGTTTAGTATTGTTGCAATCTGAGAGAAGAGATTATGTATCAAGAGGGAGAGGAAGTTATTTTGATTAAAGTTTACATGGGCACATGAATTTAAAAATAATGATGTGCACAGATTAATTAATACATCCTGCAACATTCAATAAAAACAAGAATTGTCCATTTTGATTTCACGGTGACTTTAAATTTGTTCTTTTGTGTGTGTGTGTGTGGCCTGGTAAACCCTATTATGGAATCCAAAATGTCCCCACAAAGATGGCAATAGTAATGTTAGTGTAAGGGATAAGAATATACAGTTTGTACAATATAAAAATCATTACATCTATGGGAAGAACCACTATTTGACCCATCAGTGGGTTGCAAAGCTAATGTTTTAGAGTGCACACACACACACACACACACACATACACATACACACACACACGCGCACGTTGTGTTTCTATATTTTATGGGGACTTTCCATAGACATAATGATTATTTTACTGTACAAACTGTATAATCATATCCCTTACACTAACCCAATCCTTAAACCTACCCATCACAGAAAACTTTCTGCATTTTTACATTGTCAAAAACATTCACTTAGTATGATTTATAAGCTGTTTTCCTCAGGGGGACCAAAAAATGTCCCCTCAAGGACAAGGACAAGGATATTGCCATCTTTGTGGGGGAATTTTGTCCCCATAATGTATAGGTTTACCAGGCCACACACACATTCCCCCTTTTTCTCATACCAACTATTGTGTGATATCTAGCACATACTCTCACCCCCACCAGGGGTTTATGATTGCTTTTAACACATTCCTTGCATGTGCTAATGTAAGATCGGTTTCACATACTTAAACTTATAATCTCTGGTGGTAACAGAGATGAACCCGTTGGGCAAATGACTAATGCGGATGATGGAGTCTGTGGTTTTGAAAGCGTTGTGTTTCTCACATTAAGCAGTAAGGATCGCTGCCTCGCAGCCATATCGTATCACTTCTTGCGAAAAGAAGATGGAAAAGGAACTGCTGTTCTAGCTGAAGGGTCAGTCTTGGATTATAAAACAAGTGTTTTTACATGCCAGGTATCCCATGTTTCTATCTGTTCCGTCCCTCCCCCTGCTGTGGTATTACCTCATTGTCAAGGACTGCATTCTACATGATCCTCCCTGGCTCTTAACCACACACACCTGTCACTCATCACAAGCACTTGCTGCGTCACAATCCACAATCCAGTTCGAAGGCCGATTGCGTCACCGCTGCGCGACGAAGGCTGTTTCGTTTCCCGTGAAATGAAGGAGACAACAGATGGATCCTTGCCTAGCCCAGAATTCATTGCGCGCCAGTGACGACATGATTTATTTTATTTTTTTTGAGAAATTGCCTCATTACACTTTTAAAAGCAAGTATTGTTTCAGCTTACTCAAATATCCAATGATACAAATGTAAAAAAATATATAAAATTTAAAGCGTTTACATATCTTACTAATGCCGAGTTCAGCCCCAATTTTCACTCGCCGACAGGTTTTGAGAGATCGCCGACAAATGCCCGAAATCATATGCAAATTGGTTCACACGAGTGACAATCGTGCAGTGTGAATTATCAAAGGCGCGATCTGAGAGAATCGCCGATATATCCTTAATATCGATTCAAAATCCTGCTGTGTGAAAGTGTTCTGACTGACAATTTCATTGGCGATGACCGACAGCCAATGAGAGAGCAAGATCAGCAGGATGTTCGGGGAGGAGTAATAGACCAGAATATCAGTATTTGAATAGATATATTTACAATTATATATATCAAACAGAAACAAAGCACAAACATTTGCTTGACCAGCAGCAATAGCAGCACATTGCAAAAAATGTTTATTTACCCCCAACTCTCTTTGCAGAACACACAATCCTTGCTCCCCGTGTCTCCCCAACCATTTCTTCCTGCATAATAGGTTTTTCGTTTTCTCCTTTTCGCTGCAAATCAGTGCACAGACAATCTGGATCGCAAGCTTCTTGCGGCCTATAATTTTTAAAGGCATACTATGCAGTTTCCATTTTTGTCAAACAGCGCCCCCTAGAGTCGACCGCGCTTTCTTCGTCGACTCTGCCATGATTCACGTCTGAAATGCGTGCTAGTGTCTTCCATAGAGGCTGCTTCACGTAAAGCAAGTCGTGATTCTCGCAAGATTTGGCGGGGTGCCACCTCTCAAACCTGCATTGATCCCCCCCCCCCCCCCCCCCCGCTTTGCTATCGGGATGATTCGCCCTACTAATAGTTCGTTTACCATCGAAATGACTTCGAAGCTGTTATATTAAGGTGCGTTACTTCCTTATCACTGCTCACGTGTGTTTGGTTGTGAAACGTAGTTGGCGGACCAGACAGAAGTTGTCTGCGATTCTTTCTTTTGTAAAGTCATGCGGTGTGAAACCCCGTCGCCGATCCATCGTGCAGTGTGTGGACACAGCAGCACCTGAATGTTAATCCAGTCGTGCAGTGTGAAAAGAACAGTGACCTGTCACCTGACCACTTTGAAAATCATGCAGTGTGAACTCAGCATAAGATGCGATACAGTTTATACTCTTTATTATATACAGAAATGGACCATGGTGAACATATTCCCAGACAGCAACATAGTGTCGGCCCAGATCCGGCCTACATCTGTTACACTTGGATTCCACACGGCAGATCTGGGGCCTCATTTATAAAGCTTGCGTACGCACAAAACGGGACTGAAAACATGCGTACACCAGTTCCTGCGCAAAAGGTGGGATTTATAAAGAAAAACTTGACGGGAAAATTTGCGCACCTGCACGCAAACTCTGACCCATGCGTACGAACGTTTTGGAGATGGAGCACTTTGGCGACACCGATGGTGAGCTGGAGTTAAATGTATTTTTGGTCACTTTTATACAGAAAATCTAAAGAAAATTAAACATATACAGAAAGATTATACAAATACAATTTCAATCACCAAGCCTGTCACTTGAAGCAAATATCCATTCCTTCTTAAATGTCCGCGGCAGCGAGCGTGTTGAGCCGTTTAGTGAAACTGACGCAAATAACAGTTTAAATAAATAAAATACTTCTGATATAAACATTTATATTAAATATGCCATTCAAATTAATGGAGTTAAACACTTAAACATGAAATCATTACTGAAGTTACAACATTTTTTTAAATTCAATCATTAGAAATATTTGTTGTGGATGCGATTGTTTTTGAACACTTTTCCTGTGGCGTGCTTTAATGTTTTAACCACAGAGATAATTGCTTATCATGATAATACCAGATTGTCTGAGAAAATAGTTTCGTGCAAATAATGCCCAAGGCCTATCTGTTTCCATTAAAAATATAAATCAATTAAAAATACAATTCGGCAAGTGGAAAAAATTGAGAAAAACTTTCTCTGAAATGTATTTTACACTATTTGATTTATGTAGGCTATTCAAAAACAAGGCAAGGATAGACAACTACTTGATTTGTGTAATGTTTCTTGTACCGTTTATATCATTTGCATATGGATGAATAATCATATGCAAATGATATGTAGATGAGGATCTGCATAGTAAAACTAGGCGTTGTAAGCGCCATATATGGTTATTTCGGGTGGAGACGCATGTACGCACAATCTTCCGCTGACTGGGATTTATAAAGTGAATTCTGCGCAGGTTCTGGCGTACGCACGGTTTTATAAGTCTGAATATTTTTTTGCGTACACCATTTTTGGCTTTCGGGCGCACGTACACTTTTAGTAAGGTTCCTACGCACAGTTTTATAAATGAGGCCCCTGGGCCGGATCTGGAGAGACACTATATTGCTGTCTGGGTTTAGACAGTTTGTAAACCCTGTTTTGTTTTCAGACAGTTTAATAAAACTTAAAAAAAAAGTCTAGTACAAACATTACTATCACTCATTAATGGTAGCTTTCACAGTTGCTAGGCGACAAGAACAATCATCCGTAGGCTAGACCGTCCCATTTAACAATGCTCAGTCCGACCTTTGCGGCCTTCGAAGGATGCAGCCTGTGAATTGGTACGCAGCTACTATAGCGCACACACACACACCATCGCAAGTGGTCTGGCCTCATCAGAGCATACAGACTCACTTACCTTCCTTACTCATCTGAGGATTCCTTTTGTTAAAGTCTTCCAAGTCGTGTTTCCAGTCATCGTCCTGTCATATCAGTTATATCCTCGTCTCGTCTGCTGCCTAGTATGTTGTCGTCATCTTCGTACAACCTACAAAAGAGAAGACTATCTCAATCCATCAAATTATTCTGAAATCATCTTCCAAAGTCTCTACTCACCTGCTGTTGTATCTTCTCCTGCTGTCCCAGTGTGTTGTTGATGTGTCGTCATCATTGTGTCTGTGCCAGACCATCATCCTACATGTATGTTGTAGGTCTAAAACATTGGGCAGTCATGAGCACTTGGATTGCAGGTCTGTTCTGGTCACGGATAGTGTGGAAAAACTATGCTAAATGCATGTAGTGAATGCTAATTGACAATATAATTATAGTTAGGATAGTTCAGGGCGTATGTTTTCCTTATCTTTTGTCGGTAACGTCAAAGGTTGTGCATTCAATCAATCGCTGCTGTATTTTATCTCAACTTGATCTGCTGCTTGGTGGATGCCTAATTAGCATAACATTATTTCAAGCATAGTTTCATTAAGTGTATTATTGGCTGTTGAAACAATAAAACCCATCGAAATAAAATAAAAAATATTTAGAATTTAGAAACCAATAATAATAATAATATATTAATAAAATAACATTCACTGTTAGATGCATTAGATAAAAGCATAGTAAATGTAAAATAAATGTCTAAACGTAGAATACATTAAATGCAATGAGGAAAAGCATGGTTTCATGCAGTGAATTATTAGCTGTTGAGAGCATCAAACCATCAAAATAAGACAGACATCTATGTATTATCATTTTGAATAAAAAGCATTTTGATGTTGCTTCGCCACAATGTCCATTAAAGCAATAGAATCTTGGTCCTGAAGCAAAACCAGTTGAGAACCACCGAGTACCTTCTCGGATGACTATTTGTGAAATCATAAACATGAAGAGAGGCTGTTTAGCCTTTATTGTCAGGTGGTTCTAATATAAGCCGAGGCTCAGCATATCTGATTTGATTAGTAAAGAGATCCATTTCCACAGGAAGTCATCCTACACCTCTCACTGTACCACTTCCTGTTAGGGGCTGTACCAGAGGAAGTTGCTCAAGTTTCACATCAGAAAAAAATTGCATACCAGATACTAATCTGAAGAAGATTTAAAGGCTACAAAGCTTTAGGTTGTCACATATCATGATTGACAGCTCGCAAAAATGCATGCTCTGCCCTTTCGTATCTGTGTCACGCCCCATAACGCTCCACAGGAGGTTTCCGCCGGTGAGAGGAATACTGCCACCCTCTGGAGTACATTTAGTTTTTGCTAGGACTAGAGGTCTCCTTTGAACTTTACCCTGAGGTCATGCCTGACTCTAAGCGCTGGAGTCCTGTGGGGATAATTACAAGAACAGACACCTCAGCAGCCGTGGAAACACAACGAGCTCCGCTGTGATTGGTGGACGGGATTCTTTCTATCGGTCATATTCTGAACTCTGACCTGCTGAGAATTTATAGTGAAGTAATGAGTGACACAATTCTAAGTTGTCATAAATGTTTCGTTTTTTTTTAATTGTGGGATTTTAAGTTAATTGATTAACTATTGGGTTTCATCTTACTCAAATATCTAATGATACAAATGTAAAATAAATAAAAAAAATACACTTTTTTAAAAGCGGTTAAAATGTTCACATATCTCACTAAGATGTGATACAGTTTATACTCTTTATATGCAGAAATGGACCATGGTGAACATAGTGTCGGCCCAGATCCGGCCCACATCTGGTACACTTGGATTCTGAAACACACTGAGTAATATTAGTCACACTGTTATCATGAAATGTTATTTTGTGGAATTTTATACACATAAAAAACAATGTTCATAAGGGCCTGTGACAATGGCTGGATCCAAAATCACATACTTCCTACTAGGGGGGGGGGGGGGGGGGGGGGGGCTGGACGTGAAGCTCCACCCATTGGCTGGTCTCTAAAATGTTCTATTTATTTTAAAATGTAATTGTGGTGCATTCTTAACTTATGATCATATGAACTTTATGATCCTTAAAGCTGCAGTCCGTAACTTTTGGCGGTTAATAAACAGAACATTATGCGTCTTGCGGAAGAACATTGTAGCCGGAGCTACTTCCCAGACAGCAACATATTGTCATCGGCACAGATCCGGCCCACATCTGGAATACACATAGATTCCACACGGCCCAGATGTGGGCCAGATCTGTGCCGATGACAATATGTTGCTGTCTGGGTTATCTCTGTGTATGTCTATGACACAGTCTAAAACCCTCAACCCCTAAAAACTGTCAACCCTTACCAGTCTAAAATAGTCAGCATATAAACACTTATTATAGGTGTACCGTAGTGATACAATATGTAACAATATATGTGAAGTGTCAAAATTGAGCCTTTATGGGCACGCTGTGTTGAATGGAGGTCCCTGGATAAGGAGTTACCGGATCACAGCTCAAGTCTTCTATCTAGTGGTTATTATATCTCATTACAACACAGGAGAGCTCTACCCATCGAGAGAAGTGTAACACCGGTAATTATCACTTGAGCTGAATGGCGCTGTTGTGTCAAGAAACTGGGTCCCGTGAGTCACAATTGAGACTTGAGTTAGGCTATTGTGAAAATAATGTATTAAAAACTTCAATGGAATAAATTAATCTTCTAAGGGAGTACTGTAATAGACATATGTAGCAAAATAACAAGTGGATTTTGTTTTCTAATTTAAATTATGTAGCAACACTTCTTGAATTTTCATGTCATGAATACAGCTTACTTAATTTGTGAACTGGAATACAGCAATTTAATTTTTTTAAATTAAATGAAATACTAAAATGTTTTGTGCATTTCCAGTTTAACAATAAATAAAATAAAAATGCTCAGATTTCCAATATGCTCTATATAACATATAGCACATGATACATAACTCCACTCTCTCTACCACATTAGCCACTGTCCGAGTGAAACAACATAAATATCCGTTGTATACGATCCAATATAAAGCTGCAAATTAGAGGGAGGTCCATCATGAGCAGATGCTTCTCCGTTGTCAAACAATTATCAGATGTTATTCTCTGAATTGATCTTCTGAGGTCATGAGAACCTCACACTGATGGGAGGATGGAGGCAGGATTCAGATTGTGAGTGCAGACTGAATCTCCTGCTAGGTGTCAAAATTGCCTAGAGGGACAAGAGGAAATGAAAGGGAAAAAATATGTTAATGTTAAAAACAGTGAACGAGAGTAAACAATCGCTTATTATCCATCTCGTTTGTGAAGCTAGGGATTTAGCCATTTAAATAGAATAGAAGAGAATAGAATAGAAACGTTGATTGACAGATAGTAAATGCTGATAAAGTATATGAAGCACTAAAACTATATACTTCAGCATATTTAATTTAAAAAAAAATATTTGATGAATTAAACGATGTTGTGTTATATTTTGTGTGACATAGCTCTAAATTCGGATAATTATTTAAACGTTTAAGAGACTTTTATTTTGAAAATCCGATCTGCCTGTCCTGTATAACCCTGTTGTGGTACATTTCACGCTGGTAATTCTGGCTGATTCATTGTAGACGGGCTGAAACTTAGCTGCCACTCTGACACTATCTCATTCTCACTGCACAGGTAAAAGAATAATACATATTTTCTATCATAAAATAGCTGTTTATGGAATATTGCAGTCCGCGGAGGCTGTTTATGTGATCATAAACGCTTAGTATGTTGTTGAGTGATGTAGTAGTTTTGCCTCTAGCATCATCATTAGCCTTTCTTACAGTTGTTTAGAGGTTAAATTAAATTCTACATGAATAAAATCAAAATTATTTCACTTATTTTACAGTATATCGCATATACACATTGTCGTTTCCCCGTTGTTTGTGTTCTCATAAGTGTCATGTGCCCGTGTAAATAGCATGATAGCACCATGCTAAATAGCTTAGCATGTTAGCAGTTGAGGTCTGGCAGTGAATTAAAATACTGACTGAGTATATCACAAATAAAGACTTTTTAATGTTAATATTTAAGGTTGACACCTTGGAATATTTCATTAGATACAGTTAAAAATCAGTTCATTATGATAGGTAGGTGTTTTTGAATACCTACTACCTAACTTATGTGAATGAATAGTCATGATTCAGCAACATTCATAACCGTGCCCAGTGCCTTTAATATAAAAAAAAAACTGACAAGCTTGTAAACTAAAGACATCTGCTTGTTTCTTCGTGTCTAGATCTAAGGAATGGACCGGCTTTTGAGGCTTGGAGGGGGGATGCCGGGACTCAGCCAGGTAATAATATTTATTCTGATATTAATATATATCTGATAAACATGATGTTGTGAATGGCATCTGCTGTGAGTGACAGCAGCTTGCAGTCATTAGACAGCTAAATACTAAATATACATCACTCAGCACATCAACACTGATGTTTACTACAACTGCCGTCAAACACACTGTGAGATACTGGGAGATAGTCACTGACAATCTCCATAATGCACTTGCATGTTATTACTGAATATTTAAAATTGATAAATATCCATTAAAAGGTTCTCATTAAGGCGAATCGTCTTAAACGGTCTTTAAAACTGGTTAAACTTAAATTGTTAGCTCAGGTCCATTAAATATTAACAGATAGGCTTGCAGTGTTTGATTTTTAAAATGTATAAGTAAATGTTAAAATTAACATAAAGTACAATTAATAAATGCTTTGGAAGTATGTAGTTAACTAATGTTAACAAATGGAACCTTATTGTAAAGTGACAGCATTATTTGTTTAAAGAAATTAATATTTTTATTCAGCAAAGATGCATTAAATTAAAAAAAGTGACTGTAAATATATTTATAATGTTACATATTTCTATTTCAAATAAATGTAATTCTTTTGAACTTTCTATTCATTAAACTTTTTCTGTAAAATATGAACCAGCACAACCGATTTCAACATTGATAGAAATGTTTTTGTTCAGTAATTTATAACATATGATTTAACAAGTGATTTCTGGAGGATCATGTGACACCGAAGACTGGAGTAATGATGCCGAAAATTCAGCTTTGCATCACAGGAATAAATTACATTTTAAAAAGATAAAAAGTTCTTTTGAATTTACAATATTTCACAATATTATTTTTACTGTATTGTTCATCAAATAAATGACCTTGACCACATAATAATGATATTTATTTGTATATAATGACAAATAAATGACCACATCTTGGTGTGACTTCTTTCAAAAACATAAAAAAAATGTACCAACCCCAAATTTTTGAACGATAGTGTATAATTAAACACTATTTCATACTGAAAACCATCCCCGGCGACCATATGAAATATGCCTAAAATCCTTTATAACCAGAGTGAGAGATCAACTATGGCCTTCACACCAGCTTAGACTGTATTAAGAATTGTAATTTTTTTCCAGCAAGGTTAAAAGCATTTGATTCGTACATAATGACATCTGTATTACTGCAAACACTTCCTGTTAGTGAAAATCCCTGTGCTTGAGATTTTCTGGGAACTTCATGTGAGCAGAAATGTGTCAGGTGGTAAGCAGGTGCACAAAATATGATGCTTTTTTGGGTGGTGTTATTGAGGGTGGGGGTGTCGGTATTCTGAGAGTGTCCTCATGTGGTTTTTCTCAAGGCATGATGCATGATGGGTAGAGAGACGTCTCTCAGCTCTCTCTGCCAATTAACACTTCCAGTATCAGGCTGCCTCCCTCTGATTCACACCCCACTCCAGCAGGCAGAGCGGAAGAGAGAGAAAGAGGGGGAAAAACGGGGGGGGGGGCGCCCATCATTCCTTTCTTTTCTTCCTTTGCTGGTTTCATACTCTTATTTCCGCAGCTGCACATGCTTAATGTTTAAAACTTGATAACATTTCATAAAGGATTGATTGGATTTTGGACAGTGTTGATTGGATTTCTGCAGTTCCAAATGTCATTTTCTCAGTCCTCGTGAGCTTTGATTGGCTGTTTGATGTTCACACGTATCCATATGGCCTAATGTGTGCGTATTTGATGATGATTGAGGTACATAAATGTGTACATGACAATTACACAAGGGTCGCTTAACCTCGAAAAGATGTTTCCCAAGGTGACGGATGGATTTTGCAGGATCTCTCTTCACTCCTCTGTTTGTCGAGTGTCACGCTGGCATCAATCCTGTGCTTTAGGGGGCAGCTGTCAATCAAACCGCACTGACAGTCCGCACTTCTCAATCTAGGAACAGTTCCTGCACCTGCATTTGTGTTCAGATTTGAATACATTTTTTTTTTTTTTTTTTTTACAAAAAGTACTGGTACAACATTGATGATATATAACTTACTCCATAGGATGACTTGAAATATTTAAATGAATACATTATTATGAATATACTAATCAAACTCAAATATAAATTAAAACATAATCAAGTAAACTGCATCTCCCCTCAATAAGTTAAATAATATTGTTCTTATCGAAGAACACGCAGTTCTTGAAATTTCTGGAATTGTGTAATGAATAATGATTCATTTAATATATAAATACTCCCAGTTCTGTTAATAGAAATGGTTTGGAAACAAGCAGCTTTGTTATATCATATATCTTAAAAGAAAAAAACACTTTAAATCCCCAATAAAAATAACATCAGTCAATATTTTTATTATCAATTTTATTACACATTACATTTGTTTGCAGATTTATTACATTTATTACTATCACAATTCTCGGTCTTTAAGATCCGGTAGTCACATTCTTCTTCTCACGGTATTGGTAGATGTTTCAAAGAACTTTGTTAATAAGCTGCCTAATTAATGACTCTGTTGACACCTGGAATTAACATCCACCTCTGTTGTGTCAAAGTTTGGGTCTCTGATTTTGTGATTACCTGCATTACTTTGTTTCACTGCATGTTGATGTCAGACATACCAAAGATAGATCTTTTGAATCTGTACCTAGCTTGAAAAGGTCATTTATATCCCTTATTGCACGTGTTTTGCTCTGTCCGAGGCGGATTTTAATACTAGATGTAAACGGATCCAGTGAAGGTCGGATGATCCATTCACTAGCATTAAAGGGCTGGTATCATTCCTAGGAAACAACCCTCTACTTAAGCTTGAGTCGCCATTGGCTAGTACATTTTTAGTTATTCAGTCAAAAGCATTGAGTGAATTATTATTTTATTTTTGAGTCTTTTGTTGTTTGATTAACATTAAAAACACAGACAGCAGCTGGAATATTAGGCTGCTGTCACTTTAAGACACAATTCACGGATCCAATATGCTGATACTGTACACATGCGTTGTCTCTCCGACTGCATTTAAGACATAACCGACAATGTTTACTTGGATACTCGGCAAGACTGGCATGTTGACATAATTTTGTGTGAAATTCAAGTGAAAGAGAAATAAATACAGTTTTCACGTGCTGACAGACTTGGCTTTCTGAATGTGTGCGCACAAAACTTCTCACTCAGCGCGAGTACCGAATTGAGCTCTCTTTCGCGTCGTCTTGTGCTCGAATGTGTACATTGGCAAGGCTTAAAAACACATGCAAATGATAAGCGATGCAGCACTGGCCCGATCGGGACAGTGACTGACGGTTTTGCCCATCGTTTGGATGTCCACATGTTCTTGTTTCAAGAAATGACAGTGGCTGTTGCATTTCTTTTGTAAAGAAGTGGCCAAATATTAAAGATTTACATAATGTATATGAGTTATTGTTTAGAATATTATGTATTACATTATGTATTTTAACAGTGTTGTTCAATAAGACCATGCAATTACTTGCTTTTGATACTTTATGTAAACCAATTATAATTACTTCATTGTTATTATATATGTATTTTAGGTCATTTTAAAGGGTATTCACTAAAAATATTATATGATTGCTTAATCTTCAAAATAATTGGCAATTACTCGATTATCAAAATAATCATTAGCCCTAGATTTGTTAAGGAAGTAAAACGCACCTGCATTGTTTTACAATTTGTGACTTTCATTCAAATAAAACTAAAAGACATTCATTGAAGATATTGTCTTGTTTTCGTAACACCCAAAATCATGCATCGTCTCATGAGCTAAGTTTATCATAACACCCATAGTAATTATGTAATTTTTTATGTCATGAATTGCAGTATTTGTATTTGTACTACTGAAAATAGAATTGTTGATATAAAAAACTAGTTTCCTGGGAATGGTTTGGAGTCAAATCGGCTTGCCATAGAGTAAATGAGCAGTCCTTTGCTAAATAGATTTGATTCCCCTGGACTGAAGTGTTACTGTGTGTGTTTTCTGCAGGGTCCTCCCACAGATGCCCCTGCTGTGGACACAGCTGAACAGGTGTACATCTCCTCCCTCGCCCTGCTGAAGGTCAGAACTCAGGATACACACAGTTCCTCTCTCACACACACACACGTCCTCTTTCATACCTGTTCTTGTGTAGCAGTTAATTTCTTCTAGGTTTGGTTCTGTAAATACATTGTATGTTGCTATTAGGGGTGTATGATTAGACTAATTTGAGGCCACTAACATCATTTTAATCACAATTTGTTTTTATTTTCAACCCTTATTCTGACTCTGTGTCACATGACATTGCGGTTCATCATCAAGAAAGTAAATATTTGCATACGTTTTAAAGCCATATCAGTTTAAACTTCTATGGTTTTCTGAGCGCACGGAAAGTTCTCTTTCACGTCTTATTGGTTAAGCTGTAAAATTCACACAAGGTTGTGTCAGAAACACTCAAAGTTCACATAAACACATTTTGAATAATAGGTCCCCTTTAATAGCAGAGTGCATATTTAGAGCTGCTTCAGCAGAGCTCAATGCTACGGATTTTTTTTCTACTGGCAGTGGTTCAAATGTTTAGATACCAGTGAAATATCACAATTCTCTATTACAATTATGATACTACTGCAGCAAAAACTACTTGCCTAATTAATGTAAATTTAAAACATTATTAAAGACAAGTAAACAGTAATAAAATAACAAATAATCTAATTACAAATAGCACAAATAAATACAGATACTAATGAAATAAATGGTGCTTTTTAGGTTTTCAGGTAGGTCTAACTGTAGTTTTCAGGTACAGAATTTGAATAAATTGGCGTAAATATTTAAGTTGTTTAACATTCTATTAATTTGATACATTTACTTCATGGACATCCTTCTCTGATATATCCATTTTGCTCTCTGTTTGCTCTGTACACGTTGCGTGGTGTCGGTTGTTGGTATCTAAGCATTTTAATAAGTACACGAGCGCAGTATCGGGTCGATACCAATAGTATCAGTGCATCCCTAGTAATTGCCAATGTGTCGTCACAGATCCCGCAATATCAAAATGAGCTGTTTGTTTATAATGAGGAGTTTTTGAGGTTTTAATGGTAATAAGAATGACCCCTATAAGAGAAGAGCCACCATTGTTATTTTTCCTCTTTCATTCCATCTGTTTGTTTGTGTGTGTAGATGCTGAAACATGGCCGGGCTGGTGTGCCGATGGAAGTCATGGGTCTGATGCTGGGAGAGTTTGTGGATGATTACACTGTGCGCGTGATTGACGTGTTTGCCATGCCGCAGTCAGGAACGGTGAGGGACATTTTTTTTAACCCTAACCCATATTGGTATACTCTATCAGGGTCACTGCGGGTCCTTAAAACTTAAATTCAGTTAAGGCCAATTAAATATATTAAAGTGTATAAGAAAGTCTTAATTATCATTTCAAGAGGTCTTACATTTGGGGACAGAAAAAAAGGAATCGCAATATGATTTAATGTAATTATTAAACTTCAAAAGGCTGTGATTTAATTGAGCACTGCATGTTTCAAAGCAAAAACGCAACACTGCATGTTCTACAGGCTCACAGTTTCAGAGCAGTTCGCAATCAATGAGTACCACACATTTATTTCAAGAGATTGCTTATGATCTACTGAATAATGACAATGTTTACCTTATGGTCATTATCTCATACCTGCAAACTCATTGCATTGTCTAAAAAGCATAGCTGCATTGTACAGGGTTTACCAGAGTTATAACCGTTATATTTCTGCTGTTCCATAAGTGCCACCTACTGACAGAGAGTGAAATTGCATTTTCATTCAGCGAATGGATCGAAAAGAAGCTAATGCGCATTATAAAAATCTAAACAAATAGGATATATATATAATCGTCATTTTTACAGTCATTTTATGGTTTGGATGTTGCCATAGATTTAGCTATATATTTGGCAATAATTGTATTTGTGCAGGGCTTATATTTGATTTTAAAAACCCTGCAGATACTCTGATAACTGTTGTATTTCTAAAGATGTCACTTCACCTTTGAGTCGATGTATTTGACAGCAAGCTTTACTGTGTTTTACGCTCCTGAGCGATTCTGACTGTTTGTTCTGTTGACAGGGTGTGAGCGTTGAGGCCGTAGACCCTGTTTTTCAAGCCAAGATGTTGGATATGTTAAAGCAGACGGGAAGGTGAGAGAATCAGAGTGAAAATGAAAAGCTGTTCTGATATAAAACTGTATGTGAGATAATGAGGGTTTGGGATCTCTGTGTAGGCCTGAGATGGTGGTGGGCTGGTACCACAGTCACCCTGGTTTTGGCTGCTGGTTGTCGGGTGTGGACATCAACACACAGCAGAGTTTTGAGGCGCTGTCAGAACGCGCCGTTGCCGTGGTGGTCGATCCCATCCAGAGCGTCAAGGGAAAGGTATCGGCCCATAAACATACACAATGCAACAGTCGTTTTAATGGAATTGGTCATTATCTAGAAGTGTTTTCATTTTTGGGTCTCCTATTCCTTTAAACACACACTAACAGATGTTAGCGCTTCACACACACATTCTGCAGAGATTCTTCTTTCTTTTCTGCTGTATATGTGAACGGGCGCTCACACTTCCTGTCAGAGTGTGAGAGTGTCTGGATGTCTGTGATTTTTCTTGTCTGCTTGCCGCTGTGAGCTCTATTAGCACCCTCTGAACCACGTGAGATAGTGTGAGGACTCCATCTCATCTCAGTCCCGTGTTGGGGGATGGGGACAGGAAGAGGAGATGCTTTTATAGGAAGAGGAAGGCGGCATTAATAAAGGATGAAAAAGAGAAAGCAAATGACATATAGTAACGTATAGATATAGTTCAGTTTGATTGATTATGGATGTAAATATTTTTAAGGCTGACCAATAATAACATGCATATAAAAATGTGAGGTTAGTGTTTTTATTCAGCAAGGATGCAATGCATTACATTGATCAAAAGCGACAGCAAAGCCATTATAATGTAACATAAGAAATTTCAAGTAAATTCGGTTCATCAAAGAATCATGACCAAAAATGTATTGTGGTTTCCACAAAAAATATTACGCAGCACAACTTTTGATCATAATAATAAATGTTTCTTGAGCGGCAAAGCAGCATATTAGAATGATTTCTGAAGGGTCATGTGACACTGAAGACTGGAGTAATGATGCTGAAAATTCAGCTTTGCCATCACAGGAATAAATCATATTTTAAAGTATATTAAAATAGAAAACTGTTATTTTAAATTATAATTATATTTTTTTAATCAAATAAATGCATTCTTGGTGAGCATAAAATATTTCATTCATAAACATTAAACAATCTTAATGATCCTAAACTTTTGAACAGTAGTGTACATTCTTTATGATGCTTACATTATTGTAATACATCTATTATTATTTATGTGCACCGAGAGTAAATTTGACCAATAATGAAATTGATTTTTACTTAATATATTTGAGTGATGGAGGGGGACAGGAGTTAAACACTTAGCTCAACTTGAACTTGAACTTCAGTATTTGAGCTGAAAGGTTTTATTTCATTGCACTTGTTTGTTTTGGGTTTTAAAATATTCATGTAGCACAGAGTATCATCACGTCTCTGTGAACACAGTACAAGTGCTTTAAAAAGGGTTTGTGACTTCTTCGTGGTGTCAGCACTACACGGTCCGTCCGTCTTTCTCCTGTGCACCCTCCGAGCATCACACACTCAACCTGGCAGAGGGAACGTCCCCCTCAGCACAGATGTGGAGCACTGCAGGATTTTACACCAGTTCATTCAGTCAGGATCTAACGAGTCCCCAGGGTTCAGGAGGCGTTACTTTGTGCTCTTCCAGACAATCTGCTCCCTCTCCTACTTAACACTCTTTTGTCCAAGACAAAAACTCCCATCGCTGTGATTTGGCCTAAGGCTTTACTTGTTTTATTTAATTCCTTTCTGCCTTTTATATTCTCCATAACATACTATTTAAAATCAGTAGCATCAGTAGGTGTTTTGTGTACCTGAGACCCAATTAAAAAGCCTAATTTAAAATTGACACTGCATGTGAAACAAGGTATGATGCATAATGAAGTCTTTTTTTAGTTCTAAAAGCTTTAATACAGCTTTTATTTAGTCTTTATTATGGCTATCATTATAATTTTATAATTGTACAGTCTTATGTTGCTGGTCCTTTTTATGCTGTAAAAATCTGCCCACATCGCCATGTTCTCTTTAATTTTGGAAATAGGCCATGATAATATAATTAATACAATGTTATTCATCCTAAAATGTCATAGTTCTATATTTGGTTAAAAATATGAAAAACTGTTTAACCAGAATAACCAGCTTATTTACTAAACATTTTCAAGCATTTTTTCTTCAGATTAAAAAAAATATATAATAAAATCAATATAAATATATTAGTTTTATGTGTATGAAGTGTCATACTAGAAATATATGCATTTATAAATCATGAATATAAAGTTATATTTCTGAATATAGATGTAAAATGGAATATATATTTAAAGACATCACTTATCTAAACCAAAGGGAGTATTTTTTTCCTCTACTTTCAATTTTATTTATCACTGTTTTCCTTTTTCTCTCATCTTTTTTTATTTTATTTCACTCATCCACTTTTTCATTTATAAACTCTTATATCATTATATTACTCATATACTACTGTGTCAATAAATGTCCTTTGTAGCTAGTCTAATAATATAATAAAATCCTCCATGGCACACTTCGCCAACTCTTAAACCACCAAAGTAACTTCTAATCCTAAATATTTAGACCCACAATGGAGGAAAAAACTGTCACAGAATGTCACGGTTTTGCAAGAGGTGTTCAGCTCGATGCTGGATAAGAGGTTTATAAAGTCGCCACCATAAATCGTCTGTCACCTCTCTTCCATTATGTGTGTACACGGCTGTGATGTTTCTGTGTGTGACGGTTGCTCTGCTCAATAGTGTTCATGTGGGCAGGCTTGACCTGTGTGTGAGCTCATGTGCGTTATCATCGCATATGTGATGTGACAGCAGCACAAAGCCTGCGCTCTTATTGTAAATGTCTTTTTTTTTTTTTCTGTCCTCTGGATTAGATCAGATTTTATTTACTGGTGTCCTCTCACTCTCTAAAACCAGAGTGAGGTTATTTCGTAGCTCCCATAATGCATTCAAATGAAAAATTCCTTTTTATATATAAACTATTGATTTGCGCAAGAAGGTTAATAACACTCTTCATTTTCCTCCTCCAGGTTGTGATTGATGCTTTCAGGCTAATAAATGCCAATATGATGGTACTGGGTCATGAGCCACGTCAAACCACTTCTAACCTGGGACACCTCAACAAGCCCTCTATTCAGGTTACATTTTTATATAGAATTAAAAAATGTGTATAATGTATATTATTTTATTATATTTATTATATTACTTTTAATGTAGAATTTTACTAAAAGTCATATCTCTTGTGCAGGCTTTGATTCATGGACTCAACAGACATTATTACTCCATTACTATCAACTACAGGAAAAATGAATTGGAACAGAAGGTTTGAACTTATCGATGTTTTAACATGCTTTTTGTTCTTCGTTTGTTGAGACCAGACAGTCATACTGTGTTTGTGTTCAGATGTTACTGAACCTCCATAAGAAAAGCTGGATGGAGGGTCTGACCCTGCAGGATTACAGTGAACACTGCAAACTGAACGAGACCATTGTCAAGGAGATGCTCGAACTGGCCAAGAACTACAATAAGGTGAGAAAATGCACCGGGACGTGGGCGTCTGGCTCTCGAGTCTGAAAAGTTAAATGGAAATGGAGCCTTTCATTCATGAAGTATGTTTGATTTCATTGTTTGTTTTTTTCGTCCCTTCAGGCTGTGGAGGAAGAAGACAAGATGACTCCTGAGCAACTTGCCATTAAGAACGTTGGAAAACAGGTCATTAGTTTCTTCTTGTCTCTTTCTTTATATTGTAGGTGGTTTGTCATTATATTTACTAGGGCTGGGTTAAAAATATATATTTCTCGATTTTAATCGATTCTCATTTTGAAAGACCTTTATTGATTCTCAGCACCCGTTTGCACTTGGTCACTTTATGCGTTTTCTCTGATCGGATGGCTATCCAATCGTGAAAAGACCAGGTGGCAATGGCCTTCGTAACGCTTTTGAGACGGATTTAAATCCGATCACTCGAACCGCTTCAGGAAGTGGTCTGAGATGCTTTCCAGACAAAACTAGACATGTGTAAATGCATGTCAATTTTACTCCTCCCAAAATAAACGTGTTAGAGAGTGTTATAGGCTGTATGACGTGATATGACTTCACTACAGCAACAAGCATCGTCGCAGATGAGTAGCTGAGCATCTGTTCAGCAAGCCATGTTGAGCTCATATCGGTTGCTTTCTCTGACGTGAACTCTGCAAATAGTGCGGGAATTGAAGATCGGATTTATATCCGTTTTGCCGAGACACTTGTATGCGTAAACGGAACCGTTTTATCAAATCAGATGGCTATCCGATCAGTAAAGACACATGAATGACCCAGTATAAACGGGCCCTTAAATTCCAAGAATCGATCTTTCAGTCTATGCTGTTTTCAGAAAGAATAATAACGTTATTATAATAAGAAACTTCCTTATGTGCAATTTAAATGTAAGTTGCCTACAAATCAGTTAGTTTTAACCTTCAGTATTATAGTGGACCAACTGGGATTCCTTACACAGATTCCATTCACAAACAACCAGAGTCGAAATCGAATTGGGGTGCTTGAATCGAATTGTGAAATATGTGTCAATGCCTAGTCCTAGTAATTACTGTAAACCATAGGTGACCTGGCAAATACTATACCACATGTCTGCTATTCTCTTTCTCTCTGTAGGATCCCAAACGGCATTTGGAAGAGCATGTGGATGTTCTTATGACATCCAATATTGTTCAGTGCCTTGCAGCAATGTTGGACACAGTGGTGTTCCAGTGATTTCCCTCTCCGTTTCTCTCTGTGCATAAATGTTCATATTCTACAACTGTTTTGTCTTTTTAAGAAATAAACACAAAATTCCAGTAACGCCACTGTCTTTCCTTCATGGACATCAAGGAAAGGTTGCACATGTAGAAAACAATTGTTCAAACTCTAAAAATGACCAACAAATTCTTTAAGATTCATTATGTAGATCTTGAATTATTACTGCAAAGGGATGTAGTTTCAGTGTAAATCAGTGGTCCTTGCATTTCCCCTTGAAGTTCCTGAGGAATGAAATCTCTGAGGGAGATTTTTTTTTTTTTTTTCAGAGAACAACAATGAAACACCTTATTTAAGATGACAGCACTTCAGGACGACGCATCAGTGTGAAATATTTATTTGTGTGCTCGGTAAACATGGTTGTACCTGTCTAAACGGTTTCACTTGATTTCAGAAATATTTTGAAGCCACCTCTTTTTAAACCCATCTCTAATTCTATCCCTATAGATCCGATATTAAGCCCCCTTATAAGATATATAGCCCCCTTCAAGGTGATATAAGAGGATTATTCTATTGTAATGACTGACTGGCTGTAAATTATTTTACTTGTAGGCTATTTTACTGCTTCTGCTAAAAAAAAAAAAAAGAGAGAGAAAAATACCAGTACAAAATTTAGAAAACAATTGACCTAGCAACAATGTAAGCACTGCCATACTATATGAGAGAGAGAGATAGAAAATCTGTAATGCATGTTACTTTTTTTTATGGACTAATTGGACACTTGTCTAGCTACAGTGTAACAGTATGTGTGAATTGGGACGGGACTTGATTTGGTGCATCGGGAATTGATTGGGTCGTTGTGCTTTGCTATTGCTGTGATGTCATGTGACTGACAGGAAGGCCTGCCCTTGCGTCAATAAACACGTCATCAGAGAAGAGATGTTGCTGCAAGAAGTTGTTTTAAATCATTTATAATAAATACTACAATATTCCATTGAAAGTTTTAATTTCATGATGAATACAAAAGTCCTGCGTCTCGTTTATAGCCTAGCCTACTGATAAAAATCGCAAGGACTTGCCAGTTATCCATTCAATGAAAGGAGTCCATGCACGGTGATAGTTATAAAATAGCGGCCGGTGTTCTGTCGATTTGTCCTATAGACTGTAAGGAGTCCTACCTTGTCAGATTTTCCAACCGTAGCGCAAAATTATAACAATATTAATGTGCTCATGCGCAATAAACCCTGGTAGGACAATCTAACGCGTATGAAATGTCAGGACACCTGGCATTATGCAATATTTATGCCTATATTTGACCGCCATATAGACCTACTGTGATTTAGTGTAAGCTAAATACAAAAAAAAATGTAGGCCTACAGCTGCTTAATGTAAATTGTATAGCATCACCATTCACCAAGCTAAATTAGACACAAACAAAAAAACGAACTAATAATTAATTAAAACCTAATAATTAATAATAATAAAAATATTCCAAACTGTGCTAAAAACCCTTGGTTGAGTTTAGCAAAAAGCTTCTGACTGACTGACTAACACGCGCGGGCCGCAGTCACTTGTTTTCTTCTTTTATTTCCTGAGCTGGGTCACTAGATACAGATTTCTCAGGACACCAGTGATCTGTCAGGTAGCTGGAAAAGTTTATACACTGTAATCTACTCCAAGAATCCGCTTAAGTATGCTTAATGCCGATCTAAATGCAAAAAAACCCCAGCCCTTTCTGCTGCTATCAAATGCGGAGCGACGTCATTTTCCTATATTAAGCTCGGTGTGAACACTCTCTAACAGACTGGCACGTGCAGCAGAGGGCATGAACACCCAGTCAAAGCAGCATGTCTAAGTCTGAGGTCTGAAGTTCTCAACCCAGGTTGAACTCCGAGAACTTTCTCATTGAGTTATGCACCTGCAACAACTCCCTTCACCGTCCGCACTGGCCAACAAACCATTGAGTGTGGACAATGATTTTACGCACATCACCGCCGCGGGGGACGCGCGCGTCTCCTCCTCCGATGACACCCTGGAGAACGAGCCACCTTTTAAAAGACTCTCCACAGGGATGAGAAACACCCCAAACGCTTTGGACTGCGTTTCCGCGGCACGGGATGACAGTGACGGTGCGGACAAGTGTAATTTACCTGAATCAAGTCAAGTGCGGACAGATTTCGCATCGTCTTCTGCAATGTTCTCGTATTCGGGTCAGCATGTACCCGCGCTCCCGGCACTCTCCAGTCATTACATGACAACTCACCCGGTCATCAGCAACGGGCCGTACAACGGGCTGAGCTACGCGTACTCACAGCCGTACGGACAAACTTACACAAACGCCGCAGTCTATCCTTTCCACCCGGTGCCCGGTAAAGCTCAGGTTTACCTGTGTAACCGGGCGCTGTGGTTCAAATTCCACAGACATCAAACAGAAATGATCATTACTAAACAGGGACGGTAAGTCTATTTTTTTATTTATCTTTTAATTTGATTGGCTTTTAAAGCTTATAATAGATCTAAAGAAAATCTTTCTTTTTTTTTTATAATTATTTTAATTACATTGACAATAACTTATTTTAAATTTATTTAACATTTTTCAGTCCATTTTATTGCAGGCGGATAGGTTTTCTGGTATTTCAGGATGTAAAAAATAAAAATAAAGGCTATATTTGATTTAGTTATTTACATTTTAAAATATTTAAATGGCCTACTTAATTTGCTTTTTGAAAAGTAATTTGTTGTTTCGGTTTTTCCCTGCAGCCGGATGTTTCCGTTTCTTAGTTTTAGTGTTTCTGGTCTCGACCCGACGTGTCACTATAATATTGTTGTGGATGTGATTCTGGCGGATCCAAACCACTGGAGGTTCCAGGGCGGAAAATGGGTTCCCTGTGGCAAAGCGGACACTAATGTCACCGGTAAACCCCCTGTTACGGGTAAACTCTAATTATCAACCGACTGGAGAGGAAATTAACAAGCTTTGCACCGAGCAGATAAAAAAGAGTCACAGTTGTTTTAAGTGGACTATCAATATTGAGGGCTATAAACGATGTTCCTTCCTTTTTCCAAAGCGTAATAACCTCATAGACCAAATTAAAACTACTCTAAAAAAAAAGTCAGATATTAATATATAAATATTAAGTACACTGTAATAATAATGTTTGTTAGTAGTACCCCTAACAGATGAATTAAATGTTTTTATTTATTATTTAAAGGAAACCAATTATACACGCACCCGGACTCTCCAAACACCGGCGCGCACTGGATGCGTCAGGAGATCTCTTTCGGAAAACTGAAGCTGACAAACAACAAGGGAGCTTCCAGCAACTCCACTCAGGTGGTTTCTTATGTGATTTTTCTCTTCATGAAATGAACCAGTATAAGTATTTTAGTCTAAATATATAGGGTGAGTCAACAATCAACAATAACTGCCATTCAGAACATGGTTTCATTCGTCAGCGATCGCCATCTGCAGCCCGTGACAACTGATTTCGTTTGGCACATAAAAAAAAAAAAAGAGATCTTCTCAACTTTTTATTTTTTATACGATAACAATGTTGTTTCAAAATGACATTGTATGTGAGGGTCTCAATTTTACCTTAACAAGTTACCTTAAAGGGACAGTTCACCCAAAAAAGAAAAGTCTGTCATTATTTAGGCTACTCACCCTCAAGTTGTTCCTGTCTTTGTTCTGCTGAACACAAAGGAAGATATTTTGAAGAATGTTTGTCTTTCATTTTTCCACTATGGAGGCCAGATCTGCTTTGTTAAAAAATTCTTCAAAATATCTTCCTTTGTGTTCAGCAGAACAAAGAAATGTATGTTATATTTATATGAACAACATGAGGGTGAATAAATTATGACAGAATTTTCATTTTTAAGTGAACTATAGTGAAGATAAATGAAGTGATGCTTTTTGAATGGATAGTTCACCCTCATGTAGTTGAACTATCCCTTAATTATTATCACACTATTATGAGCTAAAATGTCATAAACCATATTACAACCACCTTTATGTCCTTGTTAGACTGTGTAATAGCACAAACATGAAGCTATACCTGTCATTTATGGTGTAGTAACAAGCAAGCAAGGAAATTATATAATTCCTCATTTTTATGGGAAGCTTGTGAAGTTTTTTTTTTTTTAAATATGTATTTTTTCTTTGTCCTTCAAGATGATCGTTCTACAGTCTCTTCACAAGTATCAGCCGAGGGTGCATGTGGTTGAAATAAACAAGAGTGGAGATGAAGATACAAGTGATCCTGATCGAGTACAGACATTTTCTTTTCCCGAGACGCAATTTAGAGCCGTCACAGCTTACCAGAACACAGATGTAAGAACTAGTCTTTCACGGCATTCATTTTTACACTACAAAAAAAGATGATTTTTAAAAAAATTAATATGTTTCTTTATTTCCTCAGATAACTCAACTAAAAATTGATTACAATCCATTTGCTAAAGGATTTCGGGACAATTATGATTCGTAAGTCCATTTACATGCAAATGAATGCATTGATAATTTATTCTCTTGCAGGTTTTCGGATCTGAATTTTAATTTCGACTTGACTGCGGAAATTAACATGTTTTTAAAAATTCATTGAAATAAATTGAATTTATTACAATATTATGATGATATTATTATTATTGTTGATGATATTAATAATAATTAAATCCTAAAACATTTATTTTGGACTGTACATCACAATGTCCATGTTACATATATTCCAAATTTAAATAATTACAGAAGCAATGCTACTAACAGTAATGGACATTATTATCACCTTTTTTCCAATCCTACTACAGTTTAGATTATGGGAAGTACTTCCTGTTTGGGGAAGTTCTACTCATAATTTCAAATCTACAATATATATTCCTCATCCGTCAGTTTGACTGAATTAGCTGTAAAATGTCCTTCATGATCTATTTCAAGACCATGAAGGTATTTTTTAACATGTTATAACAAGAATATCTATGGTAAGAGCTCTTTTCAGTCGCTGCATTCTTTTCCTACAGAATATTTTCTTTCCCCCCTTTGTTTTCCACTGTAACAGTATGAGAAAAGACAACATAAAAAATGACATGATCAATAAGTCACGCCAACATTATTACATTATTTCAACTCATCAAAATAAGTTACGCCATTTTAAACATAATTTTTTTTAATTATACGAGATTCAACTATTTTTTTAAGTCAGTTTAATGTATTTAAGTTTAAAGGGGTCATATAATGCCATTTTTGTACAAGCTAATATGATTCTTTAGGGTCTAAATTAAAAGTTTGTAATATACTTTAATTAAAAATTCTCATTAGTATTGTAAGAAAACACTAATTTTACCTGGTCAAAAACAGCTCTGTTTTCAGCACGCCGTTTAAGTGCATGTGTCTTTAAATGATAATGAGCTTTGCTCACCCCGCCCCTCTGTTCTGTGCGTACACCGTTTTTAATAACACAATAACCATAACGCGTTGTTCATTATAAATGTGGGATTATGAATTATATTGAGAACGTCGTACATAGAAAACATGCCGTAATGTACCCTGAGTGTAAACAGCCGCATTCATCGTGAAGCGTGCAGCAAGCGATTTGCAAAGATTAATATAAATAAAGGTTAATAAAACGTTACACTCACTCACTTCTTCTGGAGGTGCAGCAGGAACACGAATAGTTGGTACTGATCCTTTTTTCAGGAGCAGCTTCTTAGCAAAACCAGCTTTATAACGTTATTGACCCTCGTTTGTAAAGCAATCTGGTGTGTGAAATGATTCGCGCAAACATGAAAGCATTGACGTTGATCGTGGGGAATATTCCCTTCGAAAACAAACTCAGCCACTGCGTCTTCAGCGGTTCGGATTTAGGAACATCAAAATGACTGCTGTGTTCCTTATTACACCCAAGAACAGAACACCACAATCGCTTAGACGCCATTCTGCTCATAGACAGTGCTCCAGCGTATCAACAATGACCATGCCGGTCCGCGCGGACTATGATTGACAGCTCGCTCACGAGCGAGGGCGGGTCTGTGTTGAAACGCTGCTGTCAATCAACAATCGTGGGAGGGGCGGCGATTTTGTGACGTCACAAAATCGAACGGTTTGATTTGAGATGGGGGAAAACATAAGAAGATTAAAAAAAAAACACTGGATGGATTTTTATCATTTTATGATGGTTGTGTACAGGCACTGCCAACACACATTTCAGTACAACCAACTTGTAAAAGTGCATGTACCATTATATGACCCCTTTAAATGACTTAAACAGCCAAGTTGATTTTTTTTTTTACAGTGCACTGCTAATAGGGATTAGAAGTGAAATGGGTAGACGATTACATTTTAAAGCATGTGTGAAAACAAACCTGGAAAGAGACGTGAGGAGTTGGGGAGAAAAGTGAGAGATTCTTATCGCATTCCAGTGAATAATTAATGGGATTCATCGTAAATTAAATCGGGAAGGCAAGACCACAAATGTGCAGTATGTTTCTAAAGCAGGTATATTCAATATTTATTGTCTGTCAAAATGACGGAAATCGCTTTTGAAATATTTGTACTCTATGTACCAGTTATTGAACATTTTTGATTACGTTACATATTACAGACACACTACAGTGATATTTAACATGTCTGCAAGATTTTGGGGTTATTCATGGTCTGTTTGTAATTTGTTAATGCTTTTACACTTTTAAATTTCCTTTTAATGTTCGATGGAAATGCTTTTGAAAATGCCAACCTTTTGCTGATTGTTTACAGTTTCCCAAAAGTAGTTACTCTTATAATTTGCGCAAAGCATCATGGGGTGTAGGAAAAGGGTGCACTGTAAAAAATGATATGATCAATAAGTTATGACAACATATGTTTTTACATTGCTCTAACTCTAAATCATTTAAAAAAAAATCAACTTTGTTATACAAGATTCAACTAATTTTTTTAAGTCAGTTCAATATAATTTAAGTTGAAATGACATAAAAGTCTAAGTTGATTGTACTTAAAAAAAAAAATTATGTTTTTTTTTTCCAGTATTACCTAATTTCCTCCTGTTTTTTCTCCAGAAGTTACAGTGGCTGCGACGCTGACCGACTGACCCCAACACCCGGCGACTCTCCACACTCTCAGCTGCTGCTTGGATCACGGTACGCAATGACAAGCGCCTTATTCCAGGAGCAGTTAGTCAACAGTTACACAAAATCCTGTTTTACAACTCTTAGCCCTGACCCTGGCACTACTGACCGACCACTCATGCTCACTAACAGCCTATCGGACCAAACCCAAGAGAGCAGCAACTCCGGACAGCGCTGGTTTGTGTCGTCCTCAGCTGCTCCATCATACGAAACTGATATTAACACAGCAGCTTTGCTCTCTTACGCCACAGCGGGGGTCAAAGGTCTGCCTTTTACTAGTACTGGTGCCTCTAGTAACAGTTTGGATTACTACACCAGTGCTACTGGATGGGATTCAAGGGGTTCGCTAGAGAACAGCAGTAAAACCGCCTCAAATCTGCCTGGTTGGGTCATAGATACGACTCTTGGAAGATCAGCACAAGCGAATTACATGCTCGAGGATGGAAATTTGTTGGAAATAGACAGACCTGCCCTGGAGGTTTCCGAGGAGCTTGAAGGAAAAGATGCCACGGATTCAACATGGCCCGAGACTCAATCTTCCATTAAATCAGTCGATTCCGGTGATTTAAGGATTTTGGAAGAAGCGCAACGGAGAAATTCCTCCATCACTCTTGTTTCAGATGTTCAGACTGCAAAAGACATACAGGTCTTACAGAACAGGGAAAGAAATGTGATTAAAGAATCTGACTTTTTTCATTTTGGCACTCAAACGTAAACCTACCTGGGCTGAGTGTGCAATTGAAATGTTGTTAGTATAGAAATAACATTATGTATACAACATTTATTTATTTTAATGTTAATGACACCATTGCTGCACCATGTCTGAACTGAGTATCCGGTGTATTTTTGTTTTCAGTGGTGTTAATATGAAAAAAAGAGAGGAAAAAACATAAATGAATAGACCGTCATGTGAGTGTTTTGTTAAAACATATAGTCCCAATATAATGAATCTAGATAAATTATTAGCTTAAAAAAAATCACAAACAGTGTTTAATATGGGAATTTAATGATCGTGATCTATCAAAACAGACTGATTAGATGCGTATTGTAAAATATGTTAATGTGAAGTCATGACATTCTGCTGGTGTCAGAATGTTTGATGTATAATGTTAATAAATTGTCAGATGTTTGAGTATATTAAATCCCCCCCCCCAAAAAAATCTTTGCAACTTAAATTACAGTTTAGATTCGGTTTCTTATTTAGTATTCATTCCAACATTGCAAGTTGGTGTGAGTGTGTAATACTTCACAACACTGACACCTAGCGGCGAATACAAGAACGAACTTTCGAATGCTGTCAATGAGGGCTGTGTGAGCAGCTGACCAGGTTTTGGGACATCGCTTAATGTGTCCTTGACCCGGAGGAAAGAAGAGTTTAATTCTACCATAAGCAAAAGGCTTAAACACGGAAGCAGAATCTATCACTAAATGCCGTTACAAACTCTCTTAGTGTACATTACAGTGAAGGGATCAAGTGAAGAATGCAGCTCTTTCAGCAGCTGTTGAATCAGGAATAACCAAGACCCACCTAAACAAAGCAACTCTGCTGGCCTAACTGTTTCTTACATATATGTCTAAATACTAATATATATATATATTTTAATGTGTTTTCCCCTCTTTTCCCTGATAGCACACATACATCACGGAAACGTCTATTTGATGTCTGCATTTACATCTGCAAGATGCATTTTTTAGAGTGTTTGCTCATCTGCATATGCCTAAGACGTTTCCTGTCAGACGTTAAATAAACATTTAGAAAATGTCTTTAAGATGTTTTTTTATTTAGAATGTATGCAAAACTACCTTTTTCTGATACGTTTAGATGTAGATATCTTCCAGATGAAGCGCTCTTTAGCAGACGTCTTAGAGATGTATAGGCCTACCTGTGCTATCTGGGTTTTAGGCATATATCCTTTTTTTGTTCCACAGAAAAATAACAATCTGAACTTCGAAAACCATGAAGGTGAGTAGCATAAATAACGCCCACAATTATTCCAGGTAATTCGTGTGGCAACCTATATCGCCCACAAGGTGGCGTCAAAGTCTAATGGGAGAGATTGATTGAATGATTGTTGATAGGTGTTGAAGTCCCGCGGTAAAGCACTTTAGATAAACTGTATTCCATTGATAGGCTTTATGTACAATTCTATATGCGGGTTTGTAAATAAAGCACATTCATTTTCTTATCTATGAAGGGATGAACGAATTCCTTCAGTTTAAGGGTTGGATGGGTAGACATATCACTGAATAAATTCACTGTTCATTTTTACATTTAATTGTTTAAATGCATTTCCCCCCTAAATCATGTTGTTTTAATTGTCCATGCTGTAAATGCAATTCCACTGCTGGCTATTTTGCTGAAACGTTAGTTAGCCTATAGTGTGTGTGTGTGTGTGTGTGTGTGTGTGTGTGTGTGTGTGTGTGTGTGTGTGTGTGTGTGTGTGTGTGTTGGAGCAGAGGTGGACAGTAACAAAGTACATTTACTTGAGTACTGTATACTTTTTGAGTATCTGTACTTTACTTGATTATCATTTTTTCTGGAAACTTTTTACTTTAACTTCACTGTATTTGAAAGACAAATATCGTACTTTTTACTCCACTACATTTCTGTCAAGGTCCTTGAGTATAAAGTTGTCAGTCAGGGGATGATTTTGGTTGAAAATGAAAGTCGGTTTGAACCCGTCAGATTGACGTCAGAACCCGACGTCGGTTTGACGTTAAACAGACGTTGGATTTTGGTTGGAAATGAAAGTCGGGTTGACGTCAGAACCCGACTGATGCTGGTTTCTGGCGTCAACCCGATTTTCATTTTCAACCACAATGTAACTTCTGTCCGACGTTGGAGATTAATGTCAATCTGATGTTGGATTCTGACATCAACATGATTTTCATTTTCAGCGTTGGGTTTGGTCTTCTGAATGCAAATTTTGTCATTGTTTTGGAGCACACTAGCTTATAGATAACAGTAAGGCTAACATATTCATACTAAAAGCAACACAACTTTAAATAGGGCACTCTTTGAGGGAACAGCCATTTGGGTGTTCGAAACCATTGTGGTCGTTATTGAGTGCACTTACAATCTCACATTCAATCCCGCTACTGGAACTGTGTTCTAGAAATAAATGTGATATTGATATGAGGGTAGGCAGGCGGGCATATATTCAGAGGTATAAGGTACTGGTATTACATACAACAATGCAACAATAATAAAACAATGCATTGACATTTACTTTTGATACTTAAGTAATTTTAAAAACAAGAACTTATGTACTTTTACTAAAGTAAAAAATAGGTCTTACAACTTTTTCTTGTAACAGAGTAATATTTGACCAGTAGTAGGCCTAGGCTCACTTTACTTTCACTCAAGTAAGGAAGTTGTGTACTTTGTCCACCTCTGGTTTGGAGGGAGGATGAATTTATATTTTAAAGTCAATTTCAAGGCACAGCCTATGCTATTGAACATTTCCACTGTTATTGCCTAGAAACAATATATAGTTCATTTTATGATTATTTTTTTGTTAATAATAACATAATAATAACGGCACCCTGCAAGAGAATAGCCTATACACTTTTAACCAAAAAACGTATTACTGAATTTTTTATGATATTTCTACAAGGTCTGACTCTTAAAATCGGCAGTTATAGGTTGTTAAAATGTTTCTGACCGAATTGAAAACCCCAGTTTAATTAGTTGTTGAGGCACAGTTTTTTTTTCGTCCTTAGGTTCGCATTTTTTGAACTCAGCGCGTCATATAAATTATTCTCACACTGTAGTAAGCCTCAAGTATCCGTTTGTCCCCGGAGTGTTTAATCCATTTACCCATCGCGTCCCGGTGGTTTCTGTTAACTCACGTGCTGCCGGTAGCATCTGCGTCACGCGAGCGCAAATGACACGCTGAAGGAGCGCACGCACCACGGACGCGCGCGAGTGAAGAAAGAGCAAAAAAAAACAAAAAAACCCAACGGTCACTACAACCGCTACCGAAACCGCATCAATATACATGACATTTTTTTCTCCTCCAACCTATCAGTATTTTGGAGAAAATTCACAACAGACGAACAAGACAAAATATCAGGGATGGATGTGAAAGATCAAGGAGCGCAGATGGAGCCGCTTCTTCCTGCGGTAAGAACCAGTTTCATCTTTCATGTGGGATCCGTCAATGGAAGAACAATGACATGATGCTGTTGCGTCTTGCGGAAAAGAGGTGTCGGTGGTTCGAGTTGCATTGGGTTAGAGCCCATTATGGGCATCGTTCACCCTCCACCATTGGAAGACATTGTGTTTTAATTATTCATGGCACCTTTAATACAGACTCATTTACTGGGAAAATGGCTCATGTTACATGGACACGGCGTTTGTAGGGTGACTAAGGTTCACACCTGCTTGCGTGGATTATGCATTTAATTGCACACGTTTAGTATTGTGTATTGCCGTATAGCTATGCAGTGTAGATGTGTGTGTGTGTGTGTGTGTGTGTGTGTGTGTGTGTGTGTGTGTGTTCAGCATTCTCACGAGTTGCATAAATCAAATTTCCCCTGCAATACTCTTTAATTTGATGAGGCCTTCACATGTTTGACACGAGACTCGACCTGTTCACCTCATTTACATTTATTGCCATGGATATGTACATATTTATGGTCGGAGAGACCATATGAAAAAAGAAAAGAGATAATTCCAGCTTAGGCTCATTGGAAAAACGTGCCACCTGCATTTGTGTAAAACTCGTACCAACTGCGTAGATACAATTTACTGCAGTTTCCAGCTGTAATGAACACTAGTGGCAATAAAACACTAGTTTTTATTCCCTTTTACACATTTGATGATTATATTGCCAGATTATCGATTAATTAAGACTTGTTTAGTTTACCATTCACTATGGTAAACGTGTTTTGAACACTTTCAAGATTGTGCATGAGTTGTAAACTAATACATTTTGACATTTGTGTCACATAACCATCTTCGTATGGCTTTTTTTGCATTGCTCGGTAGCTCACCTGTTACAGCTTGCAATGTGGAGCGTTCGGGAAACACAGGTCATGATTTGTCAAAGACTTGTATAAGCGAGCTAAAATGGCATGGTTGCTTAGTGCCACTAACCAGACATTTAATTTCCGAACTTGTGTGAAACGTACGACAACCAATGAAATGAAACCTTGCCGTTAATTTGTTTTGGTCAAAACTGAATGTGCTTTCAGCGGCACTCACTGGACACCACACTTTGAAATTGTCGCAAAACGTGCAAGAAGCAATGTAATAGGCTATCGTTATGCAGAAATGTTGCCACACGCATGTTTTTTTCCCCCATTGAGCCTGGGTTGGATAGTTTACCAAAAAATGAAAATTCATCATTTATTGACATCATTCCAAACCTGCATGACTTTATTTCTTCTTTGAAAATAAATTAAGAGACTACTTGTAGGAGGTGGTCGGAGATCGGTTGCACTGTTGTGCGATTCACGTGAATGTGAAAGCAACTCGGGTGTTCAGGAACTGCACACAAAGGCCTGGGACAAAGGCACTGAAAGTTAGCAAGGTCCAATTATTTTGGACCCCATTGACTTTCATTGTACAGACAAAAACAGTTGAAATGTTCCTCAAAATGTGCTCAGCAGAAGAAAGTGCGTGCGACATTGGTTGACCACTAATCAGAACATTGTGGGTCATGTGGTTTATAGCCAAAACACCTGGATTAATCACAGCATAGGCTATTGCTTTTCATGGCTTTTCCAGCCTGTGTTTCATAATCTGTTGGTTAAGTGACCCCAGAACAAGCAGCGCTCTCTAGCCTCTTACTGTAATTGCTTTTCATCCCTGCAAAATAAAAGATTTGATCAACCCAAAGAAGCAGCAGCCATCTTAATATGGGTCATCGCCAGGGTCTCTGCTCCTTACTCTGTGACAGTTTGGTTGCTGGAGTTGAGAAGAGTTGGCCCACGTCTTATTGATTCTGCCATCCATGCAGTCCCAAGCAAAGACACACACTCATTTGGCTCTTCATAATATATTCACAGCTAAACACACTCTGCTTGTGGTTTGCATTCCTGTCTAATCCCTTACGTGCACGCTTCAAAGGATTCCAAACGTTGCTAAGAGCAGTGTACACTCACAAAATCCTTAAGTACAGTTTGTGCATATGCAGCACTAAGGCTTTATCAGACACTCCGACTATTTGAACACTCATTTGAACTTTAGCCATGTAATAGACGCACCCGAAAACCAGACTTTCAATAGCATAGTGCAAGACAAAAAGCAGATGCTGCCTTCAGAAATACACCAAGAGGATATTCATAGTGTTGAAGAATGTGTTGGAAGTTTCCATTCCATTTCCATTCTCTGCTGAATAGGAAGTTCAAAAGAACAGCATTTATTTGAAAGGCAAATCTTTTGTAAAATGATAAAAGTCTCTACTGTCTCATTTGATCAATTAAGCATCCTTAACTGCTCCAGTTAAGTTAAAGGATCCATTTTTGCAATTTTTCTATATTTATGTCGTAAAGGTTGAAAAATTGAACGAAGTACAGTATAGAAAGGCTTAAAAATGCTGCTCAAATATAAATATAAAACAGTAAACATATGTTTTTTTTGTGATCTTTTGGCTGAGCTGAGGGACAGATTGAACACAACGTCACTGGCAGAGATCCAGCGGTCGGTTGAATTGTTTCTGGTGCGCCGATTGAATCCACTGGGCCGGTACATTTATCTGTAGCTCTCAATGTGAGCTGAACTGATGCCAGTGATCTGTGTCCCAGAGGGCCTTTTTAGACCATCAGAAGTCACTGTCCGCTTAGCTGCAGCTGGTGCCCTGAATGCTGCTGCTGTGTGTGTGTGTGTGTGTGTGTGTGTGTGTGTGTGTGTGTGTGTGTGTGTGATTAAACAGGTCAAAGAAAAGTGAAAAAAATCTTTCTCCTTTAGCCTTAACACAGAAATGACATAGGCTACTGTATGTATCTACATATGTATTTATCACAATAGGAGTTTTCTAGTGAATGTCTGTTAGCATTGAGGTTGTTTATATGTTTGGAGTGTCTATTTACACTAAGTGCAAATAGCCCGCCTTGTTGGCAGAGGCTATTTACACCAACTCCACCCACCAATGTCTGGTTGGGCCAGATAAAAGTACAAAAAAACACCTGTGACCTGTCAGAAGCAGTGGTGTAGGGAGTAATGTGCGTTGCAGATACATTTGGTGTGATCGACCTGAGTTCGAATCTGCATTTTGCCAAACTTGTTTTTCTCCCTTTTCCCATCGCATATCAGTTTGGAAAGGCATTTATTTTCAATAAATTATGTGAAAAGTGGAATTAAAGTGCCTAACGGTTAGCCTATTTAATAGTAAAGTGTTTATCGGGTAGGGTTGGGAGGGCTTTACTGTCCTAATAAGGCGGCATTTATTTAATCAATGTAATAATTTACACTCAATATGTTATTGCATACTGTTTCATAATGTACTAAACTGAAATAAAAAATATTTATCTGGTATTAACACTTATTGCAAAGAAAATACTGCTATTTTCACTTTTTCAATTTTCGCATCTTAGTGCAACTAAATTTTATTTGCACCTCAGTGTATTGTGGTATATTATAAAACAGTATGAAATAACAAATTATTCAGTTCATAATTATATTATATATATTTTTTTAATTAAAACCATAAATGGATGCTGCTTTATTGGGACATTACTTGTCCTTGTCCCTAAAGCCCTCCCCTACACCTACTGTACCCCTAACCTTACCCATTAAGCACTTTATTCCCACTGAAATATGGGTTGAGGATCCAAATGCAGTGGTTTATTAGGGTAATCCACAATCGTATCCATATAAAAGGCTTAAGGTCAAAACCACAGAGCAAACCAAACAGATAATAACAATAGTCCAAGGCACAGGCAGATGATCAAGACCATGACACGTAAACCAGAAGAAGCACTCAGAAATGCAGTGTAACACACACAAGACTTAGCAATGAATGACCGAATAAACCGGGCTTATATAGGCAGAGTTAACAAGGTTAATGATACACAGCTGACAACAGTCTGGGGAGTGAATTCTGGGAAATGTAGTCCATTTATGGCAATGGACTAGAGAGGAGTGCCTTCTGGTGGGTATCAAGGGCACTCCAGCTGGTGATCGTGACAAAGGGTGAGATCGGTAAAAGTCGGATTCAAAATCAGGTCGGTCATGTCACAAGCTAACGCCAGCCACCTTGCTCTCCACACCACTGCTCCTGTTGTTATCAGGATTTGTTTAGAATTTCTTTTCCGGCTCCATCAGACAATGGTGGGTGGAGTTAGTGTAAACAGCCTCTGGCAACAAGGCAGGTTATTTTTTACTTGGTGGAAATAAGCACCGGTGATATCATGGAGAGCAACCTCTTGACTGTGTCAAGGTCAAGATGTCTCTTAAAATATCAGATAATTCACCAAGGCAAGGTTAGTTCGTATTGTAAAATGTAATGTGGTGTGACTGGCCAAAAACTTTGAATTGAATTTATGAATTGATAATTTATGATATTTGTCAAAATACTTTTTATCTAGAAACATAATTATGCTTAAAATGTGTACACTCACATGTATTTAAGGTGTAAGAAAGATACACTATTACTTTTACTTGATGGTTACACCACATGACATTTTTAGAGTCGAATGTCAACCTTTCTTGAAAATGGTTGAAAGGTTTTTCAAAACCACATGAAACCACCATGAACACAAAGGTAACATTTCTATTAACTTGTTTTAAACTATTTTATTTTGGACCGTTTTTTTGTTGACCGTTTTCGTGCATTAACATTGCAGGTAGGTTGTAAAAGTCTGAGATCTTTCTGACTGTAATGATGTGTATTGTGTAAAACTCAATGATGGTGTGTGATTTTTTTTTTTTTTTTTTTTTTCTTGCCTTTCTGCTCCTCTGCAGGTTCAAAGTCCTGCTAGTGATAACGGGGTGAGTCCCAGTTCTTTATTTCCTATGTTATGCTTTTCACAGCATGCACAATGCAGTGGACTTTGGAATTAATTACTGGTTTGTTTGCGAGAGTGAGCGAGCGTCTTCTCTTCTTCATGCATTCAAATGATGCGATTCGTTGTGACTGATTGTCAGTCAATTTTTAATGTCTCCATGTGAGAGTGACACCGCTTGACTGGATATTTGTAGACATGCAGTAAAGCTTGTCACTTACTGTTAATTCAAATCTCCATCCACAAGCTTTTGGTCACCGGTACAGTTGAAGAGATATTGAGATGTTTTAGGCACCAATCTTTGTTTAGTCTAGAGTAGCTGTGAGTCTAAAGAGAAAGAGGGGACAGCTTGTAGTTTTGGTCATATAGTGAGCTGGTGAAGAGCCAGTGTGAGCAGACGGCGTGACCGGGGGAAACATGCGGCTCTGGAGGACATAGAGCTCTGAGACCTGTGGGGAACCTCAGCATGCTACACGTCTCTATAACCAGAGATTTAAAGGACTGCATGCACGATTCATCACTCTAATAACCAAACACACCCTGCTTAAAAGCCCACAGAGCTCGTGGGAATGTCATCATCCAAGTGTTGGTTTGTCAAATGCTGCGCCTCAGAGGTTTTCCTGGAAATGGCGATTCACAAGAAAGTGTAAACTATTACTAATGCTATTAATAATATATATTTTTAATTGTTATAGACATAACAAATTTGATTTGTTTAGATATAGATTCATTAAAAAACAATCATATTAAAATAATACATTTTTGTATCTATTAGGGATGTTAACCGATGACCGTTTGACCGATGGTTGACCGTATCAACGTTAACCGATCAAAGTTGTCGGTAGTCAGTAAAAAAAGAAAGAAAAAAAAGCCTGATCTCTAAATTAGGCTATTATAGACAGTGGACTAAACGCTACTACAGTTAGCCATCTCATTCCAAGATATTTTTGTGTGAAGTGAACAAATCCCTCACACTCACAATTTTTCATAACTCGCCTGTTTGTACTTAATAAACCAATAAAAACATTTGGCGCGAGGTCACAGCGTTTGGGTTCGCACGCTCACAAGGTTTGCGAAAAGTAAAGGCTACAGGCTAAAACACTCAAGGTTAGAGCCAGGGCAGACGACAGGATGAAGCGTGCAAAGAAAAGTAGTGTGTGGGACCATTTCACCAAAAAGAATGACACAGATGTAGGTTGCAACTTGTGTGATACCGTGCTTAAATACAGTAGTAGCACATCATCTATGATGTAAGGTGATGATGATCATCCTCTTTCTTTATTATTGTTAGCACTACCTCAAACTAAAGCGGCGTCTCTTCGGAGCTGTCATTTTCTTAAATGAGCCGTGGCAACGTTTCAAATGAGCTTCTAACGCTAGACAAACGCCTTTATTTTCAACGCGATCACCTTGTACCCAAACCATTTCGAAACTAAGGAGCCATTTGTCCTCCGATTACATACAAGCTCCTCGGTGCCGCGTTTGCGGGACTCATGTTTTGCGCTGTAGGGGATTTAAAAAAAAGTGACGTGAGTGGAAGGGCGGCAGTGTGTGTGTGAGCGGGAGGCAGAGCGGCAGAGAGATGCGACAGAGTTGCGAAATTGCAGGCGTGGCTCGAAATGGCTGTTATTTCAAATAGCGTAGCATATTTTAAACTAATCGGTTAACCGGTTTCAACCGGCTAATGAGGCTCAGTGGTCGGTCAAGAAAATGTTTAGTTTTCGCCATCCCTAGTATCTATACTATTTATATCTATATACCACCGGCCACTTTAGGTATACCTGTTCAACTCCTCATTAACGCAAATATCACATTGTAGCAACTCAATGCATTTAGGCATGTAGACATGGTCAAGACAATCTGCTGAAGTTCAAATTGAGCACCAGAATGGGAAGGAAAGGTGATTTAAATGGCTTTGAACGTGGCTTCACAGAGAATGGTCTGAAAAAGAAAAAACAGTTCTGTTGGCAAAAGGGCCATATTGATGTCAGAGAAGAATGAGCAGATTGGCTCGAGCTGATAGAAAGACAACAGTAACTCAAATAACCACTCGTTACGACTGAGTAATGCAGAAGATTATCTCTGAAAACACAACACGTCAAACTCTGAAACAGATGGGCTACAGCAACAGAAGACCACACCGGGTGCCACTCTTGACAGCTAAGAATAGGAAACTGAGGCTACAATTCACATGGGCTCATCAAAATTAGATAGGCTAATAGAAGACTGGAAAAACATTGCCTGGTCTGATGAGTCTCGATTTCTGCTGCGACATTTAGATGGTAGGGTCAGTATTTTGTAGCCTGGCAAGCCAGACCTACATCAAGATGTTAGGTCTGGCAACTCACCATTAGCACGGCTCAATCCGAGGGGCGGGATAAACGGTTGTCTCTCAAAATCCCTCTGCACGCAATAGGATAGCGCTACAACCAATCAGAGCAACGAAGAAGGCTAGTTGGTATATTAAACTTTTGCCGTATCCAGTCGGCAAAACTCCGAACACATCTTCCTTTTTTTAAAATGACTTAAGTGCCGTTCTTTGCTCTTTTCTCAAAGAAAAGCTTAACTCCAAGTCTTCCAGAGTCGCGGCCAAAGCCGATTCGAAAGACCGCTGTTCGCCAGCAGCAGCAGCCATTCTTTGTTTTCAAGTAGCAGGGAACCGTCACAACTCTGTCGTCATTATGTTAAGCCCGCCCCGCCTACTCTATACACGATGTGATTGGCCTGACCTGAGTTTGTTTTTTCCAGCTCGAAAGTCAACGGAGAGTTGCTAGAGTGACCACACTGGCTTTAAAATAAATGTTGCTGCCGCTAGGGTGCGTCTAGATTTCTAGGCTAAGTATTTGGTGTAAACAACATGAAAACATGGACCATCCTGCCTTGTATCAACGGTTCAGGCTGCTGGTGGTTTAATGGTGTGTAATATTTTCTTCACACACTTTGGGCCCCTTAGTACCGATTGAGCATTGTTTAAATGCCACAGCTTACCTGAGTATTGTTGCTGACCAGAAAAAGGGGGTCCAACCACTGATCTATATAAATGACTGGATTGCTCATGACGTCATTAAAACTGAAGCCACCGTGCCACCATATTGGTATTCCCTATATGGTCTCAACAGCTTTGTGAATAGATTTTAAGAGAAAACTCTTAACTAAGATGCTATTTAGGAGAACTTTTAGTGGTAAGATAAAATGTTTTGTGAAAATGGCCCCTGGTGTATATGTACATAGACCAGATGGATTGCGAGAAAGCTTGCAATGTGAATGGTCTCCAAATCATATAGTCAAATGATGTCTTGCATATTATTTCTAAAAAGAGTATTAAAACAAAGAAGGCTGTAAACAGGTGTCACGGTACGCTGTGCAAGGAAGCAAATGACGAAGGAGAATGAATAGTCTTTAATCCAACCATAACAGCAAAGCCCGGGAAACAACCTCTTAACATTGAAGACACTGAACAATGAACTGAAGGAGGTCAGGGCCTAAATACACAGAGGAACAAAAAAGCTAATTACTTGGGCAACAGGTGAACGAAATAATCAATCAAGGGAACAAACTGGCACACACTAGGAAACTGGGTCACACAGGCAAACAGGCACAGAACTAAGGGTATGTTTATACAACAATGATATGGTTAAAACGGAGAAGTTTTTCCTTTGAGTTTTCCACATACAGATGACACCATTGTCAAAACAATCCCCATTCACACGGATCCGCGAAAACGAATAAAAACGCTGTACGTTTTTGTTGTTTACACGGATACTGTTTTTAAAAAACTTGCACTTTGAAACCCATTTTCAAAAAGTTCGGGTTTCAGGCACCCAAAACGCCATTGTTGTGTAAATGAACGGCCAAAACACATACAAAGTTTTACGTTTTTAGTTGAAAAAGTGTCATGTAAACAGCCCCTAATGCACAATTAAACATATCCAAAACAGAACAGAATAAAATATTACTGTTACAACTGGAAACTCAGACCAATCAGGTCTGAATTTTTTTAATTGGTCTTTAAAGGGGTCATGTCATGAGGAATCATTTTCCTATATTTTTGTTAGCTTATTGTACTATGAAAATATACAGTAACTCTCAGAGCTCAAATATTCCTTCCCAGTTCAAAAGAGCATTTATCTCAGCTGAAAAGACATCTGACATTAGAAATAATAATAAATGCCCTATACCGCCTACATTTGCACATAAGCAATGCCTAAAGGAGAAACTTGGCCCAGCTTTAAAAAGAGGCTGATATTTAAGGATGAATCAGTTAAAGCAGCGGTCCCCAACCTTTTTTGCGCCACATACCGGTTTAATATCAGACAACATTTTCACGGACCGGCCTTTAAGGTGTGGCAGATAAATATAACAAAATAAAATTATACGGGGTATTTTTAAAATATAATAATAAACGTGAATCCAATGTGTAGGCCTACTCGCAACTTTATTAGCAGCGTCCTCGTAACATCACGCCTAAAGACAACTGAGAAAGCCTGAACACAAACAAAATGCCCCCAAAAGAAAGAAATCTCCATGTTTTCGGTGCTGATGCGTTCATGTAACACATAAGGGTGACGCTACCAATAAAGCACCTAAAAGCTGTCACAAAGAACCGGCAAAATTAATGATTATGAATATGTAAAATATAGCAGGAGACATTTTAATTGTTTACTAATAAACAAGTGTTTTCTGTGTCAGTGTCGGCTGCAAAGATGAAGTTGATGCTGAGTTTCGGTTCATTTGTGAGACGAGCTCCAGTTCACGTGCCGGCGCCTCCGTGTCGTGATTATCTATTTTCTAATATATTTACTTCTTATTTATTAAATCCTGGCAATTGGTTGATGAAACATTGATTAAAATTAAGATACAATTAATACAAAACGAAATTAAATTTAAAGACAGGCTTTGTGCTTTCTGTTTGAGGTCTCTGTGCAAGTTTTAAAGCAGTCTTTTAGTGCCGCTTTCAGAGCGCTCACGTCCGTAACGGAGAACTGTCCCGTCCGTAACATTTTTTTGTTTGTTTTTTAAAAATACATTTCTAAATAAATGCGACTTAAAGTCCAGTGCGACTTAGGCTATAGCCTATATGTTTTTTCTTCTTCATGACACATTTTTTGACTGTTGCGACTTATACTCCGGAGCGACTTATAGTCCGGAAAATACGTTAAGTTATTTATTCTTTCTGTGCGGCCCGATACCAAATGTCCCGCGGACCGGTACCGGATAAGTCGCATTTATTTAGAAATGTATTTAAAAAAAAAAAAAAAAACAATGTTACGGACGGGACAGTTCTCCGTTACGGACGTGAGCGCTCTGAAAGCGGCACTAAAAGACTGCTTTAAAACTTGCACAGAGACCTCAAACAGAAAGCCCGGGGGTTGGGGACCCCTGAGTTAAAGGAACAGCAGCAAAAACAGCCTCTTTATCTAAGGCCCTGTTTACACCTGGTATTAAGATGCGTTTTGGTCGATCAGATCACAAGTAGATGAGGGAGACACATACACTGAAAAAAATTATTCGTTGAATTTAATTAATTTTTTTTATCGTAAGTGGTTGCACACAATTGATTTTAGCTACATTTAAACAAATGCATTAAGTTGAACTTAATCAATTTTAGTTCAGCTTAATGCATTTGTTTAAATGTAGCTAAAATCAATTGTGTGCAACCACTTACGATAATTTTTTTTATTAAATTCAATGAATCATTTTTTTTAGTGTACCCGTACACCTGGTGTTTTAATCCTTCTCTTTCTCTTTTACTTTTAACCACTTCTGTCCTGATTTTTTTGAGGAGAGGGTCTATGGACAGGTAAATGTATGTTTTTCAGATCTTTTGATATAATAGACTAAATAAGCTTGTGTAATTTGTGCACGGAGAGGACTGAAAAACATACTGAGAGCTTTCATTTCGGCTCTGATAGCCACAAGACCATGCCGAAAGCTGTGAGTATGTGTTAGAAATCATGGTGAGAGAACATTGCGGGCTTGGTATGTTTTTCGTCTTCAAGCCAAACTTGGGTCTTCAGCTGACAAAGTTTAAATCCCATCTGACTAGTGCTTCTCATAATGTTTACGTGTTAGTTCAGTAGGTGGACAGTATGCAGTCTTTTGTGGCTGTTAGAACACATTCGACCACATGACCCAGCAATATCCCGCATTTCACCATCTAGGTTTACTATTGACCCGATATAGTGCATCTATGAGTAACCTACTTCTAGCCAAAGTAAGCTTGAATTTGGTTACATGTCGGTTTTGCCAAAATAACCTGCAAGATGTATGATAGGCTATTCCATCATGTAAGCAAAGTCAACAGTGATTACAAGGTGTTTGGTTTTATTTCTTTGACATGTTCTATGCGTAACGCCCGTTTCACACATACTCCGTTTGCAGTGCGTATGCGGTGCGTATTTTTTTCGTACCCATGTTAACAGGTTAGAGCTTCCACACTGCACGCGGTTGCAGTCCGTCGATCCGTTCCAGTTGCGGTGCGTATACAGCAGTGCAGAGATCGTTTCCGCACCGAGTCTATTTTTGCTGTGCTGCACACGCTGAATTAAAGTGACAGCGCATGTTTCATGATCAAAATGAACACAGATTGACCTAAAAATTTAGTAATTTCACCATAAATGCGATTAATTAAATAAAATGTAGTAATCTTAACATAAATGTATTTAATTAAATACTATTTTCACTTTAAGACCGGGGTAAAGCAAGGAAATCTACAATTTACCTCAACAAGGCGACATAATGAACGACACTCGTGGAGGTGGAAAAACAAATTCTTTGTGACATGCAAGATTTATTGTTTTAATTTAAATGCAAAAGAAAAGGCATGAGAGTCGGCTGTTTTTTTATATAGCCTAGGCTACATGGTTAAATATTTGACCACTTGCTTGAGGAACTTAATATAAGTAGAAGTAATGCATTGAATAATAGCCTACGTTGTTTAAATTGTGTTTAAATGTGCATACGTTAGAGTGTATGTGTACAAAGAGAATCGCAATGCTGAGACGTTAAGACCAGGGTAAATCAAGGGAAAATACATATTTCAACAACGCAACATAATGAACAACACTGGTCTCATTCGTGGAGGTGGAAAAACAAGTTCTTTGTGACATGCAAGATTTATTGTATAAAGATTTAAATTATGCAAAAGAAAGAGTAGCCTATATGAGTCTGCTGTTTTTTTTTCAATTTTAAGTTTTAATTTAAAATGTAGTCTATGCGATTTTAATATAAGTACATGGTTAAATATTTTGCCACTTGCTTGAGCAACTTAATATATAATTATATAGAAGTAATGCAATGAAGTTTGTTTAAATTGTGTTTAAACGTGAATACGTCTATTAAAGAGTATATATGTACAAAGAGAATCGCAATGCTGACAAAAAACTTTTTTTTTTAAATAAAATTAGCTGATAACTTATGGATTTGAAATACAATTTGTTTGTGGTAGAGCCGGATCAGTTATGCACTGCAAACGCAGCTTATGTGAAAGCACTTTAGCGCGTGCTGCTCCTGCACCGCATACGCACTGCAACACGCACCGCACACGCACTGCACACGGAGTATGTGTGAAACGGGCGTTAACACATACTCCGTTTGCAGCATGCGTATGCGGTGCGTATTTTTTTCCGTACCCATGTTATCAGGTTAGAGCTTTCACACTGCATGCGGTTGCAGTCCGTCGATCCGTTCCAGTTGCGGTGCGTACAGCAGTGCAGAGATCGTTTCCGCACCGAGTCTATTTTTGCTGTGCTGCAAACGCTGAATTAAAGTGACAGCGCATGTTGCGTGGTGAAAATGAACACAGATTGACCTGAAAATGTAGTAATTTCACCATAAATGCGATTAATTAAATAAAATTGAGTAAATCTCACCATAAATGTATTTAATTAAATACTACGTTTTTGGTAAAGCAAGGAAAGCTACAATTTACCTCAACAAGGCGACATAATGAACAACACTTGTCACATGCGTGGAGGTGGAAAAACAAGTTTTGACATGCAAGATTTATTGTATTAAGATTTAAATTATGCAAAAGAAAGGGTATGAGTCTGCTGTTTTTGTCAATTTTAAGTTTAAATTTAAAATGTAGGCTATTCGATTTAATATTTGTACATGGTTAAATATTTGACCACTTGCTTGAGCAACTTAAGTAGAAGTAATGCATTGAATAATAGGCTGACGTTGTTTAAATTGTGTTTAAACGTGCACACGTCTATTAAAGAGTGAAATGTGCAAAGATAATCGCAATGCTGAGACGTTAAGACCGCGGGTAAATCAAGGGAAAATACAATTTGCTTCAACAAGGCATAATGAACAACACTCGTCTCATTCGTGGAGGTGGAAAAACAAGTTCTTTGTGACATGCAAGGTTTATTATAAAGATTTAAATTATGCAAAAGAAAGGGTATGAGTCTGCTGTTTTTGTCAATTTTAATTTTTAATTAAAAATATATGTAGGCTATTCGATTTTAATATCTGTACATGGTAAAATATTTTACCACTTGCTTGAGCAACTTAATATATAATTATATAGAAGTAATGCATTTAATAATATGTTGTTTAAATTGTGTTTAAACGTGAATACGTCTATTAAGAGTGTATATGTGTACAAAGAGAATTGCAATGCTGACAAAAAACTTTTTTTTTAAATAAAAGTTGCTGATAACTTCCGGATTTGAAATACATATAGCGAGTATTTATTTGTGTTATAGCCTACAGCAGCGGATCAGTTACGCACTGCAAACGCAGCATATGTGAAAGCACTATTGCATGTGCTGCTCCTGCACTGCATACGCACTGCAACACGCACCGCACCCGCACTGCACACGGAGTATGTGTGAAACGGGCGTAACCTGTGCTATTCTTGGGCTATGGTTAGACATATATAAAATTTTCACTGACAGCCCAAATTTTGCCTTGTTTCGGGCTTGACATCGGGGTTGTGTTTGTACGGCTATTAGATGTCTTTTTGGGGAGCGCCGTTTACACTACGAAAGCAATCCTGTCAAATGTGTTTTCAACTACCTCTAGAAATGGTAGAAAGTGGACAATCGCGTTTACATTTAGCGTCGTCCACGTGTGATATCGACCAAAACGCAAAATGAATTGGCTAAAAGAATCTATCTAACTGAATATTTTCGATTTAAATCAAATTCCGGAATTGAATTTTATTTCAATTCAATTCTCAGGGGTGCACAACCCTTGTTGTAACATCTGAAAAATGGAAAAGGAAAAAAGGGTTTTGCCTGTAGCATTTAGATGTTTGCTTGTTTTGTAAAATTGATTCTGATAGGACAAATAACTCTAATTTTATAGACATCTAGCTTTAATTGGCTCCTAAAAAATTAAACATCAGTCTGTGCGTCTCTAAAAAGGTTAAGAAGGAAACACTACATTTCCCATCATGCATTAGACAGATAAGGATGTTGATGTTTTAGCTGGAATACTGAGAGGAGGGAGCTCAAGAGCTGTGCACACACCATTCAAAACACTCACACGCAGAGCATGAATCACAGATCACACGCGCTCATACAGCCCAAGCTCAGATACCAGTCCACGCAGCCGGTGATGTCGACACTCTAATCTCCGCTCTGATTGGTGGAGGGACGTCTGTCAAACATAGGCTGCACGTCTCGATCTCAACAGTTGGACAACACAGCCGGCGAACAGGGTTACTGCCGTGTCAGAAGGGGTTAGTGCGGCGAGAGGTGCGCAGAGGAACCTCAGCTGCTGTCTGGTGCATCCTCTCCGCGAATTTCCTCACATTGGGATAAGGGACAGTCGTCAGGACTCACTGCAGACAGCATGCAGCACAGATCCTCTGAAAATACTGGCTTTAACTGTCAGGTAGGATGGAGCCTGAGTGTCTCTCCTGTGTCCTTGAGAGTGTTTGCGTGTGTCTGTAGAGACGTGGTTGATTCAGCGTTGAGTTATTGTTATATAACGGTTAAAGATGTGTTTTTCATCTTGGTTGAGTCAGGTGCACCTTCATCTTCTTCTAGCCTCTTTCTCTGTTTGCATCTTCTAGAAGCTATTTTGGTACCTCTTGTCCTTCCGCAGTTTCACATTGTTCTTTCTCTTCACGTCCTTTTCATCTTTCTCTGTTTTCTGTGAGGGAAAGGAATTATATCTGGTTGTCGGAGGGGGTTTGTTCTGATCCAGCTCCCTCAAACGGAAGGGATGAGCTTTAGAAGGAGCAGATGTAAGCAAATGTGTGTGAGCTTTTATTCTGAGGGCATAAATAGTATATATGGACCGGAAGAGGAGGCCGACAAGGTCAGAGGAAGAAAATATTGTATCTGACAGTAGAAAATATTTAGGTTGATGATGGATGAAGCTGCAAATGTGCGTTTTAATTATGCTGATGAGGCACTGGCTGTTTGTGTGAGCGTCATGCTAGTGCGCGCCACTTTCGGCTTTCTAGAAGGATGCTGATGCTGATCCTTCCATTGCCATGGTAACCAGAGCCATCTGTAGGGATCAGTCCCGCTGCTCTCGACCAATTGAATGGCTCAGATCCCATTCATCCCCCCTCAGTCTCTTCAGCCGTCCCAGTAATCCCCTCTCTCAACGCTCACGGTTGTTACTGCATGATCACGCGGTTTTGAAGGCTCACATGCAGGGAAATCTCTTGGACAGATGAACAGTTGGTGAATAACGTGACCCATGGCAGGTGACACGTTGTTCTGTTTCGGCTGTTTAAAGGGTCTGGCGTCATGATCTGGCACTGAGCTGAAAAGTGATCTTTTATGGAGATGACTGCATCCAGCAAATGCAGTTTATCATTTAATAAAGTTCCACAGGCAGAAGTGGGTCACAAGGTACCGTGACCCAGAAAACTGCAGAGCTGAAGAAGATTAACAGAAAGTGATAGCATTCCGCTGTGCAAAGGCCGGTTTACGGCAAATCTGGTGGGACTAAGAGACACACAATTATAAAATGACCTTCTTGAACAAAATGTTGCTGCGTAACACGAGAATGAACCTCATTGGTTCTTGCAGAAACTCAAACGTGCTGCGTAACATGAGAATGAACCTCGTTGGTTCTTGCAGAAACTCAAACTTGCTGCGTAACACGAGAATGAACCTCATTGGTTCTTGCAGAAGCTCAAACGTGCTGCCTAACAAGAGAATGAACCTCATTGGTTCTTGCAGAAGCTCAAACGTGCTGCGTAACATGAGAATGAACCTCGTTGGTTCTTGCAGAAACTCAAACTTGCTGCGTAACACGAGAATGAACCTCATTGGTTCTTGCAGAAGCTCAAACGTGCTGCGTAACACAAGAATGAACCTCATTGGTTCTTGCAGAAGCTCAAACGTGCTGCGTAACATGAGAATTAATCTCATTGGTTCTTGCAGAAGCTCAAACGTGCTGCGTAACACAAGAATGAACCTCATTGGTTCTTGCAGAAGCTCAAAGTTGCTTCGTAACACTAGAATGAACCTCATTGGTTCTTGCAGAAGCTCAAACGTGCTGCGTAACATGAGAATTAACCTCATTGGTTCTTGCAGAAGCTCAAACGTGCTTCGTAACACTAGAATGAACCTCATTGGTTCTTGCAGAAACTCAAACGTGCTTCGTAACACTAGAATGAACCTCATTGGTTCTTGCAGAAGCTCAAACTTGCTGCCTAACATGAGAATTAACCTCATTGGTTCTTGCAGAAACTCAAACGTGCTTCGTAACACTAGAATGAACCTCATTGGTTCTTGCAGAAGCTCAAACTTGCTGCCTAACATGAGAATTAACCTCATTGGTTCTTGCAGAAGCTCAAACATGCTGCCTAACATGAGAATGAACCTCATTGGTTCTTGCAGAAGCTCAGAATGAACCTCATTGGTTCTTGCAGAAGCTCAAACATGCTGCGTAACACGAGAATGAACCTCATTGGTTCTTGCAGAAGCTCAAACGTGCTGCGTAACACGAGAATGAACCTCATTGGTTCTTGCAGAAGCTCAAACGTGCTGCGTAACACAAGAATGAACCTCATTGGTTCTTGCAGAAGCTCAAACGTGCTGCGTAACATGAGAATTAACCTCATTGGTTCTTGCAGAAGCTCAAACGTGCTGCGTAACACAAGAATGAACCTCATTGGTTCTTGCAGAAGCTCAAACATGCTGCCTAACATGAGAATGAACCTCATTGGTTCTTGCAGAAGCTCAAACGTGCTGCGTAACACGAGAATGAACCTCGTTGGTTCTTGCAGAAACTCAAACTTGCTGCGTAACACGAGAATGAACCTCACTGGTTCTTGCAGAAGCTCAAACGTGCTGCGTAACACAAGAATGAACCTCATTGGTTCTTGCAGAAGCTCAAACGTGCTGCGTAACACAAGAATGAACCTCATTGGTTCTTGCAGAAGCTCAAACGTGCTGCGTAACATGAGAATTAACCTCATTGGTTCTTGCAGAAGCTCAAACGTGCTGCGTAACACAAAAATGAACCTCATTGGTTCTTGCAGAAGCTCAAATGTGCTTCGTAACACTAGAATGAACCTCATTGGTTCTTGCAGAAGCTCAAACGTGCTTCGTAACACTAGAATGAACCTCATTAGTTCTTGCAGAAGCTCAAACGTGCTGCGTAACACGAGAATGAACCTCATTGGTTCTTGCAGAAGTTCAAACGTGCTATGTATCACGAGAATGAACCTCATTGGTTCTTGCAGAAGTTCAAACGTGCTGTGTAACACGAGAATGAACCTCATTGGTTCTTGCAGAAGTTCAAACGTGCTGCGTAACACTAGAATTAACCTTATTGATTCTCGCTCGTCAAGCAAACATGCCTGAGCTTCCGTTTACCACAATGTGTGAGTTGATGAATGATATGTGAATAAAAGCCTAAATTCAATGTTTATCATATAAAGCAATCGTGTCTCTTCAAAAAATTTGGACTAAACCACTCGATTCATATGGATTAGTTTTACGATCTCTTTATGAACTTTTTGAAGTGAACTAATAACCCTTTAAGCTTTATGTCAATTAAGATTTATATTATTAAAATAGTGTTAGTTTTATTTAAAGTTAACAATATTGTTTGTCAATATCGTTAATCATTAAAATCTAATAACATTTTAATCTGTAAATGTGATTTTAGGCAAATCCCAAAATGAATAGGCTATCCATTTTTTTCATACTTGACATTATATGGTTGTGATGCCTAAATTAAAATTAAATAGTATAAAACTATACATTCTAGTTTTTTGGTGTCTTATTTTTTATTTGTTTTGACAAAATAGTAAAGAATTTTAATTAATTGTTTATTTGCTATAACATGAAATTATGGGCCACAATTAAAAAAAAAAAACTGTGAGTCCATAATATAACACAAGTTTTATCCAAATAATTTCAATAATTAGCCTAAAAACTCATTGCAGTACAATATTATATTGGGATGCATTGTTTTGTTTTAAAAATCATGTTTTGTGTGCCATAAATTCATTTGTATCGAATATGGCTTAAAACCGATTTTAGAATCGATACACCCCAGCTTCCAAGGACATTAAACTGCACTCATCAAGAAATATGATTGGGTCTTCAACTATGCATCTGGTTGTGTGTCACCATTAAACTTCTGTTGTGTGTTTATCATGTTCTTTAGAGAGAACATCGCCTGAAGGACCCTCCAGGCCCTCAGTTGCAGTTCAGCCACAGTTGACTGGATGTCCCTCCTCAGAGGTGACTCTGTCTGCTCCGATTTTAGGAGTGAGAATCATTAGTCCAGTAGTATCTGATCTTGTTTCATCTCTTGCAGACCCTTCTAGAGTTGCATTGTGTTGACTTCATTGTGTCATACAGGACAAATCTCAGCACAGTTCTCAGCTTGTTGTAGTTTGTTGACTACTCTTCGCATTAAAGGGTTAGTTCACCCAAAAATGAAAATTCGGTCAGTAATTACTTACCCTCATGTTGTTCCAACCCTGTAAGACTTTCGTTCATCTTCGGAGGAAAAATTTGGATATTTTTGATAAATTCTGAGAGCTGGCTCACTCCTTCATAGGCTGCTAGGTAATTGCATCTGACAGCCCAGAAAAGTTAGTAAAGACATTGTTAAAATATTCCAAGTGACTACAGTGGCTCAACCTTAAGTTTATCAAGTGACGAATATACTTTTTGTGTGCAAAAACCCCCCAAAATACCGACTTTATTCAACTATTTATTTTCTTCCGTGTGGGCACCAGTCGTGAGTTCACGAGAGCGCCACGACGCACGCGCGAGAACTGAGAAGATAGGCCAGCCTATGAAGGAGTGAGCCAGCTCTCAGATTTCATAAAAAATATCTTAATTTGTCCTCCGAAGATGAACGGAAGTCTTACAGGGTTGGAACAACATGAGGGTGAGTAATTACTGACAGAATTTAAATTTTTGGGTGAACTAACCCTTTAAGTGTCCTTGATAACCATGAGCGTAAACCAATCCGGCATCAATCTCAGACATTAAAGTTGCACTCCGGATGGAGCAGAAAAGCAACATCTGTCATGCGCACCATATAGAAATGACCCTTTTATCTGCTATTAACCGTTTCCATAAGGCTGTTATGATCTAATGCTGGGTCTGATTTCATAAAAAACATGCAACATTTGATGACGGATTATACATCCTCGAATCCTCATAATGCCTGTTTGTCTCAGCTCTATTCGAGGCTTGCGTTATTAGCGGAAGCAGTTGACCGAAGTCTCCTTAGATGCAGAGAGAAGACTTTGAGAATGTCATCATGGCTAAAGAACGGAGATGTTAGTGCAAATTCAGACTGTAATTCTTACCGGATGGCACAAAAGAGCCTTTCAGAGCAGAAAATCTTCCTATTCAGTCTAATGTCTAATGAGATCCATTGCTATTCAGGAATGCTGTGTGAATATACATGTACAGTAAGTTAATGGATGCTGTTTAGAGAATACGCACAGTTCTGGCACTGGAATTTCCTGTAAGATGTCCAATCTGTCAGGACTCTACAAACTAAAGGAGTAAATATATAGGAGCTTAATGCATTCACAACACCATTTGTCTTTATTTATGTTGATTTGTTTAGTTCAGCATTGTTTGAACAGAGAGGCAAATGTAGGTAGTATGTATCTCGGCACCAACATTCAAAGTGTCCCGTCTCCATCTTTTTCTGCCTTCTTCCCTCGCTCCTCTTATGCTTTTAACAGTGGCCTTCTTTGTCAACGTTTAATGGGGCATGAGGACAGCAAGTGGGTGACACTGAAAGGATGAAGTGCTGGAGATACTCTCCGGCTGCTGGAGTAAGATAGGCAGCCGTTATCTTCAAGTTCTGGGAGATGCTGGACAGCAAAGAATCCGACAGAAAACGAATCATTGTTATATAGTTATTGTTCGACTGTCTTGTATGCCTGACTGCGGCATACAAGCACAATAAAAACAGCTATGTAAAATGACCCAGGCTCTTGGCCCTCGGGGCTTCCTACCACAGTAACATTACTAAAACTTGAATACATTAGCTCATCTATGAACATGAGTCCTGTCAGATTGGAGGTGAAGACGACAACTCCCATGATTCCATGCTCATTCACTGCGTGATTTATTTCATTCTAATGAAATAGCCGCAGGTGCTAAATCACTACTCACATGTCACTTTATTTGTCAAATAAAAAATGTGGGGTAATGCACGCTCCTTCACTTGGTTTTTCACTTTCACTTAAATTTGTTTCACTTGGTATAATAGCTTTGTTAAAGGTAGGGTAGGTAATCCTGTTCAGAAACACTTTTTTTTATACTGGGTGAAATGGTCCTTCCATCCTGATAGTAGTCAATACATTATGTGTTTAGAAAAAGGAATGAAAAAAATCAGACCTCTGTAGCAGCTGCAGGACAGTAAAAACTCTGACCAATCACTGCCATTCGGTGCGAATGTAAAGAACCAATCAGATGCCTTCATGTCTCGTGCCCGCCCCGAGCCCCACTGCGCGCGCTGCCCTGCGTGCACTCATCACATGTCACCGTTCCCGGAAATATTCAGCTCAAAGCACCTGCATATGCAGTCAGCGAAGGCAAACAAGGCAAAAACTACTTCCTCGGACCCTGCCCGCACTCTTGAACGACCTCCTCTGCTTCGCCCTCAACCCCGGACCTGTCCTCGAACCGACGATGCGGTACTTGTCTCCGGACTCGGAGTGTACGTTAGTCTTCATTAGAGTCAACAATGTTTTCATCATGGAAACTCTTACATGCAAAACACCGTATATGTTATGAATCTTACACGAAATTCACCTTCATCACAGTGTAACTGATGGTAATGGAAAAACGTGTATCAATGCAACCTGTTTTTAGTTTTGCCTTATAAATATAGCTCGTTACCGAATGAAACTTTACCATTGTCGATATGCTAGCTTGATAGTGAGTACTAAAAGAAATCTTATTTGTTTATATTCATAGTGATAAAGTTAGGTATTTTATTACATGTGATTCTGACATGATGTCACTGTATGTACTGCGCTCCTTCCTCTCCACTCGTCTCAGGTAATAAATGCGTCTTGTTCCAGCCTGAGCGTTTGGCGTCGCGCGTTCATGTGTTTTGGGGGCGTGGCTTTGGAAGGAGCTCAGAAGGGAGGGGGTGGGAATGAATGGAAATAATGAGCTGTGTTTATTGCAGATTAAAAGGTCTACAGTCACTCGATTTTTATATTTTCTTTTTCAGAGTACTTACATTTTAATTATGTATTGGTATATAAAGACAGTTTAAACAAATTTGGAATGTTTTTTTTTTAGAAAAATGATTACCTACCCTACCTTTAATGTTTTGAATAAGCAACCTCTAGCGACAAAACTTACATACTGTCCCTTTATTTATATTGTGCCTTTAAGTTTTTAGCTTTATACAGTCAGAAAACAATGAAAAACAAAAGAAAATTAAAGAAGCGACTAATTTTACTTTCCTGATCTGACTTATTTCCAGGAGAAACATGATATTCAGTGAGACTAAAATGTAGGTAGGACTTGATATTATCTGTTGGGAATTGATTGTATTATGAAAAGTGGGCATTACATACCATAATAGAGTCAGGTGTTTCTAGGAGAGGGGTTGAAAATGAATAGTGATCTGTGTTGTCAGTCTAAATGTTTAGATTGTATAGACAAGTTTTTTTTTTTTTTTATTCGGAATAACATGGATTGATGAATTGTGCACAAACAGTGAAAATATGGTCAATATTCATTTCATTTTTAATTTCATGTTGGCTTAAGCAACGTTCATGTCTTTAAGCCTGTGTAAATGCTATGTTTGTTTGTGTTTCTGGAAGACAGGGAGTAAAATCTGTTTTTAAGTATGCAATGAGGTCAAGACGGATTTATTTCAATATTTAATAGAAAAACTGCAGTGGGATTCATCGCTGTTATAGTGAATCTTTTTAACATCCCACTGAACTGCACTTTATTATCTCACACAGTTACATTCAGTATTTTCCAAATTATTCTGATCCTTTGTGATTTTGCTATGGCTGTTAATTTAATATGTTGATTTAATTTTAAAAACATTATACAAAATACAGAAATGAACCGTGCTCCCTGAACTGTACATGAAATATTGAATTGTGTGATTAATTGCAATCAATTTAATGAATCTCTTAATATTATAGAATTAATTTGATTAAAATCTAAATCAATCGACAGCCCTAGTTTTTATATAACAAAAGAAAAAGCTCTAAATTGCTCTGCTCTACATGAAACCGCAAATGAGAGTGACCCCAATCCCTCCCCCACCCCATGTGTATGTAAATTTGTGTCCACATGTGCGAATCGGCTTCATCGTTATTCAACCCGAGCAGCCGCGGTCATGTGACTCTGAACCCGGCAAGCTGCTGAGGCTGAGAGGGACCGAACGAGAGAAGGACATAAAATGGATTACAAAGAGAGGGAAAAAGAAGTGTGAAAGATTAGGGATGACAGAGCGATAGCAAGCCAGGAAGGACAGGACGAGGGGGATCTCAGATAATCTCAGACATAATGTCACACCTCAGCTGCACACAGGAAGATGCTTATTAATATAAAGAGGATCAGTCCTGCGGGACACACTGTTAGCTTTCATTAGTGAGGTCTGAACACACAAGGGGGTGTGAGTGTGTGTGTGTGTGTATTTGCACAGGTGTTATCTCGATCAAAACAATGTCAACAGTTTCCCCCCCCTCCATGTCTATAAGAGTAACCCCTCGTCATGTGCCGTTCTAATGGCGTGTTCGACAGACGTGCTAATGAGTTATCCGAACATCTGTGTGCACGTGTGTCCTTCATCTCTCCTCCAAGAACAAGATGGAGAGATGAGGGCTCATTTTGATGACATCACAGGCGGACTGAATGGAGCTTCCCATGAGTCTGCTGGGCTGAGTTGCCATGGTAATCTATATAGTTCATCCTGGATTCCCATTTATGGTTTCCTTGCAGGCATGAGTGCTCCGCCACCACCTCAGACCACACACGCACACACACACGCACACACACACGCACGCACGCATCACAGCTCAAGAAAATGACTCACCATGGCAGTGATGCTCTGAGATTGTTTCTTTTATTAGGCAAGCATCACTATTACTGATGCTGTGCTTTAACACTAGTGAATTTTGGTGCAGACCTGAGTCTGCATGCATAGTATATAAACTCACTAAAACCCATTAAGGAAACCTAAGCAACCTTATACGTCCTGGATGTAATAAATGTAATAATCTAGTTGGAGTTAATCAGTACCACCTTCATGTAATTAAGAAATTAAGAGTGCCGAGAGTTTGATAGACATGTCAGATGGGCAACAATCGGGATCCGGAAGTAAAAACTCTATTTTGAACGATAACTTTTAAACCTTTAAAGACAGACCTACTGTGAGCTATGAAGTTGTTAATCCGTAGTATTTGCTTCTGTTGAAGCCGTCAGCCCGAATTATTTCAGTTGATTTTTTTTAATAATCGTATGTAACAGCGGAATACCTGGTGAAAAACTGCATTACCCATGATGCTGTACAGAAAATGGCACCAATCGGTGAGTCGTAAAAAGCACCAAAATTGCTCTTTAGCTCCGCCCACTCCCATGAAGCACCACAAATGACATATTAGAATCGATCTCTCTAAGCTCTCAAATACTTAAATATTTTATTTGTGTATGCATATTTTGCAATAAAGTTAAAATGCAATCATGTTTTATGTACATGATCAACATTTGTACAAGAAAAGTTGTATATTTCTCCATGGTTTTTTATTAGATTATGCTGATCAGCTATGTGCTTCATGGATAGTTCTTTCCCTCACTAAAACCTTTTAAGTACACAGCCTTCATTTTTGTCTGATTTTCAAATACTTTGTTGCTTCAAATGCTATGATTCACCTAGTAGCTGATTGGCTTTGTTCATGGCTTATAACTCTTTAACAGAGACTTTTTAAAAATCCCTATGGGAAAAAAGAATGGGAAAAATACATCCGGTGCCAACGCCGCTGAAAAAGGTGGCAGGAACTGTTGAACTCTAGGGTTAATAATATGAAATCTTATGATTCATTGTTTCCACATATATCCACTGTTGTTGTCAAACCAACCAAACTTGCAGCATATGCTGATCTCTCCCATGATCCCTTTGGCTCTCTCACATGGACTCTCGTATGTATGTTGGGATGTTCCAGCACACAATTATAATCTTTTCCCATGTGGTCCGTGTCTCATCCGGCCTGAGTTCTCCTGGTCTTTTGTGCTGTGAACAATCTTGTCTTTCTCTTCTTATGGCCCTTAATGTCGTCCATCCATAATGCCATCGTTCTTTCTGCACTCATGTACAAGCGGATCATCTTGCAGTCATCTGTCCCTTTAAAATGAATTGCTTTGGTTCTGCTGTGGGCCGTTGCCAGATGTTACTCTAAAGACATGCAAGCGATTATGTGTGAGCGCGAGCGGTTATTTACCCTGTTAAAGAGAATGAATGTGTACTCCATCTATTCTGGACTGTGGCTGATTTGGATTCTGAGCCACAGGCTAGTGAGACTTTGGCTTCACAGGGGACCAAAACAATGTCATTTATGTTCTGGGGACAACTAGCGGCAGGCCACATTAGTCGTCATGGAAACTGTCAGCCAAGGTTAGGCTCAGGCAGACGGATGCTTATTTTGGGATGTCATCCATTGGTGGTGTGAGAAGGAACGAGGGTCTGTCTGTTATGGCCTCAGTGGGGCATTTATTAGGAGTAAATGATGAAACATGTATATCATTAAGTGTATATTTTGCCCTGGAGACATGAATGGACCGGTGTTGAATGTATGTGACATCAGTAAACCAAAGACAATCAGGGGAAAGGATTCTGAGTGGTCCTGTTTGAAATAAAATAGATTACTGAAGAATGAGAATGAAAACACTTTTTCAAAAGCAATTGCTTTAAAAAAAAAATTCCTTTCATTCGTGACTCATAGCGTCCAAACCTCCCACCTATGTGCATTTGTTAAAAGTGCTTGCATGGTTCAGAACAAGTCAAGTATGGCTGCAATGACTAACCAATGAATCTGATAATAACATTAACATAGTATGTATATACCTGTACACACCTTTTCAAAAGTTTGGGGTCATTAAGAAATTCATTATTTTGTTCAGTAATGATGCTTAAATGGATCAAAAGTGACAGTAAAACGTTTATAGTTTCACAAAAGATTTCTATTTCAAATAAATGCTGTTCTTTTGAAGTTTCTATTAATCAAAGAATCCTAACAAAATGTATGGTTTCCACAAAAATATTACTGTAAGTAAGCGCAACTGTTTTCAACATTACTAATAATGAAAAATGATTCTTGAGCAGCAAATCATCATATCATGTTTATTACTGTATTTTTTTATTAAATAAATGCATCGGTGAGCATAAGAGACTTCTTTTAAAAACATAAAAATAATCTTACACTCAACTTTTGAATGGCATTGTGTATGTGTTCATATGTGTAAAGTTTGTTCTGCTTGTTCTTTTGGGATGAAGGCTTTAGGCTTAGGATTGATATGGATTGTACGATGAGTTATTTGTCAGTGATCATCTATAAGAGAAGATGAATATGTATGTGTGACTGTGTGTTTAATCATTTTGCTTTGTTTTGCAGCGAAGCGATGAGGAAGCTGTGCTGGACAGGGGTGGAACTCGCTCCATGCTCAACACGAATTTCGAGAAAGAGGAGCTTGAAGGTAACTGAAGCTCACACACTCCAAACCTATGAGTCAAACTCTCATGAATTATGAGCCTGATGAATTATTATTATACAAAATTGTATTATTAAATTAAATTATGCTTAAAACATTCATTTAAGTTTGTTAAATCAGCACAAAATATTCAGAATATTACATTTTTAGCTTTTTGTGCAATTATTGCATGTTGCGACTCACTTGTAGCAATCTTATAGCAGTAGAACCTTTCACTCACAGCAAAAACTACAACAAATTATTTCTAAATTATGTATTTGTAGTCTAAAGGCCTCTGGTCAATAAAATGGGTAAATTCCCCAGTATTACCCCAGTATTATTTATCAAAGCAGCATAAAGTTGATTCTGGACATTAATAGCTCCAGAAGAGCATATGTTGTGCACAATGCTGGGTAACTGATTACATGTAATCTGGATTACTTAATCAGATTCCAAAAATTAAGTACTTTTAATTATATTACATTTTAAAATACTCGCAATCAGACTACAGTTACTTTTTTATTGATTACATGTTATTCTCACAATTATTCATAATTCATTGATTCTCCCTACTAATTTTTTATCTTTTAAATTTTACTTTCTAAAAAAAAGACTACTGCTTATGTATCTTCAGAAGGTCTTCCAGGTTTGTGGTATTGCACCCACAGACCAGCCACTAGTCATGTGCCGATCACTGAAATCCGAGACCCATGCACACAGCATTTGATCTCAACATTGCATATCTAATCAGCTCCTGACGAACACATTATTTATTGTTTGAATTATCACTCAGTGAGTCATTTAAACATGTTTTACTGTCTTTGGAAGGCTTTTGTCTTTTAAACACATTAAAATGTACAAACAAACTCACATAATTTCATATTTACATGCAATACAGGAATTCCCCAACTTGTTTTCATCTGAAAATAAGAATGATAATAATTAAAATCAATTAAAATAAATAAAATTCAGTTTACGGTTATCTGATGTCATTTAATGATAACATGACATGCAGGCAAACAAACAATTTTTTAAATATCTTTTTTAATTTTAATTTTGAATTACTTAATGATTTAATTACTTAGTAGCTTTTCATTAAACAAATCCCCTGCTAGTCCATCACGGACCTGGGGTAAACCCAGACTGGAATTTATATATTTATACAGTAACTGACTACAAGTTGTAAGTACCCAGTACTGGTTGAGCACCAAGGTCACTATAAAAAGGCATTTAGCAGGCATTAAACTCATAGATTCCAACATACAAGCTCCATTGTAGAATGCCGCCCTTATTTTCAGAGAACAGAGAAGTAGAGAGGAAATGAATCCAGTGTTTGACATTAGCTGTTCTTAGTCCTGAGGAAATATTCCATTTAGAGAAACATTTCATTCCAGCTCTTACACACACACAGCACACACACACACAATCGGAGCCAAAGAGTGTCTGTGCCTGAAGAATGTTTCATCCTCATCCTTACTTAACCCTTGTGAAGACCCCGTAATTTCAGAGAAAGCGTGTGTGAATAGTGTGTGTCTGTGTACATTTTTTATTGTTATGTTTAATTATTATGTTACCAACAACTTTGTTTCCTTTTAAAGGTCAGTTTTTGTCATTTCTGTCAGTTAATTAATTATTCTTCTCTTCAAATTATTTGAAGATGTTCCTCTGACCTAATCAAAACCAATTAGACATGGTATCCATGCTAGTAACATTGTTTCTGTTTGCAGTCAGTTTGCCCCAGAAACTATACAAAGACTATATATGTATATATATATTTTAAGTATATTTGTTCTTCAAATAGCCTCTCAGACCCAATAGAGAATCTGAGGTTTTTGGATTTTAGTGGGTTAAAATGTGTTAAAGGGACCTAAAACCTTCATCATTATGTAATTCCAAACTTGTAAGTCTTTCTGGTTTCACTTTAATTTGATGGTCCTTTTAACACATTATACTGACTATAAGTTACGTTGCACCTACATGTCTACTAACTGTCATTCGTAGAGTATTAGTAGATATGTAGTAGCCTGGTAATACCAAACTCTGCTACTTCGCTTTGCTTCGTAGACAGAGTCTGGCATGGCATAATTGAAAAGCGATTTCTTTCTCGCGGGGTGGCGCTTGTCTGAAGTTTAAAATCATTGGTTCCCGTAAGCCAATCACATAACGTTTGGTTATGGCGTGTGTTATGCGCATGCTCAGCCGCATCTAACTTCCACTGTAAGCACATGTATGATGCGAAAACAAAACCATCGAGCGAAATACCGGAGTGAACATGGCTGTGAACGACTTTTGCAGATTATGTGAAGTAAATCTACGCATCCACGGTACAATCAGTGTCTACGTCACGGCTCTCAGCCCGCCCTCTGTTCGTTGATTGGCCGGCTGTTTTCAGGCCGGAGGAAAACGGAAAGCTATTACGCTGTCTCAGACTGAGTACAGAAGCGAAATGAAATTGAGCGGAAGTAAGAAGTCTGACGTAGTCAGGCTAGATATGTAGTTGCAAAGTTACTTATAGTCAGTAGAATGTCTGTTGGAGGATCATCATAATAAAGAAATATTAAGCAGACAGTGTATTAATACTCTGAGAGTTAGTTTACATCTAGTTGCAAAGTTACTTATAGTCAACAGAATGTTCAAAAGGGACCATCAAATAAACTGTTAACATCTTTCTTTCTTTTGTGGAACACAAAGGAAGATGTTTTGAAGAATGTCTTTTTTTTGTTCCATACAATGAAGTCGATGGGCTCCAATGTTGTTTAATTCCCAACGTTTGTTCAATCTTCAAAATCTTTATTTGTGTTCTGCAGAAGAAATAAATGCATAAGACAAACTGACCTATTAATGTAATACCCAAATATCCTATTAAGGTTTTTGTAACTGCTCTGTATTGTAGTGTTTAGATGTTGTTTAGAGGATGTTTCACTGATTTAAGAGAAAGTGACTCAGCTTTGTATGAACTACCACATGGGCACACACATACCTCAAGACTGCAGGGGGAAGATATCAGTGAAGGCAATGAGATAAAAGCACACATGCGTCTGTTTGTGTTGGCCCTGGAGGTCTTTATCACTTATTTAGATGCTAAATTGCATGACTGAGTGAGCAGATGAAACTAAAGCTCATTAGAGTGTGTCTCTCTGAAGAGTGAGACGCAGGTTATATTAAAAACTGATGAGGTGATTCAGAAGACACAGTCAGCATGGGCCATCAGCCCTTTCTATATGCAGATCTGCTTTTGGTCTCCATCTGTCTGCTTTACACACTTAAGTCGTGACGTAAAGGTCTGATTTGTGACTCCTGCTTCTCTGTGTCAGTGCCCAGGGCTGGAATCACACACACACACGTGCTCTCTCCCCACAGACGAACACTGTCAGGATTCATCTCTGTTGAGAGAGACACAGTGAGCTGGAGGGACGGGGCTGCAGAGGGAGAGAGAGGGATTTAATGCTATAGCTTAATCTGAGACCGTAAACAAGAACAGAAACACAAAGTACAGAATCACTGAATCTGATAATAATGACGACAGAGATTGAATCTTATACAACAGTCTTCTACATCTGTTAAACACTTCTAAGATGAACAAATAAATGAACTATTCATCTTAAAGCTGCAGTGGCTGTCAGTCACCACGCCGGTGTGGATACTGTCATTCGCAATCACAGATTCTACTTTTTGGAAGTATGACCAACATAATAATTTTCACCGGAAAATGTCATCTGAACAAATAGCCTAAGTAACATCATGCAAATTATACTTTGTTCTCAAATTGTTAATGTTAACAACATCAGCATTGCGTGACTACATTTAATGTGTATTAGGGCTACCTAGTTCAGTACTCCGTAACTGTATGAATTAAGCGAACAAGTGTGCTACTGTTACATAATTGAACCATTGAAAAGTCTTACCTGACCAGCAGAAAAAAAGCCATCTCTGCGTTCGTTTTGTACCCCTTCAAAACACGGAGTTCACGCCACCTTTCAAAAGCCCTTCCGATATTTATCCGTGTTTTCGCATGGGCCCTGTTGCAGTCTCTTCTGTAGCCAGTCCGAAGTCTTTTGCATTTTACAACGGGTGAATCTTCAGTTGGCACTGGTGATTGTCGTTTGAACCTTTCTGGATCCGCCATCAAATTGATAAGTTTAATTATATCAAGTGCTGTGAGAAAAGGCTATAAATCTCCACCTCCAACATCCTCACACGCAATATAGCCTACTAGTCGGGACACCTTCTTTGTGTACAGATGTGACGTAATGACGCAAAGACATGCTTGAATTTCCTGCGGAAATCCACCAGCACCACTGGAATTAAAAACATTATTACAAGCTCACCGTTTTGAATCGAGCTAAGGCAAGCAGATAGTTTTGAACACTGTACTTGCTCAAAAATTTATTTTGAAAAATTTTTAACCCAAAAAAGTTACAGACTGCAGCTTTAAAGTAACAGTTCAACAGTTCTGCCAGAAAGACTCGGGAGAATAAATACTTGTAACAGTTATGCATTTATTGACAGCCCAGCAAGCAATGTATGCAATTAAGTTCTTTGGCGTAGGCCCCGTCCGTAACTCGCAATCCGAGGGTACGGATTCAGCATTTCCTGCCTGAAGAATAAGGCAGGGGCGCAGCCGACCCCCTGTGACGTATTGGAAGGGACCATCCTGGTGGTGGTGGGGAGGTTGATGGGGAAGGGACCATCATAGGTGATGAGGAGATTAGAGGGAAGAACCCGTCTTGGTGGAGGGCAGAACCATCTTGGTGGTGGTGGGGTGGATGGTGGCGAGTGAAAGCGTCAGCATCTGCGAACTCAGACAAGTGTAAGTACGGGTCTTTTATACTTCTAGTATTAGAACGTGATTGGATAGATGAGAAGGTAGTAAGTGACGCAACAATTGAGTCTTCCTGACAGAACTTTACGCTAAGCTTTCATTGACAGCTCCAAAATGAAATGGTTAGTTTTTATATTGTCATTGTATTAATGCCAAAGTAAACTGTATGAACATATAATGAAATACCCCCCCCCCCCCCTCCACACACACACACACACACACACACACACACACACAAACAAAACTATCCACAATATTTTGCAATATGGAAGTTAGTTATTTTCTGTGAATGTGCAAGACTTACAATTCATTAGCCACTATAGGCAAATAAGAAGAATAACAAAGTGCAGTAAAATAGTAAAACTATATGCGCTACAAACCAGTGTCCCCAATAGACTTAAAGCGAAATCGAAGGATGAACTGGTGTGACGTCATTTCGAACAAAATCAGCCCAAAATGAAGTTCGTTTCAGGAGTTCAAAACAGCTTGCCAAAGCGAACTTTCTGGAAAAGTTGGTAAACACCTTTAAACTACAATTGGTCCATGGTGATTACGTAATAGGTAGGTGCGCTCTGGGGCTCTGCTCTCTTTGTCATGGAAATCTTCTCCAGTTCATTTCCTATATTGAGTCCGTCGAGACACGGTTTGAAATCGCCTGTGTTTCTTACGTCACAAACTACCCTGTAACCAATCACGTCAACGTGTGGGAGGCCTTTAGCATATCATTAACTATGCTGCGAAGCTGGGGAGTCCAGTGGGTTGACCAGTTTATTTTTCAATTTGGGTGAATGATTCCTTTGATTTTATATAGTAGTTATTTTGTTAAGGTCATTTTGTGATAACTGCATTCTTCTGTTTGTCCCTGGCAGGCCACCGTACCCTCTACATTGGGGTGCATGTACCTTTGGGTCGGAGATCACACAGACGGCATCGTCACCATGGACACCGTCACAGGAAGAGGTCACGGGAAAGAGACTCTGGAACCGAAGATGGCAGAGAATCACCTTCATACAGTAAGACTGACACTCTTGATGGATAAATGAAAACTTGATTATGTCAAAAAGGACAGAAATAAGATATAAAAACTCTGGTTTCTCTCTAGCGGACACACCATCACAGCGTGTACAGTTTCTGCTTGGAATGGAGGATGATGAGGAACACATTCCTCATGCTCTTTTCACCGAGCTGGACGAGATCTGCCTGAAAGAGGGAGAGGATGCGGAATGGAAAGAGACGGCTAGGTACGAATCCACACAAATTCAACAAGGTGCTGAAACATTCTTCTAAGATTTTGGTCCATATTGATAAGATAGCAACATACAGTTGCTGCAGATTTGTTGGCTGGACATCCATGAGGGGAATCTCCCATTCCACCACATCCCAAAGGTGCTCTATTGGACTGAGATCTGGTGACTGTGGAGGTTGAGTATAGTGAACTCATTGTCATGACCAAGAAACCAGTTTGAGAGGCTTTGTTACTTGGAGCGTTATCCTGCTGGAAGTAGCCACCAGGAAATGGGTACACTGTGCTCATAAAGGGATGAACATGGTCAGCAGCAATAATCAGGTAGGCTGTGGCGTTTAAATGATGCTCAATTAGTGCTAAGGAGCCCAAAGTGTGGCAAGAAAATATCCCTTACACCATTACACCACCAGCAGCCTGAACCGTTGATACAAAGCAGGATGGGTCCATGTTTTCATGTTGTTTACACCAAATTCTGACCCTACCATCTAAATTTCGCAGCAGAAATTGAGACTCATCAGACTAGGCAGTGTTTTTCCAGTCTTCTATTGTCTAATTTTGGTGAGCCTGTGCGAATCGTAGTCTCAGTTTCTTGTTCTTAGCTGACAGGAGGTATCTTCTGCGGCTGTAGCCCATCTGCTACAAGGTTCAGAGATGATCTTCTGCAGACCTTGGTTGTGATTTGAATTTCTGTTGTCTTTCTATCAGCTTGAACCAGTCTGGCCATTCTCCTCTGAACTCTGGCTTCAACAAGGCATTTTCGCCTAGAACTTCCACTAAAAATTATATTGTTAAAAATATAGTATAGATTGTAACCCTAATTGAACTGGAACCTGAATTTATATTGAACTACACAAAGACTTTGCTTCTAATTTCAGAAGTCCAAAGTATGGGTCACAGAGGGTTTGATGACCTGCCAGAAACAAACAGTGGAGTGCGATTAAAAGTGTTTTAAATCAAGAGCAAACCTACTTAAGAGCAATATTTGCGGTTTGGAATAAGAAATTAGGAGAGGATTAGGCATGTATCCATTACAGCTAATGCAATACCAGTTTGTGGTGCTGCAGCTAAATGAGAGAACTAATTTAATTGTCATTCTCATTCTCTCTTTTTTTTCTCCCTCTCTTCCTATTCTTCTCTCTCATATCCCTTATTTGTCTCTAGATGGCTGAAGTTTGAGGAGGATGTGGAGGATGGAGGGGAGAGGTGGAGTAAGCCATACGTGGCTACTCTTTCCCTTCATAGCTTGTTTGAGCTGCGGAGCTGCATCCTAAATGGCATCGTCATGCTGGACATGAGGGCCAACTCACTGGAGGAGATTGCAGGTACAGAGTCTGAAAACATTGCCCAAACCTGATCTTCTAAAGGCCTTCCTCACGGATCTAAATCAATCAGCATTTTAATTATTAGGATTAGCTGTTTACTGATTTCAGTTTGCAATACAGGCCCATTTAACATTTAGGGCCCTATTTTAACGATCTGAAACGCAAGTATCAAATGCGAAACGCAAGTAACTTTGTGGATCTTGGGCGCTGTTGCTATTATACCGGCGGGATAAATGACTCTTGCGCCCGACGCAAATCTAAAATGGGTTGGTCTGAAGTTGCTACATTACTCATAGGTGTGGTTTGGGCGTAACGTGAAATAAACCAATCAGAGCATCATCTCACATTCTCTTTAAGAGCAGGCACACTTGTTCCATGGCGGATTGCTATTATAACGGCGGATTTGCCAGGCGCACGCCAGGAGCGGTTCACAGCCGAGGAGACCGACTTTCTCGTCAGGGCCGTAAAAGACAGAGAAGTGACATTGTATGGGGATGGGAGAAAACCACCCAAATTAGCTTCGGTTAAACAGGCGTATAATAATTTTAGTAAATGTGTAAGCTAGATTTGTGCCTATTTTTTCACATCTTCATGAACACCACAATGATTTCCCTCGTGTGGAATATTTTTCCTTGTAATTATGTATGGTTTGCAAAAATGACAACTGCTGCGTCTGTGTGTAGATGAGAGAAGCAAAGTGTATGTGCGTTGTGCACACACTACATTATGGCCAAGCATGCGCCCTTAAAATAACATCTGAACGCACCACTGAAAACGCGCCACTGACTTTAGACTAGGTTTTTCCTGGTCTGTGGCGGAATTGTTTTCTGGAACTGCAAAATAGCACCAGGGAACGTTTGCGCCAGAACACACCTCCTCTATTCGTTGAACCGCCCCCGCAAGTTCATTTCCTAATTTACCGATGTGCGTCTGTCGAGGGAAAAGTCTGCTGTGCGTCGGGTGCAAAATAGGAATGATACATGTGTCGTCGTTGTACAAAGTCAATTGCGCTGGGTGCAAGATAGGGCCCTTGGTGTCCCACTTAACATACTGCACATCCTAAATTATATTCAAGATTAGATTAGTGCATCCCAAATGATAGTACATTGCAAATATTGTATTGATTTCAGTTTGCTATACACGCCCATTTAACATTTAGTGTCCCACTTAACATACTGCACATCCTAAATTATATTCAAGATTAGATTAGTGCATCCCAAATGATAGTACATTGAAAATATTGTGCTACAGTTGCTTGTTGATATACTTTTTAGGGTGGATTTTCGAGATCTTTGCATGTCTTTCAGCTAATATGCTAATGCGTGCCACAATTATTGGCACCCCTTCATTTAATACTTTGTGTGACCTCCCTTTGCCAAGATAAGGTTGATGAACATATGGCAAGGGATCTGAAACCATTTCTCCATATTCCTCCTGAGACCTCTGAATCTCCAGATTCAAAGATCCATGCTTGTGGACTTTTTTCTTTAGCTCATCCCACAGGTTTTTTTATGGGTCAGGGGACTGCTGTGTTCATGGCAAAACCTTCATTCTGTGGTCAATGAGCTATTCTGTTGTTTATTTTGGGTTGTGCTTTTGATCATTGTCATGCTGGAAGATCAAACCACAGCCCAGTTTACAGCATTAAAGATCCACCACCATACTTCCCAGTGGGGATGAGGTGCTTTTCTACATGGATATGCTTCTGTCAATGCCAAACCCACCTTGGGTGTTTTTCCAAAAAGCTTTATTTTGGTCTCATCTGACCATAAAACCCAGTCTCATTGAAAGTTCCAGTAACGCCTGGCAAACTGTAGGTGTATGCAATTGCTGTCTGATGTCACCATATTATTTTTTTATTGCAACATTCCCAAACAAGTTGTGAATATATTGGTGAGGTCTGGTCATAGTTTTGGAGACTTTCTGACCCCAAGGCCCAACTAGCATCTGCAATTCTCCAACTTCGATCCTTACAGTTTGTTTGGCGACTCAAACATCCCACTCTGTGTGTGTGGGGCCAATATAGACACACATCCTCTACCAGGTAGATTGTTACAATCTCCAGTTGATTTAAACTTCTTAATTATTGCCCAGATAGTGGAAATGAGTATTCAAACAATTCAACTATTATCTTATAGTTATTTCATGATTTGTGCAGGTCATCAACAACCTTTTGTCACACATCATTACTGTATTCTCAGGTCTTTCCCATATGGATGACAATAGGAATTTGGCCCGTGTGTCACTTCATATTTAGAGTGTTCTTGATCACTAAGGTAAACTTAGAAACATACCATATGAATTAGTATGCACTTCAGTTTCAGGTCTTTCCCTAACCCTTTCCATTACATGGCTTGGGACTCACACACATCTCCTTGCTAAAGTGTTAATTAAAAAAAAAAAAAATCGTACTAACCCCAAACTTTTGAATGATCATGTAAATTCTATAGAAATGGCTTTATTTATTTTCTTTTTTTAAAGATATGGTTTTGGACCAGCACGAGACATCAGGTTTATTGGGAGAGGAGGTGAGGAAGAAGGTCCGAAATGCTCTCCTTAAACAGCACCACCATCAGAACCAGAAGAAACTGGCTAACCGGATTCCCATCGTACGCTCTTTCGCAGATATCGGCAGAAAACAGTCCGAACCACACTCCATGGATAAGAATGGTACTGTTCCACACGCTCCAGCAGATGCACTGTTCTACATTTGCTATGCATGTGTCTTATCATTCTTTTTTAATGGTGTCTGTCTGTGTTTCCCAGTTATCTTCATGACCAATTCGCTCCCCAGTCCCCGCTCCTCTCTCTGGTCTAGGTTCAGTCGCAGTGTGAGAAACAGACAGGTGCTCTTATGTAAAGCCTGGTCCATTAGGTATCCCAAGTGTGTGTCAGCTCCCCAGAAACCCCACACATGCTCTTCTGCCCCCCCTGCCCCAGACAACCCCCTCATCCGACCCAAAAAATGCTTCATCCCCTTCAGCAAACGATTAAGCCAGCCTTCCGGCTACCATGTCATCCCCACCATCGACCCTGAAGAAGAGCCACTATCAGGCAATATGATCATAGATACGCTTGTACTCTAAAGATGCAGTCACATTAGTGAAATTTCAGCAATATTTTGCGACCAGAAACAGTCCATTGTCAATAGTGTGGTGATCTATGAAGCACCGCTCACACAGAAATCACATTCAAACCAAGCAATTTTCCATGCAGTGAATTTGTTTGACCAACTTAAACCCAAAGCGAAATCCACATGCAGAAATCGCCCTCTTGCCCTTTTGCCTCATGCGAAATTTCTGATCATGTGGATTCCTATTGAAATAACTGGATTTGGCTTGCAGAAATTGTGGAAAATAATTAATGTGACCACATCTTAACGCATAGATATGGAATATATAGATACCGTAATAAGGTGATCCCATGTCAGTTCATTTGCATGTTTATGGGTGAATCTTGTCCTTTCCAATGTGGTGGATATGCAAATGTATCATGGTAATTAGCAGTAGTTGATAGAGTACAGAGTTATTAAGGGTGTGTTCATATTGTATTTGAGTTCTCTTGGTTCTTTTGGTCCGAACCCCCAAAAAAAGGAGATAGGCTACATTTACAGTAGTCCTGGTTCACTTTGCATTCAAAAGTGAATAACATTCATTTTTATGACGTGTGCTGTGCATAACAATGCTGTGTGCTGGGCTAAAGCGCTCGTTGTTAGTGCGTACAATTTATTAATTTTTTTATACCAACTGAGAAGTCACAAAGAGCTTATAAAATGTGTAAATGAATCAAAACAGCGGAAGGAATTCCTCTGTTACATATACAAATTAAGATCTGCTGTAAGGAGATGGCGGTTCCGACGCCTGTACCAAACTGTAATGGGCAACATATCTCCAATGCTGAGAAGAACCAGGTATCCTTGAGCATTCTGTCCTTTTTAGGGTTGCATCTTGTGACATCACATGCTGTTTTGGGTTTGTTTAGAATTAATCTTATATTTCGTTCCAACTACACCGGAGTTTGTTTGAGAGCAGATCGAGAATCCTTTGTCTCAGTCCACTTGTTTGGTACGCTCCAAAGTTCGAATTGGAGCGTTCAAACTTATTCTACCGAACAGCACTAACAGAGCAACACCAGAGTTTTAATCGAACCAAACCTGCCAAGTGTGAACACACCCTTAGGTATTCCATATCTATTCTCTAATCAACAATACACTTAGCGTTAGCGTAGCAGTTAACCACTTAAATTTGCATTTAACCACATAAGAAGTAGTTTTTAGAGTATCTCAATTTGTAGTTGACTATTAGATATCCAACCTCATCTAATTGTTTCTTCACTGCTTCTAGATTCAGGTTTTAAATTTGATTTAGATTTAGACAATGCTAGGAGGTTTGTAACTGACTTCCTTAATCTGTGTCTTACAAATATTTTTAAACAGGTAAGTGTGCATAGGTCTTAATCTCTCTATGACCTTAACATTACTGTCTTTCTTCTAAACAATCAAATCTGTTTTTATATGTTAGTCTGTTATATATTTCCTCTGTTTTGTGTGTTTGCTGCACTGCTTCCAGGTCAGATGGTGTCTCCTCAGGCTCAGCCCACCACTACAGAGGGACGTGGGGATGGCAGTCGTGAGAACAGTGCTGTTGACTTCAGCAAAGTAAGAATCACATTTCAGTAGTGATGTATGTCTCGAGACCACTTTTACGTGGTCTCGGTCTTGTCACGGCCTTGACGGTCTTTGGTCTTGGTCTTGTCTTGGTCTCGGACCTCTCGGTCTTGTCTAGGTCTCGCTGTCTCAGACCGACATAGTGGTCGGGGGATTTAGCATTACAATACCACAATATCCACGACGACACAACGTTCGATAATGCAACATTATTATCTGCAACGGAATGGATTGAAGTGACGCACCGCCAACGGTGTGTGTGTGTGTGTGTGTGTGTGTGTAACCATAGCGACAAAACGACCAACTTTCGGATCCTGCACTTTAGCCTATAATTTCGTTTTTAAAAATTGAATTATGTATTTAAAAGTTGCAGAATGGATTCATTTGGAGACTCCGAAATCGGCAGAGATAGGCAGGCATTTGCTTAGATGAATTTGTGTCTTTGATATCTGTGTGTGTGTGTGTGTGTTGTTTGATTACAGTATTGTATTTAAGATGGTGTTAGACTAAATAAACGGTCTTTTAAATATCATTTGCCTATCTCCGTTGTGTTGACTAAACATTAGGCCTAATCCAAGTTTATAATTGTGTATCTTTAATTTGATGTTACGATTTCATCTACACATTAAGTATAATTTCAGTTGGTTACATATTTCTCATTCTTTAGACAGTTGTTGGAGGAGCAAGATGGTGTTGGAGGCGTTTGATGTTTTGTCAGATGAACCAGTCAGTACCAGTCATGTCAGTCCTCAACAGTACACAAAAGTTAAGGGAGTCTCAATCCTCTAATAGTGCAGTAACAGCCGTCATGCAATTGCTACACATAGTTGATCTCACCCAGTCTGCAAAAACATTTACAGTGAGCTCACAGTCACACACATGACATGGTCTGTCTCTGTATTGTTCTGCCTGTGTAATTGAAGTAATACCATCTAATATGTATTGAATGTAAACTGCAGCTGAACCCTAGTATGCTGCTGTTCTTGAATTCATACAAGTTATTGCTTAGCTTCAACACTCGACTTGGTCTCGGTCTTGGTGTCGACTTGGTCTTGGTCTTGACTTGGTCTGTATTGGTCTTGGTCTTGTCTTGGTCTCGATACCCTCTGGTCTTGGTAGTGTCTTGGTCTCGGTTTAGGCGGTCTTGACTACAAGTCTACATTTCAGACAGTTTAAAATCTTACTCCAGAACTTAAATATACAAATATACACTACCATTCAAAAGTTTGGTGTCAGTAAGATTTTTTTTAAAGGAATTGTTCATCAATATTTACAGTAAAGACTTTTACATTGTTACAAATTTTTCTATTTCAAATAAATGCTGTTATTTCAAACATTCTTATTATCAAAGAATCCTGAAAAAAAGCATCATGGTTCCCACAAAGAATATTTAGCAGCTGTTTTCAACATTGATAAAAATAGGAACTGTTTCTTCAGCACCAAATCATCATAATTTCTAAAGCATCTGACATTAAAGACTGGAGGAATGGCTGTTGAAAATTCAGCTTTGCCATCACAAGAATAAATTACATTTGAAAATACATTAAAATAGAAGACAGTTATTTTAAATTGTAATACTATTTCTCAATATTACTGTTTTTACTGTTTTTGTGTCTGCAGATAGACCTTCACTTCATGAAGAAAATCCCACCGGGGGCTGAGGCATCCAACATCCTGGTGGGTGAGCTAGAGTTTCTGGAGAAACCTGTGGTGGCCTTCATCCGTCTGTCTCCCGCTGTGCTGCTCAACGGCCTGGCAGAGGTTCCCATCACCACCAGGTAAAAGCAGAGTGATCTGTGCAAAAAAACACATAAAATGTCTCAATCATTAAAGTTTATTTTGCAGAGCGGTGTGCCTCAGAGTTCACTCCTAAGCCCTTTGTCGTTGTGCAGGTTTCTCTTCATTCTGCTGGGGCCGCTGGGGAAAGGGCCTCAGTACCATGAGATTGGCCGTTCCATCGCCACCCTCATGACAGATGAGGTTAGTGTTATTGGCAATAACTAATTACTGTTTATTTCTCTTCATGATGATATACTATAGGCAACTGGCTATTAATGTATGTGTGCTAATTTCACATGAACGTCTCTTTTTCAGGTGTTTCATGATGTGGCTTATAAAGCAAAGGATCGTTCTGACCTTGTGGCAGGAATCGATGAGTTTTTGGACCAGGTGACTGTGCTGCCCCCAGGCGAGTGGGATCCCACCATCAGAATAGAGCCGCCCAAAAACGTGCCCTCACAGGTAACCCAGTTCTCAAACTCCATGCGCTAATTCCTCACAGATCTGATACTGGAATGCCCTGAAATTTTGACAACTGAAAATATTCCAGCCAAAAAAGATTTTTCGGTTTTGGAGGGCCAAAATTATTGGGAAGAATCCCAATTCAGCGTCAGTGCGGAGTATGTGTGAACCGATGATTCTTTTCATCTTTACTAATTGTTATAGTAAAAAATAAACATGAATGAACATCAGAGGTTATGTTGAAAGATACCTACTGAAATGTATCATCATGTCTCATGTAATCACTCAATCAGATTGTAAACAATGTGT